>NC_064626.1:316774631-317084869 GCF_023864275.1 Schistocerca cancellata | reverse complement strand
ACGTTCTTTTCACCGATGAGTGATTCATGTGCCTTCAACCAGACAATAGTCGGAGACGTGTTTGGAGGGAACCCGGTCAAGCGGAACGCATTAGACACCGTCTAGTGAGTGCAGCAAGGTGGAGGTTCCCTGCTGTTTTTGCGTGTCGTTATATGGGGCTGACGTACGCCGCTGGTGGTCATGGAAGGTGCCGTAACAGCTGTACGATACGTGAATGCCATCCTCCGACCAATAGTGCAACCATATCTACAACATATTGGCGAGGCATTCGTCTTCATGGACAACAATTCGCGCCCCCATCGTACACTTCTTGTGAATAACTTCCTTCAGGATTACGACATCGCTCGACTAGAGTGGGCACCCACCAACCACTCTGAGGGATCTACTCCGAATCGCCGTTGAGGAGTGTGACAATCTGGACCAACAGTGCCGGTGTGTACAGAAATTTGGACCGCCACTTCTCAAGGTCTCACTATATGGTGTTACAACGTGCGATGTGTGGTCTTCATGAGCAATAAAAAGGACAGAAATGATGTGTATGTTGATCTCTATTCCAATTTTCTGTACAGGTTCCGGAACTCTCTGAACCGAGGCGATGCAAAACGTTTTTTGGTGTGTGAACTTCTGGAACGTAGTTTCCGATATAGTTGGAAACTGAGTTTATCCTCGTAGTAAAGGAGTTTTGCTATTTGGGGAGCAAAATAACTGATGATGGTCGAAGTAGAGAGGATATAAAATGTAGACTGACAATGGCAAGGAAAGCATTTCTGAAGAAGAAAAATTTGTTAACATCGAGTATAGATTTAAGTGTCAGGAAGTCGTTTCTGAAAGTATTTGTATGGAGTGTAGCCATGTATGGAAGTGAAACATGGACGATAAATAGTTTGGACAAGAAAAGAATAGAAGCTTTCGAAATGTGGTGCTACAGAAGACTGCTGAAGATTAGATGGGTAGATCACATAACTAACGAGGAAGTATTGAATAGGACTGGGGAGAAGAGAAGTTTGTGGCACAACTTGACCAGAAGAAGGGATCGGTTGGTAGGACATGTTCTGAGGCATCAAGGGATCACCAATTTAGTATTGGAGGGCAGCGTGGAGGGTAAAAATCGTAGAGGGAGGCCAAGAGGTGAATACACTAAGCAGATTCAGAAGGATGTAGCTTGCAGTAGGTACTGGGAGATGAAGAAGCTTGCACAGGATAGAGTAGCATGGAGAGCTGCATCAAACCAGTCTCAGGACTGAAGACCACAACAACAACAACAACAAAGAGTCCCGACCTGAAACCACTGTAACACCTTTGGGATCAGTTGGAACATCGATATCTTTCCAGACCCCAGATTCCAACAACACAACTTTAACTGGTTCTGCCGCTGTTGAGGAAGAATGGGCTGGCATTCCTCCACAGACATTCGGACACCTCATTGAAAGTATCCTCATCACAGTACAAGCCGTCATAAATACGAAAGCTGGACACACCTCATATTAATGTCCACTAATTGGTGTGCTGTTACTTTTGATCAAAGGGCTAACATATAAATAGAGGAGCTTACCGTTTAGCTAGACAGGCGAAATAATCAAGTTGAGCATATTACTTAAAATGTGACACACCTTAGTGTCACACTATCACGTCATATATAAAACTTCCTGTAAATGATATCAGAAAAAACACACAAAACTATACTACTTAGATAGACTGTTTTATGAAACCTGTCTAAAATAATATCTAACGTACATTTGAATCCAGGTAAGGACTGTGCTACAAGAAATTATTCAAATAGAAGGCGGGAGCTCATAAATTTGTCGCTTTTGTGAATACATACTAGTATTGGTCAAGTTTATTAAAGTGAAATGCTTAGGTTCTTTCATATGTGATCTGCGTCACTAAACGAATAACGCAAGAACAGGTCAGCTGACTGACTCATATCTTACGTACTTACTGCCGGGTGGAGACTAGTGAACGACCTAAGCAACTAGTAACAAGGTAATTCTGTTCTTTGAATGCTTGCTGCGCGCTGACTATGAACATAATACTAACATAATGTTTCTACAGATGGAATGCTCACTACCGCATGGCTTGAAAATAAAACTGATTGACACGGAACATTACACAACGTTTTTACTCGTTGATGGCTGGTCACGGACTCCCTACGTCCTTTTGCGCAACGCCCACTTAAAGACGCGTGTTGGATATGATATATAGTGCTATTACATTTTAGATAGTAATGTAAAAGACAGGAAAAGCGTAGATTACAAACGCACAGTAGGCAAACGCACTGTTCTGATTAAAAATAGGCTCGATGTCCTCAAGTTGGTACAAATAAAGGTTCTGTTTTATGAGGTTTGAATCGTAGTGTGGACTGGGAATTCCAAAACTTGCCGAGATTTTTGTGGAAAGCCATGTTTTCTAACTGAAATATTTCTTAAACTAACTTGTTTTTTCTAGGAAAATAATACATTTTTTAAACACTGAAGCTTTGAAAGCATCACATTATAAGATTCGAACACTCTTGAAACCAACAGTTTTGAATCAATATTTTTGAAATATACAGATTTCCGAAAAGATAAGATGCTCATTGGAAAGATGAATAACATATGCTGGTTCTATGACAAACAGTTATTGGTGGGGTCAAATTTGAAAGTGTCCTTCATTTTAATGAACTGTAAACTTCAAATAATTATTTAAATGAAATGTTTTTCCGTATACTACTTACATTGTTATTACAAGCAGCCTGCAAACTGTACTCTGAGTAATAAAGTTTTGAAAAATACAGGTTGTATAAGAATTTGAAGATTCAAGATGTTCGCCGCTCATGTATATCGTATGAAATAGAGGTAGTGAAAAAAAAATAGTGTACAGAGTGCTCATAAAAAGTGAAGGTGCTGCAGGAGAAGTTGCGCTGAGAAACAATTGTTAAGAAAAAAATTCGATACGTTGCGTCGTTTCCGAGTTATTTACCACTACGATGGCCGCTCAGGTCGTTGAGTGCGCAAACTGAAACACTTGCGAGCGCTAAAATGCGGTAATGCACAGACAGCTGTGGATTCGTGAGTTATCACTTGTTCGAATGTTCATTATCTGTTAAAATGTGTCTTCTTCGGAAGTGATACATTTAAGGTAGGCGATCAAAACCCAAGTTTGTTCGTTCTGAGCAAACTAAACGAAGAACACGTTTGGCGGCACTGTCTCTGGCAGACTGCTTGAATTTTTTCGCGACGACTTCATTGGCTAACTTCAGTATTAAATAGCTCGGAAATGGCTCAACGTATCGAATTTTTTCCTTAAGAGTTATTTTTCAGCACAAACTCCTCTTTAACACCCTTTCTGACCGCCCTGTGTACGTTAGAAGTGGGGTATTGCAAGTGGAGGTATTCCACCTCGCTACGTTTCAAACAGGATTTTATTAGAAAGAACACATAAAAATTATTTTACGTAAAGCAGATGCCAGATTGAATTTCATTGCGAGGATCCAATTAATTATCTTTTGAATTCTTGAGTACGGGTTGGCAGTGTGATTGTTACTAGGAAGGACTGTTAAAGGAGAGCCTGTCTGTAATGACGTCAACAGTGCATGAGGTGGTCGACACCCCTGGAGAGAGGGGAGGCACCGAGTAGGCGGTCGGTACGTGGGTTGTCTAGTGCGGGCAAGAACACATCCAGTCGCACTCCAATAGGAAGCAGTTGCTTCACTTCTTAGGTTCTGCCTACGGAGATCCAGTACAGAGAGACAGTACACGGATGTCGAACCCACGGTCATTTTTTTTGCCGTGTTTCGCCAGACAGCTTGCAAACAGTGAAGCGCGACTTGGCGTAACTGAGCGTTAGTGCTGGCCACGTAACACTACCTCCCTGTCTAGCGACGGCTGTGAGACGTTGCTGGCCGACGCGGCGGCGGGGTGGAGCGAGCTAGGGGTCATCCGAGGAGCGAACCCCCTCTCACGACGTCTGGCTGGGGGCGCCTGGCGACAGTAGATACCAAGGATGTCGGTGGCTTGAAGGGATCTAGTTCGACCCTCAATCCGTTGGAGCCGTGCGGCGGGCCATCACGTAGGATGATGAACTATGATCCGCCGGAACCGCGGGACTGCTACGGTCGCAGGTTCGAATCCTGCCTAGGGCATGGGTGTGTGTGATGTCCTTAGGTTAGTTAGGTTTAAGTAGTTCTAAGTTCTAGGAGACTTATGACCTAAGTGTTGAGTCCCATAGTGCTCAGAGCCATTTTTTTTATGATCCGCCCCGAACAGCTGAGTGGTCAGCCTGACGGATTGCTGTCCTACGGGCTCGGGTTCGATTACCGGCTGGGTCGGGGATTTTCTCCGCTCAGGGACTGGGTGTTGTCTTCGTCCTCATTTCATCCCCATCCGGCTCGCAGGTCGCCCAATGTGGCGTCGAATGTAATAATACTTGCACCAAGGCGGCCGGACCTGCCCCGCAAGGAGCCTCCCGGCCAATGACGCCAAACGCTCATTTCCATGTACGATAGTGGTTACACCGGCGAACAGCAGTAGAGTGACAACGGTTCTCGGGGCGCATGGTTGTGGCCCGCGCCACAGCTGTCGCCGGTTCTATGCCTCTTTCCGGCTATATGGCAGGCTTGTTGACGTTCAGATGCCCCAGGCATCACGCAGCTCTCCTGCCGGAGCGTCCGGAATTTTGGTAACACATCTAGTTTCCGACTGAGTGTTCGTACCAATGTACTGAGGTCGAACGCGATGGGGTAATGCTGCTTACTGCAATCAGCGTGGTTACGGCAGATTTGCTTGTGGAAGCTAGCGCATGGGGGGCTCAACGTTATGTTCTACGTACGTCTCCTCTAGCTCTGTGTTTCCCTGCAGCAGAACACGCACACATCAGGCACGCTGACACTGCTCTTAACGAGACAGGCTGTATTGTAACTAACTGCCTACGACAATCTCCTGTCATAGGCTTACAGGCATGGCTCTCGCTATGCCTATTAGAAAGAACTGAAGAACAGTGGCAGAGGAGAAAAAAAGATCAGGAAAATGATTCCACACTTCCCGTGTTTGGAAAGGAAGCATCATGCACTAAGCTGAAGTCGAGAAAAAGCTTTCTTCGAACAACTGAAGCCATTACACCATCACCTTTCGCTAACGGATTAGAACTGTGGCGAAACAATATGACTTGAAGTAATAACAAAAAACCTAAAGGAAGAACCCGCTGCTGGTTTCTAACTAGCCTAAAGACATGAGAGACTTTGAGCAAATTGCGAACTGGAATGACGCGGCGCCAACAAAATTTGAAGTGGCAGAGCTACATTACTGGAGATGCAAAGGCCAAATATCGGGTCTCAAGTTCAATTTGACGTGTACTAAGTATTTTTTATACATTGCAGATAGGTTTTGAATTTATAAATAATTATACTGTCCTGGATACGAAAACAATAATAACTTCATTACGGCTTGGTTTCTCAAGGACGAGAGCGCCATCGACACATTCGTATAACTCGTAGTGCAAGTGCTCCAAATCTGGCGTCACGGAGAGGTTTTCAGATAAAATTCGAAAAGCGTATGTTCCAAGAAGAATCAAGAAACCTATTACTTCTTACCCCTTATATCTTGCGAAGCAACGACGCTAGTAAAATCGAAGTTACGAAGCTTACCATCAGTCCCTCTTCCCGTGCATCGTCCGCGAAAGGGGCGGAGGCGGGAGGGGGCATCATAAGCGTGCAAGAAATAGCCACACAGAAGGCGGCAGCCTGGGAAATATAGTTGAGATGTAAACAACACCTTCTCTTCAACATTTCGCAGTTTTAGCTACATTAAAAACAGGAAATTTGCAATTTTTGTCATCTATCTGAAAGTCATAAAACTATTACTACTGTAGCCACATTTCCACTGGAAAATTCGCCTGAGTTCTTCTCCAATTTCGAAAACTCTGTCCCAAGAAGTTAAAATATATTTTGCGTTGATATAGTTTCAAATTACTGCAAGAAAATTATAATTTGCTTCTCTCCTCCATTACTATAATTTCGGTTTAAATAATTAAGAATTAGTTGGAATTAGTAAATAGTCGAATAGAAAACAGAAAAGGCAGGCTGCCTAAAAGTGAATGAGTAAAGAATAAAAGAAGAACTTTACAAGCTACCAGGAGGTCCATGGTAATGACAAACAGCTATTCAAAGCCGTTAACGACGCTACATACCGTTAATGGCGCCATAAACAAATGGGAATGATGTCTGCGCTCGGTGCGCAACAATAGCAGTCACCATTTGCTCATGATGTGTCTCTTATTAAGAGTAGGACTACATAATATCTGAAGGTAATGAAGGAGTAAGTGGAAGTACATACTCATAGAATGGACCATCTTTTGTAACTACACTGTGCAAAAGAATTTAAGGATCACTTTTTCGAAACATCGTAATTGCCTTCCATTGCACCACATAACTTTGAAGTTTACCTCAAAGGCGCCTAAGACATTCCTCTGCAACGGTGCAAAATCGTGGCGCCCTCCGTCGTCACACTTCGGCTCGGCGACGCTTCAAACAGCGTGTAAAACACGTGTAAAAAAAGGTCATACTTCAGAAGTTCGTGTGAGCAGCAAAGTTGGCTTATAATGTCACAGAAAATCTGCCCAACGCCACCGTGGATGTTAACACGATGAGAAGGTCGTAACAGCCCCTCTTACCCACATTTTACTCCTTCTTATCATATCTATGCGATGGAGGTGAGATGCGGCAATGAAACCACCCCTATCCCTGGAGATTCCACACGTTTCGCAGCCGAAATCGACAGTTCGCTATACGATGAGCAGCGAGAAGATATTTTTGACAACCTTTGACACTCCCGACTGCTTCGGACGTTTCAACTTTTCTCTAAGGAACTTGTGGGGTTGCATCCCCATCGAACGTCATCGCACCACTTTGGAGTACAGAGCGAGTCCAAGTTTTGTTCTTGTGTATAGATTGAAACCATTAGGGACCGTTCATAGCTACTGAACGACATCTGAAAGTGATCCGAAACAGCAATGGGTACCTGCGCTTTTTCAACCGTTCTGTTTCCGTCCTCCTGTGGCGTAATAATGGAGGAGTGCAACATTAACAAGTGCGTGGGTACAAGGGGTCCATGGAAGACAAACTCAGCCCCCACTCCCCAGATCTGCAACATCATCGCTGTCTCCCACGCACATTAGAAATGTACCTTCAGAAATTACGACACCAAATCAGCCTGGCGGCTGCTCTAGTGCGTGAGGGTTAGGCAGCCCTTTCGACAACCCTTGGGTGTGGTTTGTCTATCTTCAGGCAATAGACCAGTCACCAGACTGCATTCGTGTCAGAGTTTCTCACAGATACGTTTGTAAAGTGCTCAAAAAAGTGCCAAGGGTGGCACCGAGAGTGTTGTCCAACTGGGGGATCTTAGAGGCACCCTTTGCCGTTTTAATAACGCACGAATTAACGTTGCACTCCCGCATGATCACTCTAGACTGCAGGGGCGGGCAGGAATCCTGCACATATGCGGTGCACTTGCACGCGTGCAGTTAACAGGTGTTCCACGTGCACACAGGGGCAAGCTGGCCACCCGCTTATCTTCCATCCCCACCATACCTTCTGTCCGGTCCTTCCTCTGTAATGCGTTTTGTTTCCTAGCTTGTTTTATTGAGTGAATGAATAAGGTTAGTAGGAGTGCTTGACAGAAATCATGGTTTGAAAGAGTACCTATTACCTACGATACGTTTTATTTAATTATCACAGGTGGAGTTTACAATACGTTTAATATCTGGAACAAAATTTCTACATACAGACAAACACAAACAGTTACGTAAATTTTCATCACTGATGTTTGCTCTTAACCGAGACTTATTAATTCAGCAAACGGTTTTCCAGCTCTCGCTATATTAAGCGCAGTCTTATAACTTGCACATACCGCTGGGCTGTTATTGTTGTCGTCCTGAAAACTTGAAAACAGTGCTCCATAAAATGTTAAATCAGTTAGATGAGAGACATGACGAGAGAAAGTCGCAGGTCTCTCGTGACAACAGCAACAACGACAAATTCAAATGGCTCTGAGCACTATGGGACTTAACTACTGTGGTCATCGGTCCCCTAGAACTTAGAACTACTTAAACCTAACTAACCTAAGGAGATCACACACATCCATGCCCGAGGCAGGATTCGAACCTGCGACCATAGCGGTCGCGCGGTTCCAGACTGTAGTGCCTAGAACCGCTCGGCCACTCCGGCCGGCCAACTACGGCAGATTCATCTGGTATCGTCAGATCGCTCTTCTTAAGCTCAGTCAATTCCCCATCCGCTCAAAATCCGACAATAAATTGTACTCGTCCTTGTGAAATTTATTATAATGGCCTTCAATACTAAACTTCCGTTGACCAGCGAAAATACTGCCACATATTAAACATTTCGAATTTTCACGTTTTTGTACAAAGAAAAAATGATTCTCCCATTACTTTTTAAAAGATAGCAAATCTCCTCTTCTCCGTTTCTTGAAATACAACGTTCACTACATAGTGCTCGCTTCGCGTCAACGTCCGCAGCTTAGCCTGGCACTACACTGCCGCAACCTGCCGGCTGTCGCCACAGCCCCGGTCGACGCCTGCATGCGAGCAACACACGTGCAGCGCTGTGCGCTCATGAGCCGCGTGCAACGTTTGCCCGCCCCTGCTCTAGAGGAAGAAGGAAAACAGGTGGGTTGAAAAAGCGTATGTGCCCTTTGCTGTGTTACGGCACAGAGTAATGCGGGTTCCATGTTATGAAATTTTTAACTGAGTTCAACCACCTTGACGTAAGATAGGCTTTTTACGCCACGATTAGCGGCGGGCGAGGAAGCGCCGTGGTGCAAGACAGATGGGCAGCATAGTTTGCAACTGTACAGTAGCTGAGTGAGAGGGAGCACACGCAATGGGGAAAAAAAATGACTAAGCAAAATAACACGCACGGTCGTTCGCACGGGGGATGCTGCAAGAAGCAATATACACGGTTAGGCAAGACTCTCATAAAAACAAGCCGCTGAGAGAATTAAAGCAAGGGGAGCAGAATAACGAGGCCACATGCGGTCATCGTTAGTTAACCGCACGTCGCAGAACTACGGAGAGCTCTTTAAATACCGGAGCCCCAGCTCCAAGTAGAAGCAAACGGTTCAGGTCAATGGGAACGATGGAGTCTGTGTCGACGACATTCCGTTCCATGACCATGTTGTTTTAGTAAGTCTTGTCTTAGATCAACCAGCGCCGTACGAGCTGGTCGTGGAGCGCCGCAGAGCTGAACTCTGCTGACGAACCCCGTACTGTGTCAAACCAACCACTACTGGTGGGAGAGCTGATGAACTACCAGCAGCAGTGCAGAACAGGTGCTGCACTCTATGAGTGTGGGACGGAAGACGACGACCAGGGCTCCCAGCAGACCGCCATCCGAAGCGTCTCCAGGTGCGGGACCTACCAAGCCGACGGTACTGGGTTCGACGCCTGCCGCCTATACCACACCGCGGATAGTGTAGTGGGAAGAAGAGGCATGGAGTAGGATCGAATTCACTTCTTCAGCCGGTAGCAGTTATCCATGCTGTACCAGACTGGGCTAAGCATCCGTATCGATGCAAGAGGAGCAGCGTCTTGTTAGGACGCTGGCGCCAAGGACTGGCGTGACCAGGGCAGGAGGTAGCTATGGCCAACGGTGCACCACTCTTTGTAAAAGTTGTCAAAATAAACGATTCAATGAATGTCTTCTTAGCGCTACAATCGCTTCCAGACCAATCCTGACAACGTGCAGAGGTGTCATCCGCTCGGCCCTTCTGTAACTGTTTCGGATCACGTTCACATTTCATTGAATGGTTTTGAATGGTACCTAGTGGATCCTCTCTGTACACAAGAACAAAAGTTGCTCTCGCACTGTAACCTCCCCCCCCCCCCCCCCCAACGGGTTGATATCATGTCCAACGGCGATGCAGCCCCACAATGTCCTCAGAGATTGGTTGAAACATCCAGCGGTGACAGCAGTGCCACAGGTTGTCAAAAACATCTTCCTGTTCCTCATCGCACTGTGAACTGTCGTTTTGACGGCGAAATATGTAGGAATCAACGCCTCATGGAAAAGGATTGTTTCATAGTCGCCTTTTATGCCACTTCCTCAGGCCTTTTCGTGTCGACTCTGCGCGGCGGTGAGATCTGAAATGTTTTTCTCGGCCACCCATGAGAAAATCACGTGATTCAACGCTGAGTGTCGTGGTTCTGACATACACGGCATAGACGTTAAAAGCAGGGTTTAAAATAGTACCTTTGACGGCTTTCTCATCGTGTGACACGCCCACGATGGCGTTGGCCAGAAGTACTGTGAAATTTGGTGTCAATGTGACTTCATTAACCCACCTTGCAGCTCACATGGCTTTTTTCCAGGTGTGTCCACACTTTGCTGTTTGAAGCGTCATCGACACCGAGGGTGACGCCGCAGGGGGGCACGCTCATGCGCTATTACAGGGGAAGATTTTATGGACCGTGGTGCCAAATTTCAAACTTACTCACTGGGAGGCAACACGGAGATCCGTGAAAGTGATCCTTCAGTTGTGTTGCGCAGTGTAATAGTTACAGCGTTCAGCTTGCCAGGGGATCGTCTACATTTAAAGAACCCAACAGAACGCCGCATTTGAGTGCGAAACATCCCAACATCATGCTGGCGGACAGAATGCACTGTCTGGCAGACGGAATAGGTATTCTGATAGTTGTAAGATATGGAGACGTCTTCCGGACCTCTATTCTGATGTAGTTGAGACGCCCTGCTATGCCCGCAGGACAGGACAAGTAGTAGGAATTGTGGAAGGGGACAAGAATGAGCGGCTGTCAGTTACTCTCCAAACATAACACTTTATTTAGTTGTCCAAACATTACAGCGCAGCTTCTAAGCTTGACTATCGACAGAAAACGTCTTTAATTCTAAAACGGCTAAAGGGCCATGAATTAAATACAACTGCTTTATATATATATTTCCAGGAGTGTGTGTGTATATATATATATATATATATATATATATATACACTCCTGGAAATTGAAATAAGAACACCGTGAATTCATTGTCCCAGGAAGGGGAAACTTTATTGACACATTCCTGGGGTCAGATACATTACATGATCACACTGACAGAACCACAGGCACATAGACACAGGCAACAGAGCATGCACAATGTCGGCACTAGTACAGTGTATATCCACCTTTCGCAGCAATGCAGGCTGCTATTCTCCCATGGAGACGATCGTAGAGATGCTGGATGTAGTCCTGTGGAACGGCTTGCCATGCCATTTCCACCTGGCGCCTCAGTTGGACCAGCGTTCGTGCTAGACGTGCAGACCGCGTGAGACGACGCTTCATCCAGTCCCAAACATGCTCAATGGGGGACAGATCCGGAGATCTTGCTGGCCAGGGTAGTTGACTTACACCTTCTAGAGCACGTTGGGTGGCACGGGATACATGTGGACGTGCATTGTCCTGTTGGAACAGCAAGTTCCCTTGCCGGTCTAGGAATGGTAGAACGATGGGTTCGATGACGGTTTGGATGTTCCGTGCACTATTCAGTGTCCCCTCGACGATCACCAGTGGTGTACGGCCAGTGTAGGAGATCGCTCCCCACACCATGATGCCGGGTGTTGGCCCTGTGTGCCTCGGTCGTATGCAGTCCTGATTGTGGCGCTCACCTGCACGGCGCCAAACACGCATACGACCATCATTGGCACCAAGGCAGAAGCGACTCTCATCGCTGAAGACGACACGTCTCCATTCGTCCCTCCATTCACGCCTGTCGCGACACCACTGGAGGCGGGCTGCACGATGTTGGGGCGTGAGCGGAACGCGGCCCAACGGTGTGCGGGACCGTAGCCCAGCTTCATGGAGACGGTTGCGAATGGTCCTCGCCGATACCCCAGGAGCAACAGTGTCCCTAATCTGCTGGGAAGTGGCGGTGCGGTCCCCTACGGCACTGCGTAGGATCCTACGGTCTTGGCGTGCATCCGTGCGTCGCTGCGGTCCGGTCCCAGGTCGACGGGCACGTGCACCTTCCGCCGACCACTGGCGACAACATCGATGTACTGTGGAGACCTCACGCCCCACGTGTTGAGCAATTCGGCGGTACGTCCACCCGGCCTCCCGCATGCCCACTATACGCCCTCGCTCAAAGTCCGTCAACTGCACATACGGTTCACGTCCACGCTGTCGCGGCATGCTACCAGTGTTAAAGACTGCGATGGAGCTCCGTATGCCACGGCAAACTGGCTGACACTGACGGCGGCGGTGCACAAATGCTGCGCAGCTAGCGCCATTCGACGGCCAACACCGCGGTTCCTGGTGTGTCCGCTGTGCCGTGCGTGTGATCATTGCTTGTACAGCCCTCTCGCAGTGTCCGGAGCAAGTATGGTGGGTCTGACACACCGTTGTCAATGTGTTCTTTTTTCCATTTCCAGGAGTGTATATATATATATATATATATATATATATATATATATATATATATATATATATTCGAGACAGAAGGCTCTACGCTTTAACCTTAAATAGTATTTAGGCCAAGCGATGTAAGACGTGACTAGTCAGATAGACTAAGTTTTTTAAAAGCGCCCGAAGGCCGATAAATTTAAAACAACATAACTACAGTAACCTTTCAATAGGCAGAAGGCCCAAGCTTTATGACCAATAAGAAACCGTACTCCAAAACGACTGAAGGCCTTTGTTAAAAAAAAAAAAATAATTAAATAAAATAAAACTGCAACCAGTTTTCCAAAACAGAAGGCCCAAAGCTTTTAACCTTAAATAGCATTTAAGCCCAAATGATGTAAGACTTGATAAGTAAGAATCCAATATTTTAAAGCTGATGAAGGCCTATCATTTTAAGAACAATACAACTATGATAAATTTTCAACAGGCAGAAGGCCCACAGCTTTATCGTGAAAGAATGTAATACTTGATAAGTAAGATCCTTAAAACTTAAAACGGCTGAAGGCCGATGCTTTAAAACAGTACAATAAATTTTCAACGGGCAGAAGGCCCAAGCAATATCTTCAGACAGTGTAAGACTTCTCCTATTTAGAAAAACTTACTTTTAAAACGGCTGAAGGCCTTTGATTTTAAAAACACAATTACAAGAATATAAATTCCAACCATCGGTTATGAGCCATTAAAAATACACTGTTAAACGCCAAAGGCAGTATAGGCAATGGCGCTCAGAAGTTTCCAGGGGGTTCGGTCTGCCCTTGAAAGCTTAACGTTTTCTTAGATGAGACACGAATTTCGCCCAACTATACTCGATCCGCTGGCAACACAACCAAGAGACAGTCAGGAACCGACCTACAAGACGACTTGCTAACCACCGACCAGCATACGAGAATTCAAAAGCCAAAACGTTACATACATAGCTGCCCACTACCAAAAATACATTTAGCTATCAAAACTACACACCGTGTTGGACAGCGACAACAGGTGAGGAAAGGACACTGCCTTAATTCACGTCAGCGATCAGGGTAGATAACCGGAACACCAACGGCCACAAGGCAGAAAATTCCGCTGGTGTACTTGTATTTCAAACCGACAAATATACTTAATTCCACCACACGGTGGCTAAATCTTCACCAACTCGAACACTCGCTGTTGGTTCCAGGAATACCGCCAACAGCGAACCACCAACCGAGGGCACAACGTGAACAGACGTAGCTTCGGTAATTACATCACGACTCAGCTTTCACGTCCTGGGTCGGTGAGCCACGAACCTCGTAGCACTCGGAGCAGCCCCCACACGCTCTGACACTGCACACAGACCGCCAGGGCACAGCCGACTGCGTCGCGCGGAGACTTACTTGCTGATCCGCTCTAACCGACCGACTCACTGCCAGTACGCGGACAACATTTAAAACAAGTTGTCAGTGGAAATGACACCAACTACACACACAGTTTGACAAACACTTGCACAAAGGCTTGAACGACACTCACCAGTGGCTGTGCAATCACGAAGACAAATCGGGGGTCGATACACACACACACAGCCAACCCATAAGCGATCGGCGAGTCAATTCACGTTGTCCAGTAGGACGACCGACCGACGATCCACGAACACCGTCCCCGGCTCAAGTGTGGCAGCAATGGTCGGGCGAGCCGTGAACATGCGGTCCTCAGTGCTGCTCCAACCCGACTGAACTAGTGCCGCGTTCCAACTCCACGACTGGCAGATCAGAACTGCATTCCTGGCACGTTCCAACTGACTCCACGACAGACGACAACCGGGAAGTAATAGCAGTGCAGCAAAGATAACACGTTAGGGCTATATTTATAGGCGCTGCTTCCCACTGACGAGCAGTCAAAGCAGCAACTCAGTGACAACAGAAATTGAAACTAACATAACGAGGTGGCAACACGAAAAAAAAGAAAAAAAACAGTATGTAAAATAAGAGATGGCACGAGCGCGAGCCACGAACGACTCGGTAGTTGCTGACGTAATTTTCTGATGTAATTTCAGTTTTGTGAGCGACATAAAACTTAGTGACATGGAGCTCAACCGGTGAGCGATATACTAAGACTACCAAGCATATACATATCCGGGTTTCGCTAGGAAGATATGTTTAATCTAGACTAGCATCATCCTCCCTACTCACATTTGTCTACCGTAACAAATTTAGCTTCTTCATAAGTCGAAAATTATCTTCAGCAGCTACACTGTAGTAGCCATACTTGGATACATGACGCCTGCGTTCTGCAGTGTTATCCATTAGCGATCGCGACGCCATAAGACCGATGTCTCTAACGTTTCTGAGCTACTGCACTGTTACAGAAATGTATCTCTTATGTCTTTAATGATGTAGGTGAGGCTTATGTATCACCGAAGTTAATATATTCGAGAATATACTTATGTAGCCGTATGTTCACTGAAGCGCCAAAGAAACTGGTATAGGCATGCGTATTCAAATAAAGAGATATGTAAAGAGGCAGAATACGGCGTTTCCGGTCAGCAACGTCTATATAAGACAACAAGTGTCTGGCGCAGTTGTTAAATCGGTTACTGCTGCTACAACGGCAGGTTATCAAAATTTAAGTCAGTTTGAAGTGGTGTTATAGTCGGCGCACGAGCGATCGAACACAGCATCTCCGAGGTAGCGAAGAAGTGGGGATTTTCCCGTACGACTATTTCAGGAGTATACCGTGAATATCAGGAATCAAGTAAACCATCAAGTCTTCAACATCGCTGCGGCCGGAGAAAGATCCTACAAAACGGGACCAACGACGGCTGAAGAGAAACGTTCAGCGTGACAGAGGAGCAACCCTTCCACAGATTGCTGCGGATTTTAATGCTGTGCCATCAACAAATGTCAGCTTGCGAACCATTCAACGAAACATCATCGATATCGGCTTTCGCATTCGAAGGCCCACTCGTGTACCCTTGATGACTGCACGACCCTAAGCTTTATGCCTACCCTGAGCCCGTCAATACCGGCATTGGACTGTTGATGACTGGAAACATGTTGCCCGGTCGGACGAGTCTCGTTTCAAATTGTATCGAGCGGGTGGACGGACGTTTACGCGTATGGAGACAACCTCATCAATCCATGGACCCTGCACGTCAGCAGGGGACTGTTCAAGCTGGTGGAGGCTCTACGGTGGCGTGGTTCGTGTGCATTTGGAGTGATATGGGACCCTTGATACGTCTAAATACGACTCTGGCAGGTGACACGTACGTAACATCATGTCTGATACATGCCCCCATTCATATCCATTGTGCATTCCGACGCACTTGGGCAATTCCAGCAAGACTATGCGACACCGCACCGTCCATAATTGCTGCACAGTGGTTCCAGGAACAGTCTTCTGAGTTTAAACACTCCCACTGGCCTCCAAGCTCCCCAGACATGAACATTATTGAGCATATCTGGGATGCCTTGCAACGTGCTGTTCAGAAGAGATCTCCACCCGCTCGTAGTCTCACGGATTTATGGACAGCTCTGCAGGATTCATGGTGTCAATTCCCTCCAGCTTTACATCAGACATTAGTAGAGTCCATGCCACATCGCGCTGCGGCACCTCTGCTGCTCGCGGAGGCCCTAGACGATATTAGTCGCTGGACAGTACGTCAGTGACACCGCATGAGAATCGTGTATAAAATGAGCTGTAGCATCTCTGACAAAGACCTGCTTAAAAGTACGACCTGTATTCAGGATGACGCTCCACCCCGTACTGCTACACATGTGAAACATTCGTTGCGCGCGTCGTGTTGCGAGGATAATGTGTCCATCATGCTCGGCCTCCAACGTTCCCAGACCTTAAGAACGTTGTCCCTCGACTACAAGTGTTGTTGATGAATTACGGCTGGCATATTGAGCATTTGTTGTAAATAACATCTTCTTTGCTACAAATCATTAGTGTAGTGGATCAGGGTTTAGCGGCACTAGATACGGAGTGTCAGAGACAGAGTGGAGAAAAGGTCATTATTTTGTCAGGGATTGCGACACGTTGTGAATGGTGGAATGTTTTTTTACTTGGCTCAATGGGTGAGGCGTGAGAGAAACATTGGTGGTTCCACTAACACACATTTACTGAGGCGTAAGTCCCTTTAAACAATCAGAGTAATACAATATATTTTAACTCGCTCAGAATCGTAGCGTGCAGATTCCAGTAACCGCTGATACGGAGACGGCTCGTGTTGTAGCGAAGCACCGAGCGCCGTATTCTTCCATTCAGCACCGTACCCGTGATTCATTGCGGCGGCGGCGCCGTCTTCTCCTTTGAATTCACTCGTTGGGTTATTAACAAGCGGCTAAGGGGCGGCGCGGAATGCTCCGTTCCAGAATCGAACCAGCGACCCTCAGGTTCGAATTCTTCTGGCGGAGTTCATGAACCTCTAGGTTCACAGATGACCCATTTGGTGAGGTCACAGTCCCTTCGTCCTCACCAGCCTCCAGGGTAAGTACCACACGAACTTCTTTCTGGTAAAATCTGGGATGGTATTCACTGTGTTGACCTACTGGCGCAATACCGACCTCTTCTTCTGTGGTTCAAATGGTTCAAATGGCTCTGAGCACTTTGGGACTTAACTTCTGTGGTCATCAGTCCCCTGTAACTTAGAACTACTTAAACCTAACTAACCTAAGGACATCACACACATCCACGCCCGAGGCAGGATTCGAACCTGTGACCGTAGCGGTCGCGCGGTTCCAGACTGTAGCGCCTACAGCCGCTCGGCCACTTCGGCCGGCCTCTTCTTCTGTCGAGCAGTGTAAGCGGCTAACTCGTTGTAACGAAGTATGACGTCCACTGATTAACCATAGGTCCGTCCGTCCAGGCGATGTTTCTTCGTCCTTTCTTTCTCCTCTCGAAGGACGCCCTCATGCCTGTTTGTCGGGGGTATTTATACGATGTTTTCGCCAATGTCGCGAAGTTTGATCTGTGCTTCTCACGTTGTGCAGAAACGTGACAAATGTTGACACAAGTTCCGGCTTTCCATTCTTTTACCTCTATGCTGCCGCTATCGGGCATTGCCCTTTCTACCTCCTCCGCATCGCCAGATACGTCATGCACTTGAGTTCAGTATGCTGACAGTTCCTGGAGCTTTGACCGCTGATGTGCGAAATGCGCTGCTTGTTGTTCTCCTTGGAAGCATTGACCGTCTGCTTGGCCCTCGACCTGTCGAAGTGCTGACAGGTGCTGCGCAAACTCAGCTGGTCATCGGCCTTCTCACGTTGGGCAGAAACGTGAGCAATGTCGACACACGTGCCGGCTTTCCTTGTTCTACTGCAGCTGCTCCCGAATATTGTAGTTTAACGTGCAAAAGTGTCTAAAAAGTGTTCACTTAACCTGTAATAAGTCTTTACGTATTTTTCTACTGTATCTCTGCTTTGAACAACTATAAATAACACATAATTATGACATACAACCACAAATAACATTTAATGCATACGTGCATCCCCTTCACGTGTTTATGCTAATTATTACGCACATTTATGCGATCGGGAAATCTCAGTAGCCGCCAGGCTACATGCCCATCTGACAATTATGCGTCAGCAAGGGGCATAACGAAAACATCATAACTGGCAATGTTGTGCAACATTAGTAGGGATAAGATACGACTATTTTGGAGTAGTATCTTACAATCTGAGACAGTTTGCGAGAGAAGTTTCAGTCACAATATCCGCAAACGTGACGTCAGATCCGCCTGGCAACAGCGATCTAAGCGCCCATTGGCTTAGAGTTTATATACTCTAAGCCAATGGGCCCTTAGATCGCTGTTGCCAGGCGGATCGGTACAGTAGTAGCGCTCAGGCACCAGGTTCAAGGTAGGTCTGTGATCCTGCTGAAGTGGGGTATGTGGGGATGCCAACTGTTAAATGTTAACAACGTTTTGTAATATACTCGTTTTAATGAAGAATACTTTGAAACACTCACACACACACACAAATTATTACAAATGATTGAAGCGATTTCACAGCTCTACAATAACTTTATTATTTGAGATATTTTCACAATGCTTTGCACACACATACAAAAACTCAAAAAGTTTTTTTAGGCTTTCACAAATGTTCGATATGTGCCCCTTTAGTGATTCGGCAGACATCAAGCCGATAATCAAGTTCCCTCCCACACTCGGCGCAGCATGTCCCCATCAATGAGTTCGAAGGCATCGTTGATGCGAGCTCGCAGTTCTGGCACGTTCCTTGGCAGAGGAGGTTTAAACACTGAATCTTTCACGTAACCCCACAGAAAGAAATAACATGGGGTTAAGTCGGGAGAGCGTGGAGACCATGACATGAATTGCTGATCATGATCTCCACCACGACCGATCCATCGGTTTTCCAATCTCCTGTTTAAGAAATGCCGAACATCATGATGGAAGTGCGGTGGAGCACCATCCTGTTGAAAGATGAAGTCGGCGCTGTCGGTCTCCAGTTGTGGCATGAGTCAATTTTCCAGCATGTCCAGATACACGTGTCCTGTAACGTTTTTTTCGCAGAAGAAAAAGGGGCCGTAAACTTTAAAACGTGAGATTGCATAAAACACGTTAACTTTTGGTGAATTGCGAATTTGCTGCACGAATGCGTGAGGATTCTCTACCGCCCAGATTCGCACATTGTGTCTGTTCACTTTACCATTAAGAAAAAATGTTGCTTCATCACTGAAAACAAGTTTCGCACTGAACGCATCCTCTTCCATGAGCTGTTGCAACCGCGCCGAAAATTCAAAGCGCTTGACTTTGTCATCGGGTGTCAGGGTTGTAGCAATTGTAAACGGTAAGGCTTCTGCTTTAGCCTTTTCCGTAAGATTTTCCAAACCGTCGCTGTGGTACGTTTAGCTCCCTGCTGGCTTCATTCGTCGACTTCCGCGGGCTACACGTGAAACTTTTCCGCACGCGTTCAACCGTTTCTTCGCTCACTGCAGGCCGACCCGTTGATTTCCCCTTACAGAGGCATCCATAAGCTTTAAACTGCGCATACCATCGCCGAATGGAGTTAGCAGTTGGTGGATCTTTGTTGAACTTCTTCCTGAAGTGTCGTTGCACTGTTATGACTGACTGATGTGAGTGCATTTCAAGCTTTAAACTGCGCATACCATCGCCGAATGGAGTTAGCAGTTGGTGGATCTTTGTTGAACTTCTTCCTGAAGTGTCGTTGCACTGTTATGACTGAGTGATGTGAGTGCATTTCAAGCACGACATACGCTTTCTCGGCTCCTGTCGCCATTTTATCTCACTGCGCTCTCGAGCGCTCTGGCGGCAGAAACCTGAAGTGCGGCTTCAGCCGAACGAAACTTTATGAGTATTTCTATGTATCTGTAGTGTGTCGTGACCATATGTCGATGAATGGAGCTACAGTGAATTTATGAAATCGCTTCAATCATTTGTAATAGCCCTAGCAGACGAGTGGAGTGTCCCTAATGGCTGAGGGAGAAAGGTGGGGTCTCTCCTGTGAATCGGGAAGGCAGGGCGAGTTAGCAGGGAGGCGTCACTCAAAAACGCACGGTCGAGTAACCGGAGGCGGCTAGAAAAGAACGGTCGCGAGTAAATATAGCAGTGATAAACAAGATATAAAGTTAAAGTGAGGATGTTAGTTATCAGTGAACGCCACGTGTCGTGGGCAGTATCTATAACGACCAGGGAAAGTGATCAATGTCATGTAAAGGGTTACGTATAAAGGCGTAGCCAAGAGCCGCCATATTGGAAAGTCTGTGACGTGTGTTTCAAAGTATTCTTCATTAAAACGAGTATATTACAAAACGTTGTTAACATTTAACAACTGGCATCCCGACATACCCCACTTCAGCAGCAACACAGACCTACATTGAACCTGGTGCCTGAGCGCTACTACGATGCGGCGAGGGACAACAAAAGCAGCAAGACACCGGATTAGTGATACAGAAACCAGACAAGTAAGGCAGAGGCGCTTCCTTCGTTGTAAACACATAATTATTATACATATTATTATACACCCTACAGTTGTTATGCATAACACCATTTCATTTCAAACATTTGTGTAATTTTTTACCTCTGTACTTACATTATTTCGTGAATTATTGAATTTTCAAATGTTAACAGACTTCTGGGTCACCTTGTATTTCAAAGAAAGAAAACTGTGGACAAAGAACAATACCATACGATATTTCCTACTTACGGGAGTCCATTCTTCATTTTAATATCTGTGACATCATTTATCGCAACATGTCTGAAGTGAAGGACATTATGTGTCGTCATCTTCACCTAAACCCACAGAGTTTCACCATGGAGCGTCGTTCTTATCATTATCGTATTCTCTCTTATCGCAGGGTCATGTAATACACTGACTGACTCTTCCCAATGTTTATTTGCTGTCCAAGTTTGACAACGAGGAAGGAATCTCCCTCCTTAATTCAGCAGTTTCAAACCTTGTGATCAGTTTGAAAAGCTAGACAGTCTTATGAAGAATCACTTCACCACAATCAGTTCACCTTTCAGTGCTTACAGTAATATTTATTGACAGCACTGAAACATTTCAAGCAAATTCGTCAGCCCCATATTGTGCAGTTTTTACCACGGAAGCGATAGCGGTCGGCCGTAGTGGCCGAGCGGTTCTAGGCGCTACAGTCTGGAACCGCGCGACCGCTACGGTCGCAGGTTCGAATCCTGCCTCAGGCATGGATGTGTGTGACGTCCTTAGGTTAGTTAGGTTTAAGTAGTTCTAAGTTCTATGGGACTGATGACCACAGCAGTTAAGTCAGAGCCATTTGAACCATTTGAAGCAGGACAGTAAAATGAATATTCAAATGCTGAAGACTATACGAGAATCATTTCAACGTAAGATAGCGGTATGATAATCTTTTTTTCTATGAGCCCGTGGAAAGACAATGACAAAGTTGACCAATTGGCGATGGAGGCCAGTGTTTGTGGCACTAGACTGGACGTCAGCCTACCATACATCGATTTCAGGTAATGGATACGGAAACCAAGTCGAGGAAGAATGGGCACAGGTACGAATGAGTACTAACCATGGTTCAATTCCTTCGCACTTGCATCGGATAGGCAACAAGCAGAACACTTTCTGTGAATGTGAGAAGAACGAAGAAGGCGATGGAAACCATTTGTTGCTTCCTGCAGTTTCTTAGAAGTACAGCAAAAACCGCTTATCGCAAAATCTTGCGGAACTGAAGGTGCCCCTTCCAACAGGTGCTTCTGTTTTATTGTGTCATGAAGTTCCTCAGATGCATAAAATCCGTTTTGATTTTATACAAGATTGTAATTTTTGTTTATGTAATTTCATTGTCTATCTGTGGTTGCATAACACTCTAATCTCCAGATGTATCCTCCCAGATCTCTGTTGACTTCTTTTTTTATGTTCAGTTTTGTTTGCAGTTGGTCTCATGCCAAAATTTTTGAACTATTAGTATGTCTACGTAAAATAAACTTAAATCGTTGTTCAAACTCTTTATTTTGTAATTTCTCTGTATATATGTTTTAATATAGATATTTATTCCGAATCTGTATAGTTCAATAAGAACAAACCAGAATTTTAAAATAAAAAAAAAAAATTGACAGATTTAGTTTCTCCGCTGTGTTGGTATCCCTCCTACAATTTCATTTTACACATCCCCTTTAACCATTTATGAGATCGATGATTTCTATACCCGCATTTGTACACTAATGCGTCCTGTTTGTACTCTTCTGCTTTAATATTCCATCTGCGGCTGGATCATTAAGGGAGATGGTTGAACAATTCTGTTTGTGTGTAATGCGTGACACCGCCTGTAAATCGCAATGGCCAATGCGTTGTCATGTTGCCAGTTTCCGCCCCTAATTGCCGCATCGCTGCATGCGTCTGTGAGCGTCTCTTGCTCTTTCACTTTTGTCTCCGCATCCCTTCGCGAATATACTATCAGACATGTGTTGTTTTATGGAAACTCTGGTGAGTATCATTTTCAGAACATTTACTATACTACCAAGAAATAAAATATTTACAGTAGCCTCATCCCAGGTTTTAGCGCACACATATCAATTTATTTTACGTATTAATAAATACACAAAAACGTGTTGAACTTTTTTCCGAGTTACCTGTACTGCACACTTATACACAAGCTACCAAATAGGAAGTCTTAATTAAATACACAGAGTGATTCAAAAAGAAAGATCAGATCCGGTCAGAGTGGCTGAGCGGTTCTAGGCGCGACCGCTACGGTCGCAGGTTCGAATCCTGCCTCGGGCATGGATGTGTGTGATGTCCTTAGGTTAGGTAGGTTTAAGTAGTTCTAAGTTCTAGGGGACTGATGACCTCAGAAGTTACGTCCCATAGTGCTCAGAGCCATTTGAACCATTTTTTGAAAGATCAGATTTCAGTTGTTTATTGTAGACCAACTGTGAAAGATTTAAACACATGGCGCATGTCACTGGATAGAGGTAGGTCCAAAGTTTAATGTTCGCACGGACGCTATACCACACACACAACATGAGCACCATGCGTTGTTCAAGAAACATCGAAACGGTAGTCCATTTTATTCCACTCACAAATCAACAGGTGTCTGTTTATCGAATTGACAGCTTCAGTAATTCGATTTCTCAGCTCTTGAAGAGTAGCTGCGATGGGTGGGACAAAGACTCTGTCTTCTACACGCCACCACAGAAAAAAAAATCGCAAGATGTGAGGAATGCACGTTGCACTTGGAAAATGGGTTGACGTTGAGCAACGTCCAACATACAAAATGATTTCTCTTGTAGCGGAGTCTCCATGTTGTTACAAACAAACACAGCGCAGCAATCTCAAAGCTTTGAACCTTCGTCTGTCCAGCGATATGCGCAAAGTATTTCTATCTTTTATAGACCGTCTGTTATAAACAACCGAAATCTATTCTTTCTTTTTGAATCACCCGGTATATATCCACACGCATGATTTATTCCTGGCGTCCAAATGCCACTATTGTTTATGAGTACTTACATGTAAAGTTTTTTTTTAAGTAGTTCATAAATGTATAGCCCCGGTGCATTACCGGTGACAATTTTGAACCCTGCTGTAGTCGTAGGGAGCGGGCAGGACTGGTAGGGAGCTGCACTGAAATTAATTGCTAATTTAATATTTTCACAAATATTTTATTATACTCAGTGTCAAAATACAGTAAAGAAATTACGAAAACTAAAGAAAGATGATAGCTTTAACATTTGCATAAAATGATCCAAAACCACTGATCTGAATTTTCAAGCTAATTGCTTTATAAAGCAAAATTTTCACACACTATTCTGAAGGAAGTTAAATTTTAAGAAAGTAAATTTTAAAAAAAGTTAATGCGGGCAACCACAAAGCGGAAGTTAATGCTACTGCATGGAAAACTAAAGAACCGTCAATACAACCTGAAATCCACTTAAAACTTAAATATTTTTCTATAAAGTCAGTCTTAGCTAACTGTAACTGTAGTTATGTAACATTTGTCGATAACTCAATAACTAAATAACGTGACTTACATAGCCTGAAACAAATGTCTGCTTCTCGAAGCCTAATATTAATGCCTAAAGATAATATCAAGACTCAAGGTTGCAGCAAACATAAAACGGTCAAGGATCAGAATTATGTAATTACAAGAGAGGCAGCTTGTAAGAGAGTAAATGAAGTTTACAAAAATAACTCAGCTGATGCAGATGGCGTCGTATTCAGCCATTAATAGCACGAGAGTCACCCGCTTTTGAAGCGGCCACCGTCATGCGAGTCTGCCGCTTCCTATAGCGCAGGCTGAACTAGCATGCTTTTGGACAGAACGAAACAAGTATGCAACCAAGTGCTTTAACATAAGCGATTGCTACACGCAGCTAACCCTACACAAAGACACACAAGGCTAATCACTTACAATGGAATCTTTTTAGTTACTCGTACTTCTATATTCATAACAGTTCAAATACACTAGAGCAACAAATAACGCGAGAAGCGGCCAGTCACGGTATGTTTAAGGACTGCTTAGAACACTGTAACGTACTTAAGTACTTAATGAATTTTTCTGGGATGGTAATGTGGTAATGGTAATGACACATCAAAATCACAATAGTAATCTGTTGTAGTTGCTACATATTTTATTACAATGGAGAGCATTATAAAATCACAATCACAGTGATACAGGAGACTGCCTTACAAGGCCAGATCACTTGGACAAATAACAAACAAATTTCTTTAACCAAAACAAAACCCATAAAACTTGAAATTTGAATATGACTAGATAAATATACTCATGTAAAGCTTTACTTAAATAGTACAAATGTCAATACAGTTCCCATCAGAACACTCATTACTTCCAATCAGCCGAGAAACAGATTAAGGGTAAGAACACAGATCTTTTAAAAATTTGGCTAGCCAACTTTCATAAACAAAACTAAAACAATTAAGGAGGTGCTTCAAGTTTACTTACTCAGTTGATTAATCAACAATATTCTTAGAATGATTACAACTAGAACACGCCCATATGACAATACCCCTAAAATGAGGTTGCTTCAATATTGAATTAGCGATAGACGCGAGCAGGCCAAGGATCCAAATCAATACGGGAGTTCCACGAGACAGGAAATGACATAGAAATGTACTCAACTTTGCACTGCAACTGAACTTCAGATGTTATAATTCTCCACCGGAAAGATGGAATCACGCAACATTGACAACATAACCCAAGATGTAAAGTTGAGGACAGGGCCGTAAATATCTGTCTGCCCCCGTGGTGCTCTGCTCCCAGTATGCTCGCGTCGACAGCTGCCAATTATCTGTAACACAACACACACCAACGGCAGACAGTATTCTGAGACATAAAATACACAATCTTATCTAGAGAACAGGCGATCAGTACAACTAAATAGAAACAAATTAGCCTCCGTGAGTTACTTGGCCAGTGCCAGTCCTTAAACTTTGGTTAAGAAGTTCGCTAAAATTCGTGCATTAAAGTTAAGATGACCAGAATTATCTCGGCGCACATTTACACGCCAAACAACCAAATGAACTACAAGATAGAGTAGAGGACGTATCTCGGCGTGTCTTGAAACGCCAGAGACGGACTTATTCACTACTCGTTGAACTTTTGGCTACGTCTTTAACCACGCCTCATGTCGGTTGGTTGGGCGTAGCCACACTTCGTCAACGGCCATCAAGGTAAGTGATCAACAACTAAAACAATTCCAACGGATTTTTAGTACACTGACGTATCCAATTAAGCCGCACGCAACCCACCGAAGCAACAAGGCGACTCCAATTCAATCGGCCGGCGTAGCTTATAACAGACTCGAAGGAGCTTGTCCTTCCGACCTCTAGGACAACCAAATCACCACGGGCGGTGGATCTGCCCTCACGAATCAACACGCCGTGGCCGCTGGCCCTGCTCCTTCGTTGTCCGACTCGTCCTCTTGCCGTCCTACCTGCGTACACAGTCCCACGTGACTCTCGCTCACCGCCGATGCCGACAGACCCCCAGCAGAGCGCACCCGCTCCGTTAAAAGCGCCCCGCCAAAGATGAGCAAAAGACAAATAAGCATCGAAGTCAACTCAAAGATCAAAATGACGATCTATGGAAACTGGCGCTAGAAAAGCACCAGCTCACTGAGGTTTCACGTAAACAAACACTCTTCAGCCAGAGGGCAGAGAACTAATCTATCAACACAGTACAATTTCTCACCCCCTTTTAGTGGACCTGAATATTGCGGAACACGGTTTGAATATTATAGTTATCTCTGACTAATTATAGAAACATCGTGGTGATATACTACCGGATTCCCGTGATTAGCTCGTCAAAATTATGAGAACGGGCCACAGTACTAGTGAGAAATCAGCTCTGACGTATATTCCAGACCATTCGGATCCGCAAACATGCACCTCACTGTGCTGACAGAGCACCGCCCGCATGTGTGTAGGCTGCCTTCGCTGAGGCAACTGATACGCCGCCCTTTACTTAACCCTCAGCCGTCGCGATACTCGCCACCTGACTCTCTATAACCTGGCAAATCTGCGACGCTGAAATAAAGTAACCTCAGTTCTCAACCCAAAGGCAGAAAACCCCAAAGCCAATTGCCAACATCACGGCAAAGTCATATCAGCACGAAACAACGATTTAAAAAGAACTTATGCAAAGATCTGCATGGTGAGAAGTACCCCATAAAACAAACGAAATCACCAGAGTATGGTATCAGTATGTAAATGGTCACAAAATGACATACTCCTCCAACATACTAGAAATAATAAGAAAACAAACCGCTAAACAGCTAATTCCACTGCGTAGCTCAAATGACAACGTAACCTGCGGGGTCCATGTAGGAGCAATCTGAAGGAGCAAATCTTGTTTCTCGCCCTTATATCGACATCACATTCTGAGACAGCAACTCTCCCGAAAGTAAAAAGTATACTAAGCTCGTATTCAAATAGTGGGACACCGGAAAACTTTAAACGTATGCCTCCTACTGTAAATTGCGTAACATTATACTTAAGGGGGGTAGAACGTCAAATGGGTCTACTTGGAGCAGGAGAGGCACCACAGAACGTTTCAAATTCCACTGTCTGTTCTTTTACAAATAAATTGAAGAAACTTTGTCAGTATGATCAAGAAGCATTCACGATTCACACTCATAGTAGCAGAAGTTCAAAAACCTAACAAAATAATTTTTTTTTACATGTGAAATTTCATCATTTTTTCACGTACTGCATTTGTTGTTATAGGTACACTTTTCTTCATAAGTAAGAGAGATTCTTCGATGAATTTTGCACAGCATACAAACTTTACTTACAGATGTATGAAACTCTACTATTTTCCAAATCTGTTTGTACTAAAAATTGTGGCAAAAATTGAGATAATTAACAATAAAATATGAGTTTCTTCTAAACATGAAGTTTAAAATGTAACAACTCATTCATGGTTTCATAAATTAAATAAATTCTAGCGTTTCATACACCTGTAAATATGGTTTGTGTGCTGTGCAAAATTAATCGAAAAATCTCTTTCTTATGGAGAAAAGTATACCTCTAGCAACAAATGCAGCCAATAGTAAGTTAAAAAATTATGAACTTTCACATGTAAAAAAATATATTTTGTTATGTTTTTGAACTTCCACTAGCATGAGTGTGAATCCTGAATACTTCATGGTCATGCTGACAAAGTTTTATGAATTTATTTATAAAAGTAAAGACAGTGGAAATTAAAATGTCCTGTGATGCCTTTCCTGCTCCAAGTCGGTCTGTTTGACTTCCTACCCCCTCAAGTATCAAGTACTGGGCAGTCATCAAAGTCACGTGATATAATCGAAAAAGATAACCACTCCCGCCCTATGTTGCCTCGTAACTAATTACTGTACAAACACCGTGATAGTCTGCTCATAATGATACAGTTAACCCGATAATTCGAGATAACGTACGCAAACCAAAACCTAATTAGAACACACCAAAACAACTTACATGTATATACGGCTCAAAAGGAGCCATTTTCTGTGTGCAGTGAAAATGAGCTCCAAAAGCCGTAAAACCGTGTGTGCGGTGGGACCGGGGGGGGGGGGGGGGGGGAGGAGGAGTAGAAACATATCCCATATAACACATAGATCGATACTTCAATGAAACGTAGTGATAAGACATACAATCCGCGTTAGATAAGACCAGACTTTACACAATCCTTATGCCCAAATAAAAATACCACTGTTACAGCAATTGAAGAAAAATAAGACATCTTTAAGCAGTAAGACCGTAACCATTCGTCGATACTAGGTGGACAATTTATCACAAAACTTGCGGGAAAAACAGATTATTTTAGATGCGATTGCTTGTGGTAGTATTGGCAAATGTTTATAGGCACAAAGATCGACGTTTAGCCAAAGATTCGGTGTACTGACAATGTTTATGCTACACTCATAATAGTCAGTCACCTTTGCCCAGCAGCACATGAGAACTCAGTACAATACGTCAAACTACACCTAGTGAAATCCGTGTAGTAGCGATTGACACCACAAAGCGTATATCATTCGTAATAAAATACGGCTCGAGGGTATGATAATATCCGACACTATACAACAAACCCCGCTCGTGAGAATATGTTGTTAGTCCACGAACCCACGCGAATTGCAGATGGTTGCGAAAACACACTTGACCTCTTAACCACAAACAATCCAGAGCTAATAGAGAGCATCATGACTGATACAGGTATTAGTGATCACAAGGTCGTTGTAGCTAGGCTCAATACCGTTTCTTCCAAATTCACCAGAAACAAACGCAAAATAATTTTATTTAAAAAAGCGGATAAAATGTCACTAGAAGCCTTCCTAAGAGACAATCTCCATTCCTTCCGAACTGACTATGCAAATGTAGATGTGGCTCAAATTCAAAGATATAGTAGCAACAGCAATTGAGAGATGCATACCTCATAAATTGGTAAGAGATGGAACTGATCCCCCATGGTACACTAAACAGGTCCGAACGCTGTTGCAGAGGCAACGGAAAAAGCATGCGAAGTTCAGAAGAACGCGAAATCCCGAAGATTGGCTAAAATTTACAGACACGCGAAATTTGGCACGGACTTCAATGCGAGATGCCTTCAATAGGTTCCACAACGAAACATTGTCTCGAAATTTGGTAGAAAATCCGAAGAAATTCTGGTCGTATGTAAAGTACACAAGCGGCAAGACGCAGTCGCTGCGCAGTGCCGATGGTACTGTTACCAACGACTGTGCCGCTAAAGCGAAGTTATTGAACGCAGTTTTCCGAAATTCCTTCACCAGGGAAGACGAATGGAATATTCCAGAATTTGAAACACGAACAGCTGCTAGCATGAGTTTCTTAGAAGTAGATACCTTAGGGGTTGCGAAGCAACTCAAATCGCTTGATACGGGCAAGTCTTCAGAACCAGATTGTATACCGATTAGGTTCCTTTCAGATTACGCTGATACAATAGCTCCCTACTTAGCAATCATATAGAACCGCCCGCTCACCGATAGATCTGTACCTACAGATTGGAAAATTGTGCAGGTCGCACCAGTGTTTAAGAAGGGTAGTAGGAGTAATCCATCGAACTACAGACCTATATTATTGACGTCGGTTTGCAGTAGGGTTTTGGAGCATATACTGTATTCAAACATTATGAATCACCTCGAAGGGAACGATCTATTGATACGTAATCAGCATGGTTTCAGAAAACTTCGTTCTTGTGCAACGCAGCTAGCTCTTTATTCGCACGAAGTAATGGCCGCTATCGACAGGGAATCTCAAGTTGATTCCGTATTTCTAGATTTCCGGAAAGCTTTTGACACCGTTCTTCACAAGCGACTTCTAATCAAGCTGGGGGCCTATGGGGTATCGTCTCAGTTGTGCGACTGGATTCGTGATTTCCTGTCAGGAAGGTCGCAGTTCGTAGTAATACACGGCAAATCATCGAGTAAAACTGAAGTGATATCAGGTGTTCCCCAGGGAAGCGTCCTGGGACCTCTGCTGTTCCTGATCTATATAAATGACCTGGTGGCAATCTGAACAGTTCTCTTAGGTTGTCCGCAAAGCGATTTAGAAAAGATTGCTGTATGGTGTGGCAGGTGGCAGTTGACGCTAAATAACGGAAAGTGTGAGGTGATCCACATGAGTTCCAAAAGAAATCCGTTGGATTTCGATTACTCGATAAATAGTACAATTCTCAAGGCTGTCAATTCAACTAAGTGCCTGGGTGTTAAAATTACGAACAACTTCAGTTGGAAAGACCACATAGATAATATTGTGGGGAAGGCGAGCCAAAGGTTGCGTTTCATTGGCAGGACACTTAGAAGATGCAACAAGTCCACTGAAGAGACAGCTTACACTACACTCGTTCGTCCTCTGTTAGAATATTGCTGCGCGGTGTGGGATCCTTACCAGGTGGGATTGACGGAGGACATCGAAAGGGTGCAAAAAAGGGCAGCTCGTTTTGTATTATCACGTAATAGGGGAGAGGGTGTGGCAGATATGATACGCGAGTGGGATGGAAGACATTAAAGCAAATACTTTTTCGTCGCGGCGAGATCTATTTACGAAATTTCAGTCACCAACTTTCTCTTCCGAATGCGAAAATATTTTGTTGAGCCCAACCTACATAGGTAGGAACGATCGTCAAAATAAAATAAGAGAAATCAGAGCTCGAACAGAAAGGTTTAGGTGTTCGTTTTTCCCGCGCGCTGTTCCGGAGTGGAATGGTAGAGAGATAGTATGATTGTGGTTCGATGAACCCTCTGCCAAGCACTTAAATGTGAATTGCAGAGTAGTCATGTAGATGTAGATGTAAACGTAGATGACTTCACGGTAGCTCAGCGAGTTCGCTCAGAGGGTAAGCTATCCTCTGTAATAAAAAAACTGAGAGAACGGATCAACGAACAAACTAAACGGCTGTCATCGGACGTCCGCAACGCACAAATCAACGAACAATGTACAACAAAAATGAGATTAAACAATAAACAGGAGAAAAGAATGAAACGTAACGCAAGAGAGTACAGAAACAATAGATAATTCCTAAAACAAGGTTTGTAAATCACGAAAACAGTTTAAAAGACCTCTAAATTTAGTGTCGGAAGTTCCATGCGGCTTTTCGCGGATGATGCTGTAATATACAGAGAAGTTGCAGCATTAGAAAATTGTAGCGAAATGCAGGAAGATCTGCAGCGGATAGGCACTTGGTGCAGGGAGTGGCAACTGACCCTTAACATAGACAAATGTAATGTATTGCGAATACATAGAAAGAAGGATCCTTTATTGTATGATTATATGATAGCAGAACAAACACTGGTAGCAGTTACTTCTGTAAAATATCTGGGAGTATGCATGCGGAACGATTTGAAGTGGAATGATCATATAAAATTAATTGTTGGTAAGGCGGGTACCAGGTTGAGATTCATTGGGAGAGTCCTTAGAAAATGTAGTCCATCAACAAAAGAGGTGGCTTACAAAACACTCGTTCGACCTATACTTGAGTATTGCGCATCAGTGTGGGATCCGTACCAGATCGGGTTGACGGAGGAGATAGAGAAGATCCAAAGAAGAGCGGCGCGTTTCGTCACAGGGTTATTTGGTAACCGTGATAGCGTTACGGAGATGTTTAACAAACTCAAGTGGCAGATTCTACAAGAGAGGAGCTTTGCATCGCGGTGTAGTTTGCTCGCCAGGTTTCGAGAGGGTGCGTTTCTGGACGAGGTATCGAATATATTGCTTCCCCCTACTTATACCTCCCGAGAAGATCACGAATGTAAAATTAGAGAGATTAGAGCGCACACGGAGGCTTTCAGACAGTCGTTCTTCCCGCGAACGATACGCGACTGGAACAGGAAAGGGAGGTAATGACAATGGCACGTAAAGTGCCCTCCGCCACACACCGTTGGGTGGTTTGCGTAGTATAAATGTAGATGTAGATGTAGATGTAATAACACAAAACTAAACAACTAAGAGCAGCATAGAAATATAGGAATTCAAAACGTCACAATTTGATAATAATAAACTTGATAAAAATGGATTAAAATTGACCATAAATGTCTACCAAAGAGTGATATATTTCTATTTCTTCTGTAATTTGTAGGGTAACGGCTTTGTTCACACTGTCAAACAATATTCTGGACATCCATAATCTCTTGTTTAGTGTCGAGTAAGTGTGTAACAGATCTTGAACAACTACACCCCTTGAGTTTAGGTACACCTTAAGTCTTTTCCATCGTGCCTGGCTTACATAATATATCTAATAATCACTGCACATTATTCTACAAAAGCCTGTCTGTATATAAAATACAGTCTTATTAACACAGTTTACAAGTTTGTTATTGCACAACTGAAAAGTAATTTTCACTCTGCTTGTGAATAAATGCCTCCCTATTTTATGTGACGAACGAGTAGACCTAAGTATGATATTTACGAAAATATAATCATATCTCTGCTTCCCCTTGGTTAAATTAACTTCATTAATTAAGCTAACAGCATACCACTGATGCATTTGGCACGTAAATGCGGTACTGAACCTTGCGATACCACTAACATCAGTAGCAGGTGCAAGTGCACATTGTCTAAACGCAGGGCCTATAACACCACAGTCCATAATGATGTTAAGTAACAGCCCTCCTTATCACTGACGTCATTATCATCACTTCCTTACCGTCTCGTTATCATCCTCTCCACTTACCTCTCCTACTTCCCTCTTCTTTCCTCCTCATCCCTTCACTAACTTCCTCTCTCCTACAATCAGAGCCTAGTATTTTATCCGCCATTAAAACGAAACAGTCGATCTCAGCATCGTATTTCAGCAGCAGTTAAAATGAAGAGTCAGCTACAAATGTAACATCAGGACAGCCACCTTGGCCATACTCAAAATTATCTGAAAGATCTAAATTTTTGCACCATCTTCAGACGTATTTCCCCAATAAATTACATTAAGGGTGTGACTTACAGTATTAAGATACTTCCATTTCTGAGTTGAGTTCTTCACATTTTCGTCAACCATCATAAGCTTTAATCAATAATCAATTCTTCTCGAAGCTCTTCTTCAGTAGATGTTATTTCTTTATCTTGTGAATTATTGCCTGCTGATTTCGAAATTAGCAAGAAACTAACAGCTCCACCATTATTCCAGCGGACTATACCAATACGTTCTCAGGACTTGGTGGAGAATAACTTCCAGTTACGAACGTGAAATATATTTTCATTCTCTCCCTTACCAATATGTATATTATTTCTTAATAACGTTCAGTATCACTTGCAGCTTATGCAGGCTTGACGAATGGGTATATTTGTAGCCTGTGTTTTAATTTACTTGTCTGGAGGAGAGATATTTCCGTTTATAAGCACAGATAACCATTAAAATATTATTTGCTTTAAGAGATTTAATTTTAAACAAATTATATAATCAGCCCGTTCCTGGGTCTCTTATACTGTGAATTACTAAATCATTTTCAACGACAGTTACCTGTGACTCATCAATCATTCCCGTTTTTTCTATCAATTCAAGTCCGATGCTATATATAGGGTGGCCCATTGATCGTGACCGGGCCAAATATCTTACGAATTAAGCGTCAAACGAAAAAACTACGAAGTACAAAATTCGTCTAGCTCGAAGGGGGAAACCAGATGGCGCTATGGTTAGCCCGCTAGATGGCGCTACAATAGGTCAATCAGATATCAACTGCGTTTTTTGAAATAGGAACCCCCATTTTTATTACATATTCGTGTAGTACGTAAAGAAATATGAATGTTTTATTTGGACCACTTTTTTCGTTTTGTGATAGATGGCCCAGTAATAGTCACAAACATATGACTCACAATTTTAGACGAACAGTTGGTAACAGTAGGTTTTATAATTAAAATACAGAACGTAGGTACGTTTGAACAATTTACTTCGGTTGTTCCAATGTGATACATGTATCTTTGCGAACTTATCATTTCTGAGAACGCATGCTGTTACAGCATGATTACGTGTAAATACCACATTAATGCAATAAATGCTCAAAATGATGTCCGTCAACCTCAATGCATTTGGCAATACGTGTAACGACATTCCTCTCAATAGCGAGTAGTTCGCCTTCCGTAATGTTTGGACATGCATTGACAATGCGCTGACGCATGTTGTCAGGCGTTGTCGGTGGATCATGATAACAAATATCCTTCAACTTTCCCCACAGAAAGAAATCCGGGGACGTCAGATCTGGTAAACGTGCGACGACCAATCCACCTGTCATGAAATATACTATTCAATACCACTTCAACCCATCATGTTGGAAGTACATCGCCATTCTGTCATGCAGTGAAACATCTTGTAGTAATATCGGTAGAACATTATGTAGTAAATCAGCATACATTGCACAATTTAGATTGCCATCGATAAAATGGGGGCCATAATGCCGCACCATACATTAACCCGCCGAGGTCGCTGATGTTCCACTTGTCCCAGCCATCGTGGATTTTCCGTTTCGCAATAGTGCATATTAAGCCGGTTTACGTTACCGCTGTTGGTGAATGACGCTTCGTCGCTGAATAGAACGCGTGCAAAAAATCTGTCATCGTCCCGTAATCTCTCTTGTGCCCAGCGGTAGAACTGTGCACGACGTTCAAAGTCGCCACCATGCAATTCCTGGTGCATAGAAATATGGCACGGGTGCAATCGATGTTGATGTAGCATTCACAACACCGACGTTTTTGAGATTCCCGATTCTCGCGCAATTTGTCTGCTACTGACGTGCGGATTAGCCGCAACAGCAGCTAAAACATATATTTGGGCATCATCATTTGTTGCAGGTCGTGGTTGACGTTTCACATGTGGCCGAACACTTCCTGTTTCCTTAAATAACGTAACTATCCGGCGAACTGTCCGGACGCTTGGATGATGTCGTCCAGGATACCGAGTAGCATACATAGCGCACGCCCGTTGGGCATTTTGATCACAATAGCCATTAATCAACCTTATATCGATCTTTTCCGCAATTGGTAAACGGTCCATTTTAACACGTGTAATGTATCACGAAGCAAATACCGTCCGCACTGAAGGAATGTTACTTGATACGACGTACTTATATTATACGTTTGTGACTGTTACAGCGCCATCCGTCACAAAGCGAAAAAAGCAGTCCAACTAAAACATTCATATTTCTTTACGCACTACACGAATATGTAATAACAAATGGGGGTTCCTATTTAAAAAAACGCAGTTGATATCCGTTTGACCTATGGCAGTGCCATCTAGCGAGCCAACCATAGCGCTATCTGGTTTCTCCCTTCAAGCGAGTTTCGTACTTGTAGTTTGTCCGTTTGATGCTTATTTCGTGAGATATTTGGCCCGGTCACTATCAATTGACCACCCTGTATAGTACCACTTGTTTTGCCTGCTGGTTCGCTAAAAAATGACACTGCCAGTTAACCCCTTCTCTCTCTTAAAATCTCCTTTCGTGGCTCATCATCATCATCATCATCATCGTCACCATCTTCCTTATTATATTCATCTTCTTCTTATTCTTTTTCTCCTATGTCTCCTCCTCCTGCCTTAATAAATAAATTTTTTTCTTTGGGTTCATCTCCTTTGTACTTGTCTATCTTCTTTAACTATCTTCCTTAGCCGTTTAGGAAGAACTCTCTTTTTTTTTATTTTTATTTATTTTTTTTTTTTTTTTTGTAACACCAGTTTCCCGTGGATATTTCGCATCTCGCTGGGACTTTTAAGACTTATCTTTCCTCGAATGAAATTCAAAGACGTGTTGACAACCGTAATACATAATCATATGTAGCAATTATAAGCAAATGTCTCAATATATCACAATAAGGAACTGCTCACATGTAGCAGATGACGCCAAATACAAATGTAGTTACCGAGTTTTAAACCGTGGCATTTATACGGACCGTTTAAAAAACGGAATGGGTTGGAATTACTTTCGCACAGACTGTTTTAAAGGAACAGGTCGGAATTTCATTCACCCAGACCATTTAAGCAACAAAGCAGTTCGGACTTTCATTCAACCATACCGTTTATTAAACTTATCGGGTCTGAGCAGCTACCCCTTGTCACGGTGACGCAAGATTTTGACAAATCAGGACCAGAAAGCATAACACACTAACAATATCTACTTATCCTCGAAACCTAGTCTGTAGACATGTCCTTGGAACCTCAGAAAAGTAAAGCTACACAATATCAAGCACTCTAGTTTCATTTTAACAAATGTCGCCAGAATACTTCCTACAGCGACCTGTTAGCCCGACAGTCTAATACAGGATTGTCCTCGAATAATAACCCTATATCGTTTCTCGTACATCATAAAACAATACAAGTCACAAACCTATGCTTCGGAAATTATAAAAGCAACAGAAATTTCAACAAATGCCGAAAATAGCTTCCATCTCGCTTAGCCGAAGACAAAGGAACAATTTCTAGGAGGCTATTCCTAGAGAGTGAGTGAGAGAGAGAGAGAGAGAGAGAGAGAGAGAGAGAGAGCTGATCGTTGTCTCAAAGTCGGCCAGATAACGTACACGAGTTGCAACAGCCTCTTGTACTGCAGTTAATGCGCGTAATTTCACTTCAGAGTCCCACAGCCTTCTGCCTTTCCATTTCCTATTTCTGTGTGGAAATATACTTGTCGTACGAAGTTACTGTATTATCTTCGAATCAAATGGAGTATGATCTCAATTGTGCAAATGGTGTTATGATCTCCTGTTACGTAGGTTGGTAGTCTTTAACGGGAAGTCATCTAGTAAAACTGAAGTTTGAGGGGTTCTCCAAGGAAGCGCTATACGCTGTATGTTGTTCTTATTCTTTATAAATCTTGTAGGAGACAGTCTGAACACATCCCCTTAGATTGTCTGCTGATGATGCCATTGTCTACTTTCTAGTAATCAAACAGTAAAAACGAATTCTAGAATAATTGAGACAAAATAAGTATGGTTGAAGAAGTGACAAGAATAAAAAGTAACGTCCTCGATATTGATACTAAAAAAATTGGTTACGTGATAAATCACACATATTTAAAGTTCATTATTTGAACTGAGCACCTAGGGATTACAGTTATGAACATCATAAAATGGAAACATCCCATACAAAATACCATGGAGCACGCGAATCAAAGACTGTATTTCTTGGAAGAACACTCAATCGGTGTAACATACATGTGTAACGAATCTACAAATGTGCAATATTGCAATCTACGATTGCCCGTCCTCTTCTGAACTATTCCTACACAGCATGCAACCCTTAGCATATATGATGCACAGAGGTACTTTTCGTTACGAAGAGACCTTTCCGAAATTTCTGTCATAAACTTTCTACTCGTAAGTGTAATTAATTTTTTGATTCCCGTCCGCATAAGGAGAAATGACCAGAGAAATGACAACTCGCCTGGAAAATTTTCTCAAATAATTTTCGAGACTGCGAATTTTTCTTTGGCGTTGCGTTGCACAGAATGTGTACGAGGCAGCTGCTCGCCATCGTCCTCTTCTTTCTCAAAATATCTACCTTTGAAAGTTACACACTTCTGCTGCATGCGTTAGTTTCAAAACTCTGCAAATAGTTTTAACGTTTTGTCATGAAGCTACAGTCGTTTTTCCACAGATTTAAGTAATCTGATAACTGCCTCAGAACATTCCTCAGAAACATTATACGTTACAGAATAGGAACATCTTACATGTCAAGTTTTCACAATACGTGTGGAACGCCACTGACAAACTTCAAATCGAACTGGCAAACACATCGACTGGATTAGTCTGATGAGTGGTTAATACCAACAGTTAAACAGGGAATAAAGTTTGTACAGTAGTAGAGGTGACAGAGCCTATGAGTATTTGGGAAGAAGACTCGCAGCAACGAGTCTTGGCTCTCGCAGGCAGCGGAGCTCAGCTGGCACCAACGATTAGTGGCCCGGCGAGTTTGCAAGACTGGATGATCAGAGCGTCCTTACGAGAGCTACACAACGTTAATTTCACTGCGAAATTATAATTATTGCTAAAAAAAATAGCCACGTAACCGTGCAGTTCAGGCACAGAGGCAATACCTGAATTTGAGTTTCCTGGAATGTGCATATTTGGCCGTCTGCTGTGGCCGAGCAGTTCTAGGCGCTTCAGTCGGGAACCGTGCTGCTGCTAAGGGCACAGGTTCGAATCCTGCTTCGGGCACGGATGTGTGTGATGTCCTTAGGTTAGTTAGGTTTAATTAGTTGTAAGTCTAGGGGACTGATGACCTCAGATGTTAAGTCCCATAGTATTTAGAAAGTCTAGGGGACTGATGACCTCAGATGTTAAGTCCCATAGAACTTAGAGCCATTTGAACCATTTTTTTCAGCATGTTTGTTTCCTGTTGCTTGAAATGTGGGGATACTACATGCAGATTTGAGTCTGGGTTTCCTTCATTATGCGTATCTTGGAGGACACATACCTTTCAGATCATGTTCCTTGAAATGCGGAAACGTAATATGAATCAAACGTCAACAAGACAGGACTTACTGCATATTTGCCTGTTTGAACTGGTTGAAACACGGTTAGATTAAGTGGGAACATAATAAATAGGCATTCCGTTCTAGATAAGAATGATCGCACAATCAGCTTAACAGCTCATGCGTCCAGGTTGCTGACAAGAATAATATACAAAATAATGGAAAATAAAATTGAGGATGTGCTAGATGACGTTTAGTATGGCTTTAGAAAAGATAAACGCACCAGAGAGCCAATTTTTGCGGCTGATAATGGAAGCAAGACTGAAGAAAAATCAAGACACGCTCATAGGATTTGTAGACCTGGACAAAGCCTTCGACAATGTAAAATGGTGCAAGATGTTCCAAATTCTGAGAAAAATTGGGGTAAGCTGTAGGGAGAGACGGGTAATACACAACATGTACAAGAGCCAACAAGGAATAATAAGAGAGGACGACCAAGAACGAAGTGCTCGGATTAAAAAGGATGTAAGACAGGTATGTAGTCTTTCGTCCCTACTGTTCAATCTATACATCAAAGAAGCAATTATGGAAATAAAGAAAGCTTTAGGAGTGGAAATAAAATTCATGGTGAAAGCATATCAATGATACGATTCGCTGATGGCATTGTTATCCTGAGTGAAAGTGAAGAAGAGTTGCATGAAATACTGAATGGAATGAACAACCTAATGGCTACAAAATATGGATTCTTAGTAAATCGAAGAAAGACGAAAGTAATGAGAAGTAGCAGAAATGAAAACAGCGAGAAACTTAACATCGGGATTGATGGACACGAAGTAGATGAAGTTAAGGAATTCTGTTGCCTGGGAAGCAAAATAATCGACGCACAGAGCAAGAAGGACATCAAAAGCATACCAGCCCTGGAAAAAAGGACATTTCTGGCCAATAAAAGTCCCAGCATTGTATGGTAATGAAACATGGGCTGTTGGAAAATCGAAAAAGAAGAGAATCGAAGCATTTGCGATGCGGTGCTACAGGCGAAGTTGAACATTAGGTGGACTGATAAAGTAAGAAATGAGAAGGTTCTGTGCAAAATCGGAGAGGAAAGGGATATGTGGAAAATACTCACACGGGAGGACGACGGTTCAATCCCGCGTCCGGTTGGTTGGTTGGTTTGGGGAAGGAGACCAGACAGCGTGGTCATCGGTCTCATCGGATTAGGGAAGGATTGGGAAGGAAGTCGGCCGTGCCCTTTCAGAGGAACCATCCCGGCATTTGCCTGGAGTGATTTAGGGAAATCACGGAAAACCTAAATCAGGATGGCCGGACGCGGGATTGAACCGTCGTCCTCCCGAATGCGAGTCCAGTGTCTAACCACTGCGCCACCCCGCTCGGTAATCCCGCGTCCGGCCATCCTGATTTAGGTTTTTCGTGAATTCCCTAAATCACTCCAGGCAAATGCCGGAATGGTTCCTTTGAAAGAGCACGGCCGAATTCCTTCCCCGTCCTTCCCTAATCCGATGAGACCGTTGACCTCGCTGTCTGGTCTCCTTCCCCAAAAACAACTCAACCCAACCCAAAACACTCACATGGAGAAGGGACAGGATGATAGGACATATGTTGAGACATCAGGAAATGACTTCCAAGTTACTGGAGGGATCTGTAAAACGCAGAAACTGTAGAGGAAGACAGAGATTAGAATACAAACAGCAAATAATTGACGTCATAGATTTCCATTGCTACTCTGAGATGAGGAAGTTGGTACAAGAGAAGAATTCGTGCCGGGCTGAATCAAAGCAGTCAGAAGCCTGATGAAAAAAAAAAAAAAGAAAAAGATCCTTGGATACGTATGCATACGACCTTCAATAGGAAGGTGGGTTGTAAAAAAAGGGCCTCCACTGAAAGCAAGGCATTGATGTATCATCACAGCTGTCATGCCATATTTATTTCAAGGTAACTTGCAGTAGCGTGAGTAGAGACTGTTGTTTCCTAGAAAAAAAGAACAAATGAAATTCAAAGCTTCTGTGCCACGTTGCAGTTCTGTAGGAGAATCATTATCTTTCGCCTACTACTACTTCTCTCTGAAAAATTTCTGCTTCTATAAATTGTTCGCAGTTTATCGTTCAGACATTTATTATACATGCTTCTGAGTTGCAGTCCTTTCGACAGCTTTCAGTGTATTCAGACCTTGCATATACATGGATACAACAAAATTTACCTAGTTTTGTAACTCAGACAAGCTTTTTCTGGTGTCCAGCTTAGCGGAAGTTGAATGTCAGCCGGAGGAAATAACCTAGATGGCCGTTAGAGGGCATAGTATAGCCACAGCACTGCGCCCGTGTAAGGAGCGCGACACTTGTCTCGTCACTTGAGTAAGCCAGCCAATAGTGCTTCTCGCACACGGCATACATACGGCCATTCGGTGTTCACTCATTCGTGTTGTTGTGGTTCAGCTGGTAGTCGGTTCTGAGGTCCACACAGCGCTGTTGAAACTGAATCACTAATCGTTGGAGGACATCCTTCGCATCGCACACTTGTTCGAAATTGTGCAGGGTACAGACTGTTAACGAATGACTCATGGCGACTTCACGAGTTTTCGCAGTTAACGTGCTACCACGCTTTCCATCCCTGCGTCGCAGGCATAGGACGACCTGCAGATAGTAGCAACGTTCGTCTTTGTCCAACGTCTCTACAGGGTCCGAGCCTCCAACTGCCCCCTGAACCTCGTCGATAGTCCCTTCGTGCCTGCAGTGTTTTTCCGCTCACTCTCAAACAGACTGTCTGGATCGGTGGAGTCTTGTACGCCCTGTGGCAAAGATGGGTGTCTCCACTCAGCAGCACCGAGAGAAGTGGTGCAGTGGTTAGTACACTGGACTCCGATTCGAGAGGACGACGGTTCAAACCCCTTTCCGGCCATCCCGGTTTATGTCTCCCATGATTTCCCTAAATAGCTTCAAGCAAATGCCGGGATGTTTCCTTTGAAAGGGCGCGGCCTACTTCCTTCCCCATCCTTCCCAAAATCCGATTGGACTGATGACCTCGTTGTCTGGCGCCCTCCCCAAATCACCCAACAATGAACATCCGCTCATCATGTCGAAGCTGCTGAACTGTCCTGCCCTATGAGCGTACAATGATACTGCACATGTGCTGCAGTCAGGTACCCTCCAGATGACCCCTTCATGTGGATACTGTTTCTCGCTATACGCATTTTTCATCAGGACACCTATTTCCAGGTGGACACGGGAGCCAGAGATTTTTTGATAAATCAAGCAACGTACACACACCTGGGCTTGCCCGAGCGTTTGGTGGTCTACAGGGATGGTTCTATTTCTCTTCGTGGGCAGTTCTCTATCATTGCAGCCTACAAAAGCGTTATGCAGCTTATGAAGTTTTTGTCGCAGTCTACCCATCTACTACCAACGTTTTCGGCCTCCACGCCTTTACATTGTTTGAGTTCTCTGTTTCTGATGAAGATCCTAATCTCAGTTCCTTTCTAGGAACTGTATGATCTCTGCACTGCATTTTTTATTTCAGACAGATTTGGGATTCGCTTCAGACTTTCAGACACACATCACCCTTCAGCCGAACGTTACAACTCCTTTTTACCGTGACAGACCAACTCGATTTACCTTGCGTGCTGCTGTGAAGCAGCATGTAGACCATCTCCATGCTGATGGGGTTATCGAACTGGTGAAATTTAGTGCACGATAATTTTTCCTATCCTCCCAGCCAGAAGACCTCATCACTAAAATTGCTGGAAGGGAATTCTCTCCATAATTGACCTTGCCGATGCTTACCTCCAGTTACCCCTTTACCCCTAGATGAGGAATCGAATAACATTGTTGTTTTAATATACCTATTGGATTATACAAGTACAGGCAGCTGCCATTTGGCATAGCCTTGGCTCCAACAATTTTCCAAAGGTTTCTGAAACAGCTGATGCAGCGTAGTCCTGCTTGTATGAATTATTTAGAAGGTACCACTGTCATGGGACCGTACGGCCAAGACCATTCGTAAAATCTCTGTAACATTTCTACTATCTTGGGGACGCGGGACTCTGTTATCGTTTAGAGATGTGCATGTGTTTTCAGCTGGAAGTGGCGTATTTTATGCCACTGGCTCACTAAAGACGTAATCAGGCGCACTGCTCAGAATGTAACCTCGGTAGACTCCTTACCCAACCTACAAACTTACCTGAATTGCAGGTGTTTTGGGGCAAAATCAACTGTTCTCCCAATTGCTTACTCCACGTGGCACAAATTGCGTAAGCGCTCAATCAGTTGCGTAAAATGGGCGTACTCCACAACTGGACCCCTGCCTGTGACTGGACTACTACCCAATTGAAAACACTACTGAAATTCATCCCTAGCCTGAAGCCATTCTCTCCCAGTCGCAAGCTTATTAAGGCGGCCGACACATCCGCCCATGGCATTGAGGATAGCTCCAAACAACTTACAGCATCGAAAAGGAGGCACTAGTAATGGTATTTGATGGTAAAAAATATCATGATTGCCTTTTTGGAACACAGTTCTCTTAAGTAGTCGATCTTATAAATATTTAGGGATACTGCTGCGCTGGACATGGTGGAACGCCTCGCATGCCCTTCACTGGTGCTATCCCAATAGACGCTGCCGAACACCCTTCCTTCCTTCAATCGAAGGACGAGGTTCAAAATGGTTCAAATGGCTCAGAGCACTATGCGACTTAACTTCTGAGGTCATCAGTCGCCTAGAACTTAGAACTAATCAAACCTAACTAACCTAAGGACATCACACACATCCATGCCCGAGGCAGGATTCTAACCTCCGACCGTAGCGGTCGCTCGGCTCCAGACTGTAGCGCCTAGAACCGCACGGCCACTCCGGCCGGCGAAGGACGAGGTCTTCACTCGTGCCTCCATCCAACTCTCTGGGGCGTTCCCAGTTATACGAGCCTGTTTCTGAGGGTGGGAGGGAGGGGGAGGAAGGGGGTAAGATGAATCTGGAATCAGCTCGGCAAAACTTGAATACCTGCGAGGAAATGGACCTAGATGTCCATTAGAGGCCATAGTATCTCACACTGTACTGCACTTGCGTAGCGAGTGCGCCACTCGCCATGGCACATGCATACGCCAGCCAGTTGTACTCCTCGTGGCCGCTCAGTGAACGATCAGTTAATTCTGTACTCGTGTCTGACATTGTAGGTTACGATCGTTGTACTACAGACTATTGGATAACAATTTCGCTTGGTTCTTAGTCTCTCTCTCTCTCTCTCTCTCTCTCTCTCTCTCTCTCTCTCTCTCTCGCCCTCTCTCTCTCTCTCTCTCTCTCTCTCTCTCTCTCTCTCTCTCGCCCTCTCTCTCTCTCTCTCTCTCTCTCTCTCTCTTTCTCTCTCTCTCTGTGTGTGTGTGTGTGTGTGTGTGTGTGTGTGTGGTCGTAATTCTGATTGTCTCCCACTTCGCTCTTGGTCTGTTGACATCACTGTGGCGAAGATATCCGCTTTGCAAGTCGTTGTTGCTTACGGGGCACTAGATGTGGTATTGCCCATAGCTCTTGGAGACTTGACGTTGTCAACAACAAATTCATAGCCATTCGTAACGACAAAATTGATGAATATTACATTAAACCAGGATTCTCTCCTAAGAGTCGTCAGCCGCGCGGCAGGGCCGAGCTCGTTAGCATCCGCGTGGTGCCTCACAACGGCAGGAGCACGTGGTCCATCGAGCACTTGGCTGGGAATCCCTCGGTGTCGCTGTGCGCCAGGAAGGCCAAAGATGGCGGACTCTGTGAAACCTTAATGGCAGACACTTCACAGTCCGTATAGAAATTAATAGTAGCCAGATGAATCATTGTACCTCAAAAAGGAACGTGTACATTACTCTTATTTGCACGCGTATCTGATGGTGCAATCAGATTTTCAAAAAATGGCTCTGAGCACTATGGGACTTAACATCTGAGTCATCAGTCCCCTAGAACTTAGAACTACTTAAAACTAACTAACCAAAGGACATCATACACATCCATGCCCGAGGCAGGATCCCAACCTGCGACCGTAGCGGTCACGCGGTTCCAGACTATAGCGCCTAGAACGGCAAGGCCACTCCGGCCGGCTCATATTTTCAATATCTTTATTAGTCTATAGTTTAGTATCTGGTGGTAACTTATACAAGTAACACCCAGCAACGAATTTCCAAAATATAAACACTGCATTCGATTTTGTCGATCGCCATGTCTTTAGAAAGCTATTAGTGTAAACCTAAATTGGTATAAATTGCAGGCATGTAACTTTAATAGTACATGAGTTATTGGAGGTCAAAGTAGCCGATTGCTATCGATCGCGTCAGGCCATAAATACTCCACAGTTATACGAAAAAACGGTAGCAGCATTCTTATAAAAATATTTATTCATCTATTTCCTTGTTTATGTCCGATATATACTATTCATGAAGAAAGTGGTTAAATATTTACTGTGTTTTAGAAAGCACAGAGACTATAGGCTACTGCCCTACCTTTTGTTCTATTCCTTCGATATACGTTTATTTAATTTGTTTATGTGTTTAATAATGTGTGTTAGAGCGTGTTTGTGGTCCAGCCGTAGGAATATTTATTTAATTTCAAGTTATTTAAATGTAAATCCAGTAATTTGAAAGTGTTTTATGTTTGTGAGTGTACGTTGGCCTGGAGACATGGAGGGAGCGCTCTAGCCAGTCACATCGCTCGTTACTGAAAGACACGCATGAAGGTTGTGGAGGAGCATCGTTTCCGGAGAGGACACGGGATAGCTCTGGCAGTGCGGCAGTGCTGGACAATACAGCACAGGACGCGGGAGTGTTGGACGTGACGGCGCGCGGTCGCAGAGTCAAGACAGACTCTTGGGGAGTGAGGAGCAGTTTGCGCGTGGTCCCGGCAGATAGAAATACTTCGGAGCGCCGACTTTTGAACTTGTGAGATTTCGGTGGTTTCGACAGTGAAGATGTATTGTGCATTAAGAAGTGAATATCTCGCGAGCTATGATGTCGTTCATAAATAATTATGTGCTGTAGGAATCTATTGTTTCCCTGTCATTCAACTTATAATTTATTTAATTGCTGGACCATCGACACCAATAAGTGTTTGCCAGAAATATACCGCATTGTCAAAAGTACCTCTACTATTGTACTCATCATTTAAAGTCGTTAAGATAAAACCTGCAGAGTTTATTTAATTGCAATCTTTCATTTATAAATGTCTATATCACCTCAAAATTCTGAATTGCCGAGTAATAGGAACCTTTGACCATTCGATCCATGTATATATTAATATTGTATACTGTAGACTCAGCAGTATTTGGCTTGTAATGCGGCAACTACGTATCCCAGCCCCTAAACTACGAAACCAGCCAAAACTTCTAATATTGCAACATTGAGTCGGAGGGTACGTAGTTGAGGGCCACACCACAACACACCACCAGTTCACATTTATTGTGAAATCCCGCAAACGTGAATGAACAAGCACAAGTAAACCAAGACCAGGCAAAGCTCATGTACTAACGGACAAGGAGCATTGCAGAGAGTGGTTGTAAAAAACGACATTAAATCAGTGATAGAAATCACTCGCGAGTTCCAGTGTCTTACCATCTGTCCAGCTAGTACAATGACAGTGCGTAGGTAGTTAAAAAGAATGGGTTACCAGTGATCGAGCACTTCTTCGTGAGCCACCCATTTCTGTAGTCGTACCTGAGCGATGCGTGTGGTGGTGTACAGCGCGACACCATTTGGCAGTGGATGACTGGAAACGAGTAATTTGGAGTGATGGATCACGCTATAACCCGGGGCAACCCGATGGTAAGGTCAGGGTTTCGTTAGTGCCTGGAGAACACCACCTCCCTCCGTGTCTAATGCTAGCAATGAAGTATGGAGGAGGTGATGTTAGGACGTGGTCCGCTTAAGAAAATGTCAAATATGGAAGGATATGAACAGCTTTTACAGCATTGTTTATTTACAGCATTGCTTACTGCGTACAGGAGAGGAACAGTTCGGAAATGATTAGTGTACCACCATGACGATGCACCCTGGCATAAAGCACCATCTGTCATTGAGTGACCCGGAGTACTTCGGGATGAATTAAAACGTCGACGCAAGTGTCCAGCCTCAGTATCATCTCCGTTTTCAGCTCATGAGTAAGAATAGGCTATTTCTTCACAAACGTTCAGATACCTGTTTGAAACTGTCTTCAGCACAGTTCAAGCCTTCACAAAGGCAAAGCGTGGACGCACCTCATATTAATGTCTACAAATAAGTGCCAGGATACTTTTGATCAGATAGTACTTTTATGCAGCAAAATGGACATTCAGGCAAAATCAGTGAGATTCGGGATTACACATACACGTACCAACAACCGTTCGTCCTAAAAAAACTGCAATGATAGTACGAGAAGCATAGTGGGACGTGGTAATTATAACGACACACAACGTACACTTTGATATACCCCATAAGTTGGTCCGCAGCTCGTGGTCGTGCGGTAGCGTTCTCGCTACCCGCGCCCGGGTTCCCGGGTTCGATTCCCGGCGGGGTCAGGGATTTTCTCTGCCTCGTGATGACTGGGTGTTGTGTGATGTCCTTAGGTTAGTTAGGTTTAAGTAGTTCTAAGTTCTAGGGGACTGATGACCATAGATGTTAAGTCCCATAGTGCTCAGAGCCATTTTTTTACCCCATAAGTTGCCTTTTGAAGCGCAAGTTCGAAAATGGTTCAAATGGCTCTGAGCACTATGGGACTTAACATCTGAGGTCATCAGTCCCCTAGAACTTAGAACTACTTAAGCCTAACTAACCTAAGGACATCACACACAGCCATGCCCGAGGCAGGATTCGAACCTGCGACCGTAGCAGCAGCGCGGTTCCAGACTGAAGCGCCTAGAACCGCTCGGCCACATTGGCCGGCTGAAGCGCAAGTGTGCAAATGGATCTATGACATGGCCGGTCGATTCTTCACGATTCTCCCCCTCTCGTGCTTTCCTTCTAAAAATTCTTTCACCAGCTCCTCTGCGGGCGAAGTCCGGTATTGAAAACGCCGGTGGCTGATTAGCGTCGGCGGCAGCGGCTGCACCTGATGAGGCCAGCGCGGAGTAGCCACGCCGCGGACGCCTTTGATGCGCTCCGCTAAGTTCGCGATGAGCGCCCCGCCTCAGCCGCGGCTGCTGTGTGCGCCCCAATAGGCAGCCAGAGCATTCACTGCGGCGGATAAAGTTCTGTAGCAACTGCACAAGTCCAGAGTCTGTATGAAGTCAGCTACAGGAATCATCATTTGAGGCAGAAAATTTGATCTATTGGGACAGATACATCCAAGACGCCGTATTGTATCTCTTATAGCGTATCAAATCTACAAGAAATTCATACTACGTTAAAATCCACTATGCCGTTCCGAAGCTAAGATTACATTCCACAAAAACGATCTTGAACTTTCCATACCATTGGAATGTAGTCGAGAGACATTCTTACGTGTTGATACATTGATGGATGAGCAGTTTCCTTACGTTCTTTTTCATGTTAAACTGACCAGTCATTTAATGTGAACACCTGTCAAAAGCCTGAATAACCAGCGTGGACGTACGGGAAGAGGGTCAGAGAGGTCCTAGAGGGAACCGGAAGGGATGTGGAGACATGCAGACTACAGCGCTGTGGCCAGCTGTGGTACGTTTGTCGGTTGAGGAACCACGGCGCGAATAGCACGCTCTAGGTGGTTTCAAAAGCTCTCGATTGGGCTTTAATCCGCGGAGTTTGGTGGGCAGACGAGTACAGTAAGTTCATCCTGATGGGCTTCGAAAACACACTAACACAGTGAGCTGTGTGACATGTTGTATTTTCCTGCTCGTAGATGTCATCGAGCCGAGGAATAACCAAACTGCATGTAGGGCTGGACTTGGTCTATCAAGGATAGATGCATACTTGTGTTCATACATTGTGCCTTCCAGAATGACGAGATCACACAGGGAACACCACGACAAGATTCCCCAGATCACAGCCGTCCCTTGTACAGTCTGGACCATCCTCCTCCACCCCCATCCCCCACCCCCAACCCCCTGCCAGCCAGGGGATTGTAGCAGGGCCGTACATACCAATGGCCATCTGTCCGATGGAGCAAGAAATGTGGTTCGTCTGAAAAGGCCATCTGTCGCCACTCATTGGCCACAGCTGTACTAGCGAGCAGATTCCAGTTTTCGTCGCCGATGAACAGCACTCCGCGTGAGTGCATGAACCACGCACCTGCTGCAGAGGCCCATCTGCTGCAACGTTCGCTGTAGGTACGCCCTTGGTTCAACTTAGTGATCAGTTGCTCTACAATTGCACAACTGTTCACCCATATACCGGGTGATCAAAAAGTCAGCATAAATTTGAAAACTTAATAAACCACGGAATAATGTAGACAGAGAGATAAAAATTGACACACATGCTTGGAATGACATGGGGTTTTATTAGAACAAAAAAAAAGTTCACAAAATATCCGACAGATGGCGCTGGACAACAAAACGTCAGTGACTGCGCATGACAATCGTGTATAAAAGGAGCTGTAATGAGAGAGAGAATCAGATGCGCCAGCAGTCGCAGCATGTTGACGTTACCTGAAAAGGCGCTTTTAGTGAAGCTGTGTTATCAGAATGGGGAATGTGCTAGTTCAGCGTTACGATCCTATCGCCATAGGAAGGGGATTCGAACGGGTAAATGTCCGTTGACAAATGCAGCTGTGGCAAGAATGATTTCGAAGTTCGAAGCCACGGGTTGTTTAGACGATAGACCCCGTAGTGGCCGACCGAGCACAAGGCGTAATGCTGCTGAGACATTTCTGGAAGAAATGGAGACCGTAGCGGGTTCGTCTATGCAAGGGGAAGTCAGCGCTCGTGCAGGCGCACGTCGCACCGGCATTCCATACACTACTGTTTGGTTGGCACTGAGGCATACCCTCCGATGCTATCCGTACAAAATCCATCGGCACCATGAACTGTTACCTGGCGATTTAGTGAAGCGGAGGGCATTTGCGGTGTGGGCGTTTCAAAAGATGGCGGAAGATGACGATTGGTTGAGTAACGTGTTGTGGACCGACGAAGCTCATTTCACGTTCCGAGGGTCTGTCAACGCCCACAACTGCAGAATTTGGGCTACCGAAAATCCTAGAACAGTCATGGAAACTCCATTGCAGGACGAGAAAGTCACGGTATGGGTTGTGTTTACCACATCTACCGTTATCGGGCCTTTTTTCTTCGAGTAAATGCGTGATTCTGGTTTTGTAACTGTTACCGTGACGTGTGGGAGGTACGCCGTTATGTTACAGAATCGCATCATCCCCAACCTGGCTGATAAACACTTGCTGGAACGTACGATATTTATGCAGGATGGCGCTACACCCCATGTTGCTAGACGCGTGAGAGATCTCTTGCGCGCGTTGTTTGGTGATGATCGTGTGCTCAGCCGCCACTTTCGTCATGCTTGGCCTCCCAGGTCCCCAGATCCCAGTCCGTGCGATTACTGGCTTTAGGGTTACCTGAAGTCGCAAGTATATCGTGATCGACCGACATCTCTAGGGAAGCTGAAAGACAACATCCGACGCCAAAGCCTCGCCATAACTCCCGACACGCTTTACAGTGCTGTTCACAACATTATTCCTCGACTACAGCTATTGATGTGGAATGATGGTGGACATATTGAGCATTTCCTGTAAGGAACATTGAAAGGGTCCTGTAGCCACCTTTCATTGCCAACTCTCGTAGTGGTCAAGTCGGCAAAGAGGTTTCCGCTACTTGTGAGAAACCCACCTGCGTTAGGTTGGTGGCGGAAATGGCATCCTGGGGTTTTCCGGTCCACGCGGAGCGTGGAAGAGGCTGGAGAAGCGGGAGGCAGTCTGCCGCCGGTACGGGAAGCGTACACAGCTGTGCTCCAGTCGAAGAAGGGTGAGTTGGACTGACCGCGTGGCGCGTTGTCACATAGAGAGGGGAGCTTTTAGCTTTTGGTCACGAATTTCGTCTTATAAAGATTTACTTGCTGGGTTGCAGCAGGGAATGCAAGGCTTTTGTAGACTTTCAGTTTGATTCCCAATGCAGTCTTGACTTTGATCCGTAAGAGGAACGCAGCACAAGGGAGTTGCATATGTTGAAGTGCCCTCGGTTCAGTGTGAATGTTTATGTGCCTACAACTGTGTGTGTATGCTTCTAATCTTTTACGGATATTGGTAGTTTTTGTGTATTTGTGAATTTTCTTTGTCTCATGTGATTAAAATTTGGCCACGGTCCATAGAAATTGTCTCCACGGACCGAGTGGGCACGCGAGTCTGTTATGAAACGTGTAGTATTTCACAAGCAATTGTACATAGTTAGCATGCAACAGCAGTCTATAGATGCACTACATCAATGTTTTAAGAAATAAATAATTTTGCCTTCAATCTTATCTTGTGTACCGATGTTACGTCGCCGTTACCTTATAGTTTTCCTTGTTGGCCCACCTATAGCGTTTCCATGTGCACAGGTGTAGTGATTAGTGTCCTTTTTTTTTTATCTGAAACAAATGCTCTGGAATAGATCGTGTTTTCACGAATCTTGCTGCAGGCTGCACTTACGCATGGTGTTCATGACCTCTTTACTTTACTCAATATTTGATTCACGGGAAGAATGCCTGGATCATATTAATAACTACATCCCATTCATTATCAATGACTTTACAATGAATGTTCTTTTGTGAGTTTTTCTTATTAATAAGTTAAGTAATTTTCCGACTCAGTGCTACCTCTTCTTGTCGTGTGGCTAGAGTCGGTGGCGACCCTATCTTTTATATTGATTTCAGTGTCAAGTAGCATTTTCTTATTCAAAGTGCGCGTGGCTCTTTTAGCTATCAGGATACATTCGAAGGGCGCTTCATGCTTCTTGCACCTAGCGTCCTTTTATTCACGCTACTTATATTCACGCCACTTACACATGGCTTACCCTGCTCACGGATTTCGGTAAACCAGGGAATCTTCTGATGCGCAGTGAGGATTAGTTATTTTCGGTTGGATGTGCTAATTGGTATGTTGTCTTTCTGTGATACAGAATTTACGTGAATTTATGATATAGGTGTGCATTTTCTTACATGTTTTATCTTGTATATGTATTACTGTATAGATATTGTGATTTAGTATTCAATTGTGTTACAAGTGTGGGTTGACTCTTGTCCTGTGGCGTGTATCGGTGTCATATAGTAAATCTTGGGTGCTTTGTGGGGACTGTGAGTCCATTAGGAGACTTTGGCATTATTCTTGTTGTATTTTGGAGCACGGAGTAATCCTTATGATGGAGACGCGTAGCTGTTCAGGGAGCCGCGATCGGAATAACCTGCCAGACAATAACCCTGAACAAGGACGAGGTCAAAACGTCGAGTCCGACCAGGAACGAAACGCGGAAAACGCAAGTACAAGTGTTGTCCATCCTGAGCCCGCCGTAGTGATTTCGAATCATTCGATAGATGCAAATTCATTACAGGCTATGCTACGACAATTACTAGACAGTAATAGGAGACATATCGAGGAGGTGAATAAAAAACAAGCAGAAGAAAATAGGAGGCATATCGAGGAAGCGAATAAAAGATTGACTAGTGAAATAGTACAGGGTGTTGGGGAGAAACTGGCGATCATTGACCAACGCATCTCCGCCTTAGAAGAGGGGCACCAAGTCATTAACAAGCGGGTGATGGAGCAAGAAGAAAGGTTCGCTGGGAATATACGTGTACTAGCAGAACAATGCCAGAGTGAACAAGCGGCTCTTGAGTCCCGAGTAGGACGACATTCCGCCAGGGATCTCCGCGCGTTAGCAGAACAATGCCAGAGTGACCACGCGGCTCTTGTGTCCCGAATAGAGGACTCTGCGGCTAAGTGCCCGGTCCACCTTAGCGCGCAGGTAGAAACCCTCAGCCAGGCGATAATAGCTCTCGAGCGAGAGCAAGGGCTTACGCAAACAAAGCAAGACACGGCCCACCGAGAGATGCGAGAAGAAATAGCCAGGATCTCAGACGCAGTGGCGCGTAAGTCTGACAATAATAGGGAAACGATTACCTCGTCATCAGCGGATGCAGACGAAATTCGGTCGATAACGAAATGTCGGCGTGGACAGTGTGAAATAAACATACAACAAAGAGGGGTTACCGAGGGAATATGTGAGCGCATTGCCCGTTTAGAACTTCACCTAAAAGGGTTAAAGGCCCATGAAGTTGAAAGAAATGAACGAAAGGACCATTATTCCGACGATGATTCCGGGAACGATGGCGAATTTGATCATCGTCATGATAACGGATCTCGTACCAGGTGGGAACGGCGCGGATCCCCTCAGGAACGTTCGCCAAGGGAAACTCACGAATTTGACTTTAAACATTTTCTGACCGTGAGGAAGTTTGAAGTCTTCCGTAACTCGGCTACGGGGATTCACCCGCGGGCCTGGTTACAGCAGTTCGAGTTCTCCCTCCCTCCTACGTGGCCCAGTGCGCACAAAATAGAGTATATGTGCGGCTACCTCGAAGGTGAGCCAGCGGCGCGGATGAGGTCAATTGCACGCAATTGCTACACTGTTTGGGAGTTTCGTCAACACTTCCTGTCGATATATTGGTCAGTGGCAGCGCAAAGTCGTGTAAAACACGGACTCATTATGCTACCAGAGTTAAACAGGTCAAAATTCTCCAGCCCTGTGCAGATGTTCGAGCACATGCTGCAGGCGAATGAACATCTTGACGATCCTTATGGACCTGCAGAAATTATTCGTATTTGCCTGGGAAAGTTTCCAATGCAGTTGCGGCACGTTATCCTTGCAGGACGATGTAAGGATGACGTAGAGGGGTTTCGCAATTTCCTTTTAGAGCTTGAGTGCGATGCGAATGGCACCACGCAGAATTACGGTCAGAGCGCCTACGAGCAGCGGCCGCGCGAGCGAAGCCGCAGCCGTAGAGACAGGTGGCACTCCAGACGTAACGGGTCGCCTCAGAGTTACAGGGCGCGCGAGCGTTGGCAGCGTCGCGATTCCTCACGGAACGCGGGCAGAACGAACGATACCAATCGTCATCATTCGCCTAGAGGAAATCAAAGACACCCCTGGGAGTTTAGAAGATATGGTAATGAGCAGAGATTTAGGCGCAATTACAGCGGACCTAGGAACGGTAGTCGTGACCGACCCCCGAATAATTATCGAACAAGCAACAACAGGGGTGCCGTAAACAGTACGGGTGGTCTGCCAGTGGGTGTTGAAATTCGTCCCGCAAACCCGCGGCACAATCCGACAAATGCCTCTAATCAAAGGGATCAATGACTGTTGGCTGGCCCGGTTGGCGTCAAACTTAATGAGGACCGGTGCTATTGATGATATTGATGTGCATTTGAATAAAGGAAGACGATATTAGGGAAGATTTGTTGAGGGAGGGCCACAGTATTGGTGTGTCTGCGGTAAACCCAGTCGCTTCTGTTTCATAAAATTACAGTTCGTATTTTCCAATGTTTTGATTCACTCTGGTGTGATTAAAATTAACGTGTATATTTTCTATGAATTGTAAAGGGTCCCCCAATATGTGTGTAGTTAATTCTTCTTGTCAGCAGAAAGGCGTAGTGTTGTGCAGTTTCAAAACATCTGAATGTGAATGAGTATGAGGCTCATATGAAGCGTTTCCTATTACAGTAAGATGGCTTTCGTTCTTTGATGACTAAAAAGGTATCGGGTGTGTTGGCGTGGCGAGTCAATGGTCGTAAGGTAATTCTTGATGATAAATTACAGTTTTAGTGTTCTTATTCCCCTTAGGTGAGCAAGATTCAGTGAGACTTTTCAAATGTACTGCGATGTTGATGAAGCGACTTGGTGACTTGTAGGTGAAGGATTTGTGTATGAAAGGAGATTAATAGTGTTTGATTTTCAGAGTTGCCATCTTATAAGATATTTGGAAAGTGTAACTTGCCGCCACATACTACTAGGTACGGTTGAGGGCACCAGAATATGAAACCCCAGAAGACGTATATGGAAACAGCTTATTAACTCAAGCAACTTGATATTTAATAGAGAATCAATGCGACTACCTCCAAGCTAAAATAACATGACGGTAGGTGAGGACCCCTGGGGGCATGTGGTGAGTAAGTGTGTAATCATTATGAGTATCTTATGATAGCAGTAAGTTGGGTACTCATGGCCCTGGACAATGGATTTCTTTTGACAGTATTTTTTTATGTACTTATAGGACGAAGTGTTTATGTGTTTGCTAATAGGATAGGATGATTTTTATTTTCATTTTTATGCCCACTGACCTTTTGCATTAGTCTGATGAATAGATGTTGAAACATTTACCATTCCAGATGTGACTTGAATGAACCTTCTGTGTCTCATTAATCATAACTTTTATTATGCAATGTCCATAGAAAAGAAGTCTCGGAAATTTTTCACAGATCAGCAAACACGTTCTGCAAACCTTGGAGGAGCAGTCAATGAACAACGATATGGGTATTGGTGTTGAAAGGAATATTTTGTTTACATGTGGGAATTGTAGTCGGGCTATATGGTGATGGTGACTAGTACGAGCTGTGTAGATTGTGTGTGAGAGCGTAGTTAGGAGCAGGTAGAGTTTTGTGTCTGTAGCTAGCAGCGGCGCCAAATCCTATCCAAATCCTGACCAAACCTTGTACAAGATCTACCCTGAATGATTGACAGCAGATGTAATGCTGGAACTATATTTCATAAAAAGGATTTTTTGTTTGTTTGAATATTGGTTATTTAATTTTCTTCATTGTTTTTTTATTAGTAATATTAAGAAGGCCCTTTTTGTCAAGTTAATTTTGGGCACTATTCCATGTATTGATCAGGAGTGAGAAACTCCTAAGATTTTGTGGTAATCTGTACACATGATATTTTGTAACGATCCCTGTGAGCGCAGTTCTTAAGTGGGTGCAAGGCCGCCTAGGGAGCCACCGCATCAGAAAGCACAGGGCTTGGTCCACCGGCAGGCGTTGCCGAACCCTGGTATCAACGGCGAAGCAGTGATGCGGCGAGCGGTCACAGCTGTTTCCCCGTCAGAGGGGAGGGGACGCTGGTCTTCCCCCAGGCGCAGGCTCACACCGGAGTCCGCAGGCGTGTCACCACAGCAGCGCCAGCTGATGGCCGGCGTTCCACCCCATGCGCTAGTCATCTGACAAGCGAAAGGGAAAGTATGACGCACACCAGGCGAGGCCGCCGATCCCTGAGCGCCGATAGTCCAGACGGCTGCTGCGGTGAGGTAACGCCCACTGCCCGGAGGGACGCGGGTCCCACCACTGACGCATCAGCTGAGACGGTGCAAAGAGGTGATAAGCGGGTCTCGAGCCCGACACCCGCACGAGTTTACATCGACCTCGATGCGACGCAGAAGAGCGCGTGTCTCCCCATTGACACGACAGGAGACGGGGGCGTGTGTTGGTAAAACACACTCCTCCACAACACACGGACGACGACCGCCAAGCCGCCTTCTCGATGATGAGGTAGGGCCCACAAGTGGCGATGTCCTGCAAATCTGCAACGCCGAACCATCCCACAGTATGGGCACAGAGGGTGGAAACGGGCACGAGGCAACGTCGCGGGGTGCTGTCTAGGATGAACAACCTGGGTTACAACGGACGTTACAATCAACGCCGCTGCGAACTCCCCAGTTCAGTGTTGTGGTCCCCTAGTAGCTTATCCTCCAAGTCGCCTTTAGAAGAGACGCCCACCCCAGCACCTAAAGAGAATACCCAGTGAAACAACCATGTGGCGAAACTGAAAAAAGACAGCGTGTCAACGAGTTGATTTCTGGATGTGTTTTTGTACTCATGTCTTATTTTCCATAGGTGATTATTTACCAGCTGTCATACCACTGGGTTCATTAATGATTTTGTATCACGGTATTTGTTGTGAATATTGTATTTTGCACTTTCACTTGCATGTTTTTATATATGTCAGCACCAGATGATACTGCTTTGGTTCGTGATAATGATTTTGCATCTTTGTATTTGTTTATATATTTATATATATTATATACCTGTTCACCTATGTCTCTATGTTAACTTTTGATAGTTGGTTAAAGCAATTTTAAAATAATATCTCATGGTTGTGGTCGTAGTAGGTCAGATGACATGATGTTAGCGTAGTATATCACGCTTAATTTAATTTGTTCTGTTTGCTTTGCGGACCGCATGAGGTCACAATTATTGACTAAGGTCAGATAAAGCTCACTTGGATATAAGAGATTAATCAACTCCTTTGTGCTGCTGTTTACGGTTGCAATTGTTACTCGTTAGGGTATGTTTGTTTCGAAGACTGTTGGCGAATCTCCTAGCATGGCGAGAAAATTCGCGGCACAGTCTTCTCCGGGACGTTTGGGGTGATGAAAGGGTCCTGTAGCCACCTTTCATTGCCAACTCTCGTAGTGGTCAAGTCGGCAAAGAGGTTTCCGCTACTTGTGAGAAACCCACCTGCGTTAGGTTGGTGGCGGAAATGGCATCCTGGGGTTTTCCGGTCCACGCGGAGCGTGGAAGAGGCTGGAGAAGCGGGAGGCAGTCTGCCGCCGGTACGGGAAGCGTACACAGCTGTGCTCCAGTCGAAGAAGGGTGAGTTGGACTGACCGCGTGGCGCGTTGTCACATAGAGAGGGGAGCTTTTAGCTTTTGGTCACGAATTTCGTCTTATAAAGATTTACTTGCTGGGTTGCAGCAGGGAATGCAAGGCTTTTGTAGACTTTCAGTTTGATTCCCAATGCAGTCTTGACTTTGATCCGTAAGAGGAACGCAGCACAAGGGAGTTGCATATGTTGAAGTGCCCTCGGTTCAGTGTGAATGTTTATGTGCCTACAACTGTGTGTGTATGCTTCTAATCTTTTACGGATATTGGTAGTTTTTGTGTATTTGTGAATTTTCTTTGTCTCATGTGATTAAAATTTGGCCACGGTCCATAGAAATTGTCTCCACGGACCGAGTGGGCACGCGAGTCTGTTATGAAACGTGTAGTATTTCACAAGCAATTGTACATAGTTAGCATGCAACAGCAGTCTATAGATGCACTACATCAATGTTTTAAGAAATAAATAATTTTGCCTTCAATCTTATCTTGTGTACCGATGTTACGTCGCCGTTACCTTATAGTTTTCCTTGTTGGCCCACCTATAGCGTTTCCATGTGCACAGGTGTAGTGATTAGTGTCCTTTTTTTTTTATCTGAAACAAATGCTCTGGAATAGATCGTGTTTTCACGAATCTTGCTGCAGGCTGCACTTACGCATGGTGTTCATGACCTCTTTACTTTACTCAATATTTGATTCACGGGAAGAATGCCTGGATCATATTAATAACTACATCCCATTCATTATCAATGACTTTACAATGAATGTTCTTTTGTGAGTTTTTCTTATTAATAAGTTAAGTAATTTTCCGACTCAGTGCTACCTCTTCTTGTCGTGTGGCTAGAGTCGGTGGCGACCCTATCTTTTATATTGATTTCAGTGTCAAGTAGCATTTTCTTATTCAAAGTGCGCGTGGCTCTTTTAGCTATCAGGATACATTCGAAGGGCGCTTCATGCTTCTTGCACCTAGCGTCCTTTTATTCACGCTACTTTTATACATGCCACTTACAACATCATCTTTGCTTTGTCTTACTTTGTTACGCTAATTATTGCTATTCTGATCAGATGAAGCGCCATCTGTCGGACATATTTGAAATTTTGTATTTTTTTGGTTCTAATAAAACCCTATGTCATTCCAAGCATGTGTGTCAATTTGTACGTCTCTATCTACATTATTCCGTGGTTTATGCAGTTTTCAAATTTATACTGACATTTTGATCACCCGGTACCTCTCCGCAGCCGTCTTTCACTCCTGTCATCTATGATCCTTAGTGCTAGTTTTGGATAGTGCCTTTTCTCCATACACAGCATATGTTAACCACGGTAGCAGGCGGACAGTTTACAAACTTAGCCATTTCGGAAATGGATCCACCCCGCCCCGAAAGCCAATGACCATCCCCTTTGGGGCATCCGAGAAATCGCTCCATTTCCACATAATGACAATGACTACACTGCTTTCCGTGTCTCCCCGACACGATTTATATACCCTTCACCGCTAATGCTATGAGTTTTTCTAATGCTGCCACCTGCCATCTATAAGTGGTTATTGCACGTTGATTTCGAACATTGTGTGATGTGATAATGTGACCCGATCTTGTAAAAAATTTACTAATGATTGGGATACTTAAAATGCAGCCATATAGCGCATCTACCTCTAGTTCTCACAGTAACTATTTACCCAGGTCACTATTCCTTTTCAGCAATCGGACTTCGTTTTGGTTACGGCACTGAGCAAGATTCAGTTATTTAGAGTATGCATGATCAAAAGTTATTAACGATAGAAACGCACGTTCTACATAGACTGCTCACGTTCCAGTTCCTACTGCAGTTCGTGAAAGCCCGTACAAAAACACTCCGCCCCTAGCAATAAGCTCTGCTGAAACCACCAGTTATTTCAACCTCTACTGTTCCCCTTCTCTTTCTGACTTTTCGCCATGAAACTGACACGCCACAACGCAAAAACTGGTACATGCATGCCGCTTCTCCACGTTACTGTTACGTCTGTAACCACTGCTTCGACTAAAAACATTGAAAGGCAATTCAACTTCACGTATAAGTTGAGCTCAACAGATATGTGAACAAAATGGAAAAAAAAGTCTTACTTATTTTACTACAGAGATGTTAATGACAAAAGAAACAGCAATTAAACATATTTCTTCTAACAACGAGTGTCAACAGTGACACAATTAATTAAGCAAAAAATGCCTGAGCTAGATAACTCCATTGTTTCAAAATTATGTTCCCTACCTGCTCGGATATGTTTCCCCGCTAAATTCACAGGAAAAAAATTTGCAGTGTGGTCAGAGTAAGTAATTTACAAGTATGGTAGCTTATGTAAATGACATTCTGAACCACCGTTACAGCATTACCATCCACACAAATTATAAACATGAATGTTCATTTTCATGTATGTTGTACATCTCCTCCTGAACCACTGAACCGATTTCAGCCAAGCTTCCTGTACATATCATTCACTATCTGGAAAGAATCACTGTGGGAATAAGAACTATCAAAGGGGTGGTGGTGAAAAAGCAAATACACCAGTTCGGGAGATACGACGTCATAAACACTGACATGTGTAAGAAACTGCCGCATCTTGCGTGATGTTTCAATTTATGACTTCTATACCACTAACTCTGTTTGCAACAAGTTTCACAGACGGTATCCATATATGTCGCTAAAGGTACCAAGAAAAATACATCATTTTACGTCACGTAGTTCATAAGATACGAAATCATAAACACTGAAACGCGTAAGAAATTGCCTAATCATGAATGATGTCTTAGATTATTATTTATTTACTATTAATTCTGTTCACAACTTATTTCGTAGGCAGTAAGCACATGCAAAATTATATCACTCTACAGTACATAGTTCAGAAGATACGTCGTCTTAGCATTCAGCTGCGTGAAAATAAAACTGCAAGGTGAAATTCACTTTATGCAGGTGAAACATGTGTACAGTACGAGTGAAATATGTTAAATATGTGTGAAATACACTGAAGGGATGAACAAACTGGTACACCTGCCTAAAATCGTGTAGGGCCTCCGCGAGAACGCAGAAGTGCCGCAGCGCGACTTGTCATAGACTCGACTAATGTGTGAAATAGTGCTGAAGATAATTGACACCATGAATCTTGCAATGCTGTCCATAAATCCGTAAAAGTACAAGCGGGTGGAGATCTCTTTGTAACATCAGGCTGCAAAGCATTCCAGATATACCCAATAATGTTCATGTCTAGAGAGTTTGGTGGCCAACGGTAGTGTTCCTGGAGCTAATTAGTTGCAATTGTGGACGTGTGGAGCGTCGCATTGTCCTGCTGCAATTGCCCAAGTCGGTCGGAATGCACAATGGACATGAATCGAGGCAGGTGATCAGACAGGATACTTACGTGGGTGTCACCTGTCACAGTCGTATCTAGACGTATCAGGGGTCCTATATCACTCCGACTGCTCATGTCCCACATCGTTACAGTGCCGCCACCAGCTGAAACAGTCCCCTGCTAACATCCAGGGTCCATGGATTCATGAGGCTGTCTCCATACCCGTACACGTCCATCCGTTCGATACAGTTTCAACCGAGACTCGTCCGACCAGACAACACATTTCTAGTCTTCAACAGTCCTACGTCGGTGTTGACGGGAACAGTTGAGACGTAAAACTTTGTGTCGTGCAGTCATCAAGCGTACACGTGTGAGCCTTTGGCTCCGAAAGCGCATATCGATGATATTTCGTTCATTGGTTCACACACTGATACTTGTTGATGGCCCAGCATTGAAATCTGGGGCAATTGGCGGAAGGATTGCACTTCTGTCAAGTTGAACGATTCTGTTCAGTCGTCGTTGGTCTCGTTCTTGCAGGATCTTTTTCCGGCCGCAGCGATGTCGTAGTTTGATGTTTTACCGGATTCCTGATATTCACGGTGCACTTGTGAAATGGTCGTGTGCGAAAATCCCCAGTTCATCGCTACCTCGGAGATTCTGTGTCCCATCGCTCGTGTGTCGACTAAAATACCATTTTCAAACTCACTTAAATCTTGATAACCTGCCAATGTAAAAGTAGTAACCAATCTAACAACTGCGTCAGACACTTGTTGTCTTACATAGGCGTTTCCGACCGCAGCGCCGTATTCTCCCTGTTTACATATTTCTGTATTTGACATATCTCTGTATGTGACACAAATTCCTCTTCTCCCCAATTCTATTCAGTACCTCCTCATTACCGAGCGAGGAGGCGCAGTGGCTAGCACACTGGACTCGCATTCGGGAGGACGACGGTTCAATCCCGCTTCCGGCCATCCTGATTTAGGTTTTCCGTGATTTCCCTAAATCGCTCCACGCAAATGCTGGGGTTGGTTCCTTTGAAAGGGCACGGCCGACTTCCTTCCCCGTTCTTCCCTAATCCGATGAGACCGATGACCTCGCTGTCTGGTCTCCTTCTCCAAAAACAACAACCAACCAACCTCCTCATTACTTATGTCATCTACCCATCTACCCTTCAGCATTCTTCTGTAGCACCACATTTCGAAATCTTCTACTCTTTTCTTTTCTAAAATGTTTATAGTCCATGTTTCACTTCCATACATGGCTACATTCCATATAAAAACTTTCGGAAAAGACTTCCTGACACTTAAATCTCTACTTGATGTTAACAGTTTTCTATTCTTCAGAAACGTCTTCCATGCCATGGCCAGTCTACATTTTATATCCTCTTTACTCCGACCGTCATCAGTTATTTTGCTTCCGAAATAGCAAAACTCATTTACTAATTTTATTGTCTCATTAGTCTAATACCCTCAGAATCCCCTGATTCAATTTGACTACATTCCATTATCCTCGTTTTGCTTTTGTTGGTGTTCATCTTATATCCTTCCTTCAAGACGCTGTCCATTCCGTTTAGCTGCTCTTCCAGGTCCTTTGTTGTCTCTGACAGAACTGCAATGTCCTCGGTAAACATTAAAGCTTTTATTTCTTCTCCATGGATTTTAATTGCTACTCCAAATTTTTCTTTTGTTTCCTTTTCTGCTTGCTCAATAAACAGATTGAATAACATCGGGGATAGGCTGCAACACTGTCTCACTCCTTTCACAACTATTGCTTCCCTTTCATGCCCCTCGATTCTTATGACTGCCATCTGGTTTCTGTACAAATTGTAAATCCCCTTTCTCTCCTAGTATTTTACCCCAGCCACCTTCAGAATTTGAAAGAGAGTAGTATTCCAGTTAACACAGTCAAAAGCTTTCTAGCTGTCTCTAAGTCTACAAATGCTAGAAACGTACGTTTGCCTTCACTTAGCCTGTCTTGTAAGATAAATCGTAGAGTCAGTATTGCGTCGCGTATCCCATCATTTCTAAGGAGTCCGAACTGATCCTCCCTGAGGTCGGCTTCTACCAGTTTTTCCATTCGTCTGTAAGGATTCGTGTTAGTATTTTGCAACCGTGACTAATTAAACTGATAGTTCGGTAATTTTCACACCTGTCAACACCTGCTTTCTTTGGGATTGGAATTATTATATTTTTCTTGAAGTCTGAGGGTACTTCGCTTGTCTCATACATCTTGTTCACCAATTGGAAAAGTTTTATCATGGCTGGCTTTCCCAAGTCTATCAGTAGTTCTACTGGAACGTTGTCTACTCCCGCGGCCTTGTTTCGACTTAGATCTTTTAGTGCTATGTCAAATTCTTTACGCAGTATCATATCTCTCATTTGATCGTCATCTGCGTCGTCTCACATTTCCATAATATTGCCCTAAAGTACATCGGCCTTGTATAGACCGTCTATAAACTCCTTCTCCGCGCGGAGTAGCCGTGCAGTCTGAAGCGCCTTGCCACGGTTCGCGACGCTCCCCCCGTCGGATGTTCGAGTCCTCCTTCGGGCATGGGTGTAAGTGTTGTTCTTAGAGTAAGTTAGTTTAAGTTAGATTAAGTAGCGTGTAAGCCTACAGACCGATGACCTCAGCAGTTTGGTTCCATAGGAACTTACCGCAAATTTCCAATAACATTTACTCCTTCCACCTTTCTCCTTTCCTTTCTTTGGTTTTGACGGGCTTTCCATCTGAGTTCTTGATATTCATACAAGTGGTTCTCTTTCCTTCAAAGGTCTCTTTAATTTTCCTGTTGGTAGTATATCTTATCCTTAGTGATACATGCTTCTACGTTTTTTCATTTGTCCTCTAACCATCCCTGCTTAGCCATTTTGCACTTCCTGACGATCTCATTTTTGAGCCGCTTGTATTCTTTTTCGCCTGCTTCATATACTTCATTTTTGTATTTTCTCCTTTCATCAGTTACATTCAATATGTCTTCTGCTACGCAAGGATTTCAGTTAACTCTCGTCTTTTTACCTACTTCATCGTCTGCTGCTTTCACTATTCCACCTCTCAAAGCTACCCATTATTCTTCTGCTGTATTTCTTCCCCCGGTTCTTGTCAATCTTACCCTAATATTCTCTCTTAAATTCTCTATAACTTCTGATTCTTTTTGTTTATCCTGGTCTCACCTCCATAAATTCCTACCTTTCTGCATTTTCTTCAGTTTTAATCTACATTTCATAACCAATATATTGTGCTCAGAGTCTACTTCTGCCCCCAGAAATGTCTTACAATTTGAAACCTGAATCCCAAATCTCTGTCTTACCATTATATAATCTGTCTGAAACCTTCCAGTGTCTCCAAGCATCTTCCCTGTATACAGCCTTCCTTCATGATTCTTACACCAAGTGTTACCTATGATGAAGTAATGCTCTGTGTAAAATTCTACCAGGCGGCTTCCTCTTTCATTCCTTACCCCCAGTCCTTATTCACCTACTACTTTTCCTTCTCTCCCTTATCCTACAATCGCGTTCCAGTCCCCCATGACTACTAAATTTTCGTCTCCCTTTACTATCTGAATAATTTCTTTTATCCCATCATACATTTCTTCAATCTCTTCATCACCTGCGGAGCTAGTTCGCATATAAACTTGTACTACTGTGGTGGGTGTTGGCTACAACAATGCGTTTACTCTGCTACTCTGCTGTTCGTAGTAGCTTATCCGTGTTCCATTTTTTTTTATTTTTTTTATTATTAAACCCACTCCTGCACTGCCGTTATTTGATTTTGCGTGTATAACCCTGACCAGGAGTCTTGTTCCTCCTGCCACCGAACTTCACTAATTCCCACTATATCTAACTTTAACCTAACCATTTCCCTTTTTAAATTTTGTAACCTGCCTACCCTATTAAGGGATCTGACATTCCACGCTCCGATCCGTAGAACACCACTTTTTTTCCTCCTGATAATGACGTCTTCCTTAGTAGTCCCCGCTCGAAGATCCGAATGGGGGACTGTTTTACCTCCGGAATATTTTACCCAAGAGGACACCATCATGATTTAACCATACACTAAAGCCGGATGCCCTCGTGAAAAATTACGGCTGTAGTTTCCCCTTGCTTTCAGCTGTTCGCAGTACCAGCAGAGCAAGGCCGTTTTGATTGATATTACAAGGCCAGATCAGTCAAGAATTCAAGCCGTTGCCACTGCAACTCCTGAAAAGACTGCTGCCCTCTCCAGGAACCAGACGTTTGTCTAGCCTCTTAACAGATACACCTCCGCTGTGGTTGCTCCTACACCATGGATATCTGTATCGCTGAGACACGCAAGCCTCCCCACCAACGGCAAGGTCCGTGGTTCATGGTGGTCCTCTTGATTATGTTCCATAAATTTCCGATAGGATTCATGCCTGCAGACTTGAGTGGCCAAATCTTATACTCGAATTGTCTAGACCGTTCTTCAAACCACTCGCAAACAATTATGGTGCCCTGACATGGCGAATTGTCATCCATAAAAATCATTTTTTGGGGACATTAAGTCCATAAATGACTACAAGTGGTCTCCAAGTAGCTTAACGTAACCATTTCTAGTCAATGATAGGTCCAGTTAGAGAGGACCCACTCCATTCCAAGTAAATACAGCCTACACCATTATGGACCCATCAACAGCTTGCACCGTTCTGATAACTTAGGCTTATGGATTGTTGGAGTCTGCACCACACTCTAACACTACAGTCATCTCCTACCAAGTGAAATCAGGACTCATCTGACCAGAGCACCATTTTCCAGTCGTCTAGGATCCAACCAATATGGTAACAATCCCAGGGAGGCACTATAGGTGATGTCTTCTTAAGCAAAGACACTCGCGTTGATCGTCTGCTGCCATAGCCCATTAACGTCCAATTTCACAACCTTCTCCTAATGGATATGATCATTGTACGTCCCACATTGATGTCTGCGGATATTTCACTCAGATTTGCTTGTCTGTTAGCACTGACAACTCTATACAAAAGCCGCTGCTCTCGCTCGTTAAGTGAAGGTCTTCGGCCACTGTGTTGTCCGTGGTGAGAGGTAATGCCTCAAATTTGGTATGCTTGGCACACTCTCGACACTATCTCGGAATACTAAATTCTCTTATGATTTCAGAAATGGGATGTCCCTTGGGTCCAGCATCAACTGTCATTCCGCGTTCAAAGTTTTTTAATTCCCGTCATGTACCACAATCAGGTCGGAAACCATTTCACATGACTCAATTGAGTACAAATGATAGCTCCGCCAATGCACTGGCCTTTTATACCTTGTGTACACGGCACTACAGCCGTCAGTATATGTGCATATCAGCATCCCTTGAGCTCTTTCACCTCAGTGTACATTCAGTGCCCTTTATATCGAAAAAAGTGCTTCTTTGGATTAAGGAATCCATCAAGTAGACTAACATGTAGAGTGCTGAATCTGAAATTAATTTTATTTTGAAGTAATTCACAAATCTGAAAAAAATTTAACGTGGGTGGTCTCAGTACAATGATTGGTATAATATGGACAGTAGGTTACACCATTGTGGAGTGGTAAAGACTGCGAGCTGTGACAAGGACTGAAAAATATTTGGAATGCAACCACAGTTCGTCATAAAGACAACAAAGCTTAAGCCCTGTGTTGTGATTCCGGTCTTAGTATGAGAAGAAGTGACAAACGGAAATGTGGTTATGTATTATCTGTTGATGAAGGGCATAAAACAACTGAAAAATGAGTACCTGAACAATATCAGTGTTGTATATGTAGACAAGATGTAGAGCAGTATGTTAAAAAGTCTGTGTCATGAGCACGTCATGGAAAGCTGAGCCATCAACATATTCTACTGCAAAGATTATCAGAAATTAGAAAAAATTCTTAAATGTTTGGGATGGATCTTTTATGACCTTTTAGCCAAACAGTCGGGAACCTGTAAGTTTTGATAACAACTGACCATTTCTCGCATTATGTGGGAATGATCGCAGTCCTGAATCGGCGCAGGAGATAGTGACTAACTGGTTACTACAGTTTGGTGTTCCAGAAACTTTAATCCCGGATTAGAGCATCAGTTTTATGTCGGAATGTATGAAGCAGTTTGTTTCCACGCAGAAAACAAGCCCTTTACACCCACAGGTGAATCAAAGATTGGAGCATGTACACAACAAAATGCTAAGCCACTATACGAATAGCCATTATAACGATCAGGATGCTTTATTCCCATACGGTGTTGCAGCTCAGCTCACAATTCAAAGAACTATGAGAAGACAGGTCTATTGTTTTACAAAGTAGTGTTTTTCTTTTCATCAGTTCAAATGGTTCAAATGGCTCTAGGCACTATGGGACTTAACATCTGAGGTCATCAGTCCCCTAGACTTAGAACTAAAACCTAGCTAACCTAAGGACATCACACACATCCATGCCCGAGGCAGGATTCGAACCTGCGACCGTAGCAACAGCGCGGTTCCGGACTGAAGCGCCTAAAACCGCTCGGCCACAACGGGCGGCTGGTGATCAGACTTCTGACTGGTTTCATGCGGCCCGCCACGAATTCCTGTGCTAACCTCTTCATCTCAGAGTAGCACTTGCAACCTACGTCCTCAATTGTTTGCTGGATATACAATCTCTGTCTTCCTCTACAGTTTTTGCCCTCTACAGCTCCCTCTAGTACCATGGAAGTCATTCCCTCATGCATTAATATATGTCCTATCGTCCTATCCCTTCTCCTTATCAGTGATTTCCACATATTTGTCTGTAGCACCACATCACAAATGCTTCGATTCTCTTCTGTTCCGTTTTTCCCACAGTCCATGTTTCACTGACATACAATTCTGTACCCCAGACGTACATTCTCAGAAATATCTTCATCAACTTAGGGCCGTTATTTGATGTCAGTAGACTTCTCTTGGCCAGGAATGCCCTTTTTGCTATTGTTAGTCTGCTTTTGATGTTCTCCTTGCTCCATCTGTCATTGGTTATTTTACTGTCTACGTAGCAGAATTCGTTAACTTCATCAACTTCGTGACCATCAATCCTGATGTTAAGTTTCTCGCTGATCTCATTTCTACTACATCTCATTACCTTCGTCTTTCTTCGATTTACTCTGAATACATACTCTGTACTCCTTAGACTGTCCATCCCGTTCAGCAGATCATGTAATTCTTATTGACTTTCACTCAGGATAACAATGTCATCAGCGAATCGTATGATTTCCACTCCTTTTATTTCCATCATTGTTTCCTCGATGTAGAGATTGAACAGTAGGAGTGAAAGGCTACATCATTGTCTTACACCCTTTTTAATACGAGCCCTTCGTACTTGGTCGTCTACTCTTATTATTCGCTCTTGCCTGTTATACTTATTGTATATCACCCGTCTCTCCCTATAGGTTGCCCCTACTTTTCTCAGAATTTCGAACATCTTGCGCCACTTTACATTGTCGAACGCTTTTTCCAAGTCGACAAATCCTATGAATTTGTCTTGATTCCATTATTCTGTTATTAACAGCAATGTCAGAATTGCCTCTCTCGTGCCTTTACCTTTCCTAAAGCCAAACTAATTATCATCTTGCGCATTCTTAGTTTTCTTTTCCATTCTTCTGTATATTATTCTTGTAAGCAAATTGGATGCATGAACTGTTAAGCTGATTGTGTGGTAATTCTCGCACGTTTCACCCCTTGTCGTTTCGGAATTGTATGGATGATGCTTTTCCGAAAGTCAGATGATATGTCGCCAGACTCGTACATTCCACACACCAACGTGAATAGTCGTTACGTTGCCACTTCCCTCAATGATTTTAGAAATTCTGATGGAATGTTATCTATCCCTCCTGCCTTAGTTGATCTTGAGTCATTTAAATTCTGATTCTAATACTGGATTCCCTATCTCTTCTAAATCGACTCCTGTTTCTTCTTTCAGTGAATTCCTTCCACCTATTCTCTCTCTCCTCTGCATTTAACAGTGGAATTCCCGTTGCACTCTTAATGTTATCACGCTTGCTTTTAGTGTCACCGAAGGTTGTTTTCACTTTCCTGTATTCTGAGTCTGTCCTTCCAACAGTCAGTTCTTTTTCGATGTCTTCACATTTTTCCTGCAGCCATTTCGCCTTAGCTTCCCTTCACTTCCTATTTATTTCATTCCTCAGCGATTTGTATTTCTGAGTTCCTGAATTTCCCTGAACACTTTCGTACATCATCCTTTCATCGTTCTGCTAAAATACTTCTTCTGTTACCCATGGTTTCTTCGCAGTTACCTTCTTTGTACCTATGATTTTCTTCCCAGCTTCTGTGATTGCCCTTTTTAGAGATGTCCATTCCTCTTCAACTGTACTGCCTACTGAGCTATTGCTTATTGCTGTATCTATAACCTTAGAGAAGAACTTCAACCGTATCTCATCATTCTTTAGTGTTTCCGTATTCCACTTCTTTGCGTATTGATTCTTCCTGATTATTGTCTTAAACGTCAAACTACTCTTCATCACCACTATGTTGTGATGTGAGTCTATGTCTGCTCCAGGGTACGCCTTACAATCCAGTACCTGATTTAGGAATTTTTGTCAGACCATGATGTAATCTAACTGAAATCTTCCCGTATCACCCGGCCTTTTCCAAGTATACCTCCTTTTCTTCTGATTCTTGAACAGTGTATTCGCTATTACTAGCTGAAACTCAAATAGTCTTTCCCTTCTCTCATTTCTTATCCCAAGCCCATATTCTCACGTAACCTTTTCTTCTACTCCTAACCTACAACTTCATTCCAGTGCACCATGACTATTAGATTTTCATATCTCTTTAGTTACTGTATTACCCTTTCAATATCCTCATACACTTTCTCTAGCTCTTCATCTTCAGCATGCGTCGTCGGCATGTACACCAGAACTATCGTTGTTGGTGTTGGTTTGCTGTCGGTTCTGATAAGAACAACCCTACGTTCCTACCCATAACGAATCCTACTCCCGTTATACCATTTTCTGCTGCTGTTGATATTACCCTGCACTCATCCGACCAGTAATCCTTGTCTTCTTTCCACTTCATTTCACTGACCCTTACTACATCTAAATTGAACCTTTGCATTTCCCTTTTCAGATTTTCTAATGTATTGACGCAAAATGTCACCGCCATTCAAAACAGTCAAACTGCAATGTACTATGTGGTTTATGGTAACACATAAATGAAGTGAAACTAATCGTCAAATGAAACCAATTTGTTGCTATCTGACCACCAGAGGCCGTGCATACAACCATATAGAACTTAGGGCTCCACTGCTAACCTACGGAGCCTGTTGCGCACTGATACATTGTGGCACGTTTTTAAAGTTTAATTATAATCACTCTGGGTATTTAAGGGGCTCCGGAAAGGCTCAAAATCATGAAAAGTTCAATTTTTACTTTTTTGCGTTTTCTGAATCTGCAGACTATTACCTTTTAATAGATATATAATTTATTCAATTCCGAAGACTACAACTATTTTTAAATGTTTTTTGAAATGTGTTCTACATGGGCGTGACCCACTGTGGCGCTGTTAAACTGCTGTCAAATGGTGTTATTATTAACGTCCGTGTTCATCAGGTACATTTTAGTGATGTGAGATAAAGTATGTGTTGTGGCTAACCTGTGATGGTTCAATATATATCGCTGGTGTGATTGTCGATTGTTTCATGTTTATTTACTCTGTCGTTATCTCGAAAATATTCGTAATTAATTCTGTTTCTTGAGTCTCTGTTTTGTTGAAGTATAATAATGAATAAAAGTAAAGTTATTAGAAATCCTCTGAAGGCTTTTAAGAAAAGGAGATATGTTGGAAAGCCAAAGGTATGTGTTATTACTGTAAATAATAACATTGTAACATGTTACGAGCGATGCTTGCTTTAGACAAGGAACGCCTTCGGGCTGCAGACAGGGCTGTAAAGAGTCTAGAAATACAAGCAAGAGCAAACAGGAGGAGGAACAAGAGGAAGCTGGAGGAGGAGCTTTCAGAGGATGAAGATAATCCATCCTATGGACCTGGAATGCACTAAAAAGTTAATCCAATCTTTGTCGCTCGATTCCCAAAACTTTTATTTTCTCATACTAATTTCATGTTTTCTAAGGATCTTCCAAACATATTTGTTTCAAACTTTCAGTAAATGTTACACAGTACCTTCTGCATAATTTAACACAGCCTTTTTCCAAAAAACTGTATATTTTTGAATATATAAATAAAAAATTGCAAAAAAAGTTGTGAATTTTCATTACAATTGAAAAAAAATCATCTTTAATAACTGAACTAAAATTTTGTAAAATCCCTGTGTTAAGTTGTAGCCCATATTCCAATAAATAATCTGTAAAAAGTTCAACTTCCTACCTTAAATACTTTGTGAGGAAAGATGTAATTTATAAGCGTTATTTTCACATTGCAAGTATAGGGCGTTCCGGAGCCCCTTAATATGTATGTATTACCTGTTGTTTTGTTATAAAAAATTGTACACCTGTCACTTTCACAGTATTTGTTTTATGGTTATGATACTAATTTTATTGAAACAGTTTCCTCTTTGCAGTTTCAATAATGTTATCAGATTTTCTGCAGCTTGTCTGGAAATTATTTTAATGAATGGCTTCTGTTTTTAACACATTCAGCCGTGATACGTAGCGTCTATGGCCACGCAGTGTCTCGATTTTACCCCTTACCTCCCATGGAGATCTTTAAGTGGCTTCCGCTTACTTGCGCGCAAGATACCAAACCATTTCCTAGCTCAGCTCACTGTGGCACCTCGGATATCTGGACGGCACCTTCTTACCTGCCAGATTTGGCCTCTTATACCGCAACTTGTTAGCTACATATCACACAACAGAATCTCCTGTTCTTTAACCAGTTTATGTAAGATATATCATTTGTTGTAGCATAGCAAAATTTAAGATGGGGAAATCGTGAGCCAGTGCTAAATTTCACGAAGGCTTCGTGAGAGGTAAGGAAGTGGGTACAGAAAACCAAAGCCAGTGCCTTAAACGCCAGGAACCAATAGGACAGCGCAGTGCTGAACTCCTGGAGCACCTTGTACGTCAGTGAGTAATACTGACAAGGTCATACACCCCAAAGCGGGAAACGAAGAAATTCGTCATCCAGCATCTGGGTCCATATCAGATAATTGGGTGGTCTTACCACTGAATGTGAAACCGCAGTTTCCAACAAGAGGAATGGTCGTACGTGTCGGATGCATGTGTCCTTTCTGGGGCACACCAGATTCACTGCTACAAGCACCGCCGCCACTCTCAAAAAAGGACGGAGCGTAATGTAAGAATAAAAGATAGGCCACACCCTCACAAGTTACATGCACATTACTGTGTGTGTCAAGGCCAAGGTTCAATGGTTCAAATGGCTCTGAGCACTATGGGACTTAACAGCTATGGTCATCAGTCCCCTAGAACTTAGAACTACTTAAACCTAACTAACCTAAGGACATCACACAACACCCAGTCATCACGAGGCAGAGAAAATCCCTGACTCCGCCGGGAATCGAACCCGGGAACCCGGGCGCGGGAAGCGAGAACGCTACCGCACGACCACGAGCTGCGGACTAAGGCCAAGGAAGTGGTAGTGTATTAGGTACGTTTTGTGTTTTATTAAGTGTATTTGTTGTGTCATTACCACAGTAAAGAAGGTATACGAATTTTGTACAAAAATGGAGGTTTTTTGTGGTAGCTTTGAGATTTTGTTTTACGGACTATAATATGTGGGTAGATTTCGTATTGTGATAGGTTGAAAATTATTTTGGGAGATATATGTATGTATTTTACTTGAATTCTTTGGTCCTGATGTTATAGTAATTAAGGGTTGTTTGTGTTTGCAATGGAACACTGAGCATTCTAAACAGTAGCTTGGATCTCAACCTATTCAGTTCCAAATTACAGAGTCAGAGCCGGAAAGGTACTGAGTGCATGACTCGGAACTGTAGTGGGGGTGCTTCCCACATGTTGGGTCCAGACACTTGGCCTGGGCCCCGCACATGACCGGAAACTGCGCCTTTTCAAAATAACGCCAGGGTCCGCGAAGATTATCTGTCGTCGACTGCTGCCCACACCATGAACGCCTCCATCCCAGCCGTCAATCCAGTGTGGATCATCCAGCGTCGTCTACAACTGGTCTCTTCCTCTGTCAGCTGCTGGTCTATGGGCCGCACCTAAACCTGTTGCTATCTAGGCCTGAAATAGCGCCTTCCACTTGGCACATGCTGCAGGCTGACATAAATCAGCTCCTTTTCGCCACTTAGGGGTTCTTGGTTTTCAGGCCGTACTTCAATGCCTCCTGCGCCTGACCCACTACGAGTTGCTGGCTGGTTACTGCCTTTACCTCTAACAGCGCGTCCGGCCCGCATCCAAGATTCATGTCACTGCGTGTCAGATATATGCTGTCCCGACGTAGCTGTACAATCACCGAAGCACTGACACCGCTTCTTTGATGTGGCCGCTTTCTGGCTGGGCAACCTTGTTGCTGCTCTCACTGCCACGTGCATCACTGGACAAGCGCTGCTGCCTAGGTCATCGCACGCCATTGGAACACTGTCTACATCTGCTGTATGATTTCTGCTGAATAAACATGTTGTTGTTATCTCTGTGTTTATGATTCCATTATGGCCAAAAAACTGGTTCTTTACACCTGCTGCCCAGCCATCCATCCTGCAATGTCATTCTGACATACACTGACAGAAAAAAAATCGCAACACCAAAAAGGAGTGTTTCTACATCTGAAAGATGATGTCTGATCAAATTTCGCACCATTCGCATAAGAGTGGAGCTAGTAGCGCCACTGTGAGGATACAAATCACGTTTGCTTTAAATGCACGTTGTAACGGTCGTGTACGTAAGTTACCGCTGAGATTGGATGTGGTGAGTTGATGCTAATCATGAACGCCCTCAAGACGACAAAGACGCCATTATCACTGAGTTTGAACAAGGTCATGTACTTGGGCTACGAGAAGCTGGACGTTCCTTCTGCGATACTGCGGAAAGACTTGGTAGGACTGTAGCCACTGTACATAACTGCTGGCAGTGCTGGTCACGAGAATGTACGGTCTCAAGAAGACTGGGCTCCGGACGACTGTGTCGCACTACCAAGAGGGAAGACCATCGTGTTTGGCGCATAGTTGCGGAACATCATACTGCATCTACAACAACAATTTGAGCAGTCCACACAGTGACACAACGAACTGTTACAAATCGGTTACTTCAAAGACAGTTACGACCCAGATGCCCTGCAGTGTGCATTCCACTGACCCAAAGCCACCACCTCTGCGAATGCAGTGGTGTCAAGCGAGAGCTCATTGGAGGGCAGGATGAAGGCCTGTTCTGTTTTCTGATGAACGCTGGTTCCGTCTTGGGCCCAGTGATGGCCGTATGTTGGTTAATAGGAGAAGCTAGTTGAGGGCCTGCAACCAAGCTGTCTCAATGCTGGAGACACTGGACTCACACTGTGTGGGGTGCGATTTCGTATGACAGGAGGGCCAACTACCCTGTTATCCAACTACCCTGTTATCCAACTACCCTGACTGCAAATCTCGTGATTCAGTCTGCTGAGACGCCATACATGAACAACATCCCAGGGGGTGTTTTCCGACAGCATAACGCTCGCCCACATACCGCTGTTGTAACCCAACATGCTCTTCGTGGTGTCGACACGTTGCCTTGAACTGCTCCATCACCATATCTGTCTCCAGTTGAGCACATATGGGACTTCATCGGACAAAAACGATCAGCCAAAAACAACGGAAACTGTCCATTTATTGATCGATCATGTGCAACAGACAATTTCGACCCACAAACTGACAACCAGCTCCTGTACAATACCATGCATTTACTTTCGCATGCTTGCATACAACATTCTGGCTGTTACGCCGGTTATTCATGTACCAGCATTTCATGTTGCAATGGATTTTCTAGTGTTTTCATTAACATGCGATCTTGCAATGTTAATCACCTACATATATTACCTAGACAAATTATCCCCGAAATTTCATTATTCTACATTAATTATTTTTGATGCCGCAATATTTGTCCGTCATTTTATTACTAAGTCAGTAAAGTTCGGACCATCCTGATATATTTTAACGGAAATGATGTTCTTCAGCCGGCTGCTGTGGCCGAGCGGTTCTACGCGCTTCAGTCCGGAACCGCGCTGCTGCTACGGTTGCAGGTTCGAATCCTGCCTCGGGAATGGGCATGGATGTTTGCAATGTCCTTAGGTTAGTTGGGTTTAAGTAGTTCTAAGTCTCGGGGACTGATGACCTCAGATGTTAAGTCACACAGTACCTAGAGCCATTTGAACCATTTTTTGTTCCTCTTCGATAGTATTTAAACCTCATAACCGTAAGACTTTTCTCTCACGTCAGCTGATTTGACAGACTTGCACTGTTTGCTGGATCGAGACTCTCGAGTGGCATGACCTAATGACTAGGAACTCCGTGTAACCACCTCTCCTCCCCTTACCAGCCAAATTCTGGTCATGAGACATTTCCCTCCAGTCATAATTTGTACGAACTGCCTCCAGTGCTGTAGAAACTTTGGCTCCATTCTTTTCTCCATCGGAAAAAGATTCCAGATTGATCCCCCATTGGGGTCCCTGTTAGGGGCTAGCAAACGGGAGGTAACCATAAAAAAAAAAAAGATTGAATAACCAAGAAAGGAGATTCTACGAGGTTCAAATGGCTCTAAGGACTATGGGACTTAACATCTGAGGTCATCAGTCCCCTTGACTTAGATCTATTTAAGCCTAACTAACCTAAGGACAGCCGGCCGGAGTGGCTGAGCGGTTCTAGGCGCTGCAGTATGGAACCGCGCGACCGCTACGGCCGCAGGTTCGAATCCTGCCACGGGCATGGATGCGTGTCATGTCCTTAGGTTAGTTAGGTTTAGGTAGTTCTAAGTTCTAGGGGACTGATGACCTCAGAAGTTAAGTCCCATGGTGCCCAGAGCCATTTCAACCATTTTTAACCTAAGGACATCACACACATCCATGACCAAGGTAGCTTCTACGAGGCGTGGCATGAATATTAGAAGTCTGAACATGGTAGAGAAGCCATAAAATCTGAAAATGGAAATGGTAAAATTCAGTGTAGATATAGCGGGGGAGGGGGGGGGTCATTGAAGTGAAATGGAAAGAGGATTGATGGTCAAACGAAAACGTGTTTCGTTATGAATAGGAATTTAAGGCAGAGAGTGAGTCACTACCAACAGTTCAGTAATAGGGTTCATCTAATCAGAATCGACAATAGGCCAACGCCAACAATAATAATTCAGGCAGACATGTGACTGTCACAAGTAGAAGATGAAGGTACATGTGAAATTCGAACGGGTAACTCAATATGTAAAGGCAGATGTTAATGTAATAAACTTTTGGGATTGGAATGCAGATCAATTTCAGATGTTGAAGGCGAATACACAGCTCAAATATCACAAGAGCAAGATGTATGCTTGGAAAAGGCCCGGAGACGTGGGCAGATTCCAGCAGAATCGTGTGTTAGACGTTAAGGATTATTCAGGATCAGATATAGACTCGGCTCACAATTTAATAACGGTGAAGTGTAGACTGCGATTTAAGAGAATCGCCCAGAAGAATAAGAGTGGAAATAAGCTGGATACTGAAGGACTGAGGAACTATGGCATGCCGTTTAAGTTGTGTAAAGCCAACTACCTCCGCAGATGATGATGATATTGAAGAAATGTATGATGCGATAAAAGAAATTATTGAGATAGTGAAGGGAGACGAAAATTTAATAGTCATGGGGAACTGGAATTCTATAGTAGGAAGAGGAAGAGAAGGAAAAGTAGTAGGAGTATATGGAATGGTTATAAGGAATGAAGAGGAAGACGTCTGAATAGAATTAGGGAGAGAAAGAATTTGTGGCACAACTTGACTACAAGAAGGGATCGGTTGACAGGCCACGTGCCGAGGCGTTAAGGGATCACAAATTTAATACTGGAGGGAAGCGCGGAGGGTAAAAATCGTAGAGGGAGACCAAGGGATGACTACACTAAGCACATTCAGAAGGATGTACGTCGAAGTAGTTACTCGGAGATGAAGAAGCTTGCACAGGATAGAGTAGCATGGAGAGCTGCATCAAACCAGTCCCTGGACTGAAGACCACAACAACAACTAGGCTGTATACTGCGATAGTGAATACCACAATTGGCAGTTCAATTGGAGAGCAACGGATAGCTCTAAAACGAGCAGTCATTGAAGTTGGGCAGATTAACAACTGCGAAGAAGCCATGAGTAACAGAAGAAGTACTTGACTGATCGACCGAAACTAATGTACCAAAACGTTCAGGGAAAGTCAGGAATGTTGTTAATATGAACAGCAGGGAAGACAAGGCGAAATGCCAGCAGGAAATCGAAATAGAAATGGTCGTCGGAAGGACAGATTCAACATATCACAAACTATAATAACCTTCAGTTAAATGAAAAGCAAGGACATCAACATTTAAGGTGAACTGAGAATTCGACTGAAGCGCAAAGGAGAGAACAGAACAGAGGTTGGTTGGTTGGTTTGTGCGATTGAAGGGACCAGACTGCGATGGTGATCGGTCCCTAACAGAACAGAGGAAAAAGCACAATGAAGGCAGACATATCTGATGACGTGACTGAGGAATAAAGTAGTAGTAGTAGTAGTAGAAGGGTTGTGTGGGCGCACGACAGCAAGGTCTTCAGCGCCCGTTCAGTGTCATAGTGAGACGGGTGTCAAGAAAAAAAAACTCAGAACATTTACATATAACGGAACAGAAAACACGGGGAACAATCATTGAAAAACATGTGCTCACCCACACCGAAGCGTGGGATGAAGCAGGGCGTCAACAGTAAAACATGAACAACACGGGAAGAAAAAGGTAGAGAGTGCTAAAACAATGTAGCAGATGGAAGTGGCTGGCTGACCGCAAGGAAAAAAGGGGAGGAGTCAGCCACTCTGCAATACACTAAAACCTCCAGCCTAAAAGTTTAGGCCAGAGTCCAGACGCATCACAAAACTTAAAAACCCTAGACACACACGTCTCATCGTTAGCTAAAACATAGGGCAGATCCCCATCAACTTGTGCTTCGGCCCTTGCATCACGGTATAAAATGATGCAGTCTGTTAAAATGTGCCGGACAGAGATGTGCACATCACAAGCATCACAAAACGGAGGATCCTTCCGCCGTAATAAATAGCTATGTGTCAGAGGACAGTGCCCGATCCGAAGACGTGTGAGCGCCACCTCTTCCCGCCTGAGCAGCCGGCAGGAGGAACGCTACGGCCGAGTGGTTGACTTTACCAACCGCAGTTTATTGGCCGTCACCGCCAGCCATTCGTCCTCCCACAACTCCATGCACTTCCTGTGGAGTGCAGCGATGACTGACTGCAAGGGGATGGAACACTGGACCACATCCTGCTCTCTGCAGGCCTCCTTGGCAGCCCGATCAGCCTGTTCATTGCCCCATATGCCGACATGACCAGGCACCCAGCAGAAGGATACCTCTTTACCCCGCCGTTGGAGCAAGTACAGTTGGTCATGTATCAGCTGGACCATCTCTTCAGTCGGGTACAGGTTCTGCAGCGACTGTAAGGCACTAAGAGAATCGGAGCAGAGAAGAAATCGATCGCCCCGAACACGATGCATCTGCTCCAGTGCCGTCAGGATCGCGTGGAGCTCCGCTGCGAAAACGGTATATTCAGCAGGGAGGCGAATCCGGGTAACATGATCAGGGAACACCACAGAACAGCCAAGGAAAGTCTCCTGTTTGGAGCCATCAGTATAAACGACAGTGAAACCATGATGCACATCTAAAATGTTAAAAAACAGAGATTGGAACGTAAAATTTGGTGTGCCAGCTTTCTTAAAATTAGTCAAATCTAAAATAAGTTTGGGTCTCCGGAGGAGCCAAGGTGGAGATCTGCTCCAACCGCGACGTAAAACATGAAGACCAGCCATAGACATCGCACCGAGGCAATCCTGTGCGCGAATCCCATAGGGCTGCGTCGCACGTTGCCGGTTATGAAACAATCGTGCCAGAGGAGGCTGAGCAACGGTATGGTATGCAGGGGTGTATGGTGTGGACAAAGTTTTATACGCCTGGCGCACTGTAAGTAGCCGTCGCCGCATATGAAGTGGCGGTTCACCAGCCTCTGCACAGAGGCTTGGTATGGGGCTAGTTCAGAATGCCCCAGTGGCCAACCGAAGCCCTTCATGGTGCACAACATCCAACAACTTTAAGTAAGAAGGCCTCGCAGACCCATACACCGTGCACCCATAATCGAGCCGAGATCGCACAAACGCCCTGTAAAACTGGAGCAGACAAGTCCTGTCAGCTCCCCATGTACTGTGGCTAAGACATTTTAAAAAGGGGAGTCGATATGGAAGAGAGAAAGGATCAGAAAAATAGTAGTGTAATAGAACTTTGGAAGACTTGCGATCTAATGCAAATGTCCAGGACAAATTTTACTGAACATCAGATGAGCACATTGAACGATACTGGATTTTTAATTTCTGAGTTCGATGGAGGAAGTGGCAAACCAGGCGACTAATCAAACTGATGTGTAGGTTGTATGTGTATGGAGACATAACAGTAGACTTAAAAAAAAAAAAGCATTCATCCGATCATGAAGGTTGTTGTTGTTGTTGTGGTCTTCAGCCCTGAGACTGGTTTGCTGCAGCTCTCCATGCTACTCTATCCTGTGCAAGCTTCTTCCTCTCTGTACTTACTGCAACATACATCCTTCTGAATCTGTTTAAAGTATTCATCTCTTGGTCTCCCTCTACGGTTTTTACCCTCCACGCTGCCCTCCAATGCTAAATTTGTGATCCCTTGATGCCCCAGAACACGTCCTACCAACCGGTCCCTTCTTCTTGTCAAGTTGTGCCACAAGCTCCTCTTCTCTCCAATTCTATTCAATACCTCCTCATTAGTTATGTGATCTACCTATCTAATCTTCAGCATTCTTCTGTAGCACCACATTTCGAAAGCTTCTATTCTCTTCTTGTCCAAACTATTTACCGTCCATGTTTCACTTCCATACATGGCTACACTCCATACAAATACTTTCAGAATCGACTTCCTGCCACTTAAATCTATATTCGATGTTAACAAATTTCTCTTCTTCAGAAACGCTTTCCTTGCCATTGCCAGTCGACATTTTATATCCTCTCTACTTCGACCATCATCAGTTATTTTGCTCCCCAAATAGCAAAACTCCTTTACTACTTTGTCTCATTTCCTAATCTAATTCCCTCTGCATCACCCGACTTAATTCGACTACATTCCATTATCCTCGTTTTGCTTTTGTTGATGTTCATCTTATATCCTCCTTTCAAGACACTGTCCATTCCGTTCAACTGCTCTTCCAAGTCCTTTCCTGTCTCTGACAGAATTGCAATGCCATCGGCGAACCTCAAAGTTTTTATTTCTTCTCCACGGATTTTAATACCTACTCCGAATTTTTCTTTTGTTTCCTTTACTGCTGGCTCAATATACAGATTGAATAACATCGGGGAGAGGCTACAACCCTGTCTCACTCCCTTCCCAACCACTGCTTCCCTTTCATGTCGCTCGACTCATATAACTGCCATCTGGTTTCTGTACAAATTGTAAATAGCCTTTCGCTCCCTGTATTTTACCCCTGCCGCCTTTAGAATTTGAAAGAGAGTATTCCAGTCAATATTGTCAAACGCTTTCTCTATGTCTACAAATGCTAGAAACGTAGGTTTGCCTTTCCTTAATCTAGGTTCTAAGATAAGTCGTAGGGTCAGTATTGCCTCACGTGCTCCAATATTTCTACGGAATCCAAACTGATCTTCCCTAATGTTGGCCTCTACTAGTTTTTCCATTCGTCTGTAAGGAATTCGCGTTAGTATTTTGCAGCTGCGGCTTATTAAACTGATTGTTCAGTAATTTTCACGTCTGTCAACACCTGCTTTCTTTGGAATTGGAATTATTATATTCTTCATGAAGTCTGAGGGTATTTCGCCTGTCTCATACATCTTGCTCACCAGACGGTAGGGTTCTGTCAGGACTGGCTCTCCCAAGGCTGTCAGTAGTTCTAATGGAATGTTGTCTACTCCCGGGGCCTTCTTTCGACTTAGGTCTTTCAGTGCTGTGTCAAACTCTTCACGCAGTATTGTATCTCCCATTTCGTCTTCATCTACATTCTCTTCCATTTCCAGAATATTGTCCTCAAGTACGTCGCCCTTGTGTAGACCCTCTATATACTCCTTCCACCTTTCTGCCTTCCCTTCTTTGCTTAGAACTGGGTTTCCATCTGAGCTCTTGATATTCATGCAATTGGTTCTCTTTTCTCCAAAGGTCTCTTTAATTTTCCTGTAGGCAGTATCTATCTTATCGCTAGTGAGATAAGCCTCTACATCCTTACATTTATCCTCTAGCCATCCCTGCCTATCCATTTTGCACTTCCTGTCGATATCATTTTTTAGACGTTTGTATTCCTTTTTGCCTGCTTCATTTACTGCATTTTTATATTTTCTCTTTTCATCAATTAAATTCAATATTTCTTCTGTTAGCCAAGGATTTCTACTAGCCCTCGTCTTTTACCTACTTGATCCTCTGCTGCCTTCACTACTTCATCCCTCAGAGCTACCCATTCTTCTCCTACTGTATTTTCCCCCCATTTCTGTCAATTGTTCCCTTATCCTCTCCCTGAAACTCTGTACAGCCTCTGGTTTTATCAGTTTGTCCAGGTCCCATCATCTTAAATTCCCACCTTGTTGCAGTTTCTTCAGTTTTAATGTACAGCTCATAACCAATACATGGTGATCAGAGTCCGCATCTGCCCCTGGAAAAGTCTTACAAATTAATACCTGGTTCCTAAATCTCTGTCTTGCCATTATATAATCTATCTGATACCTTCTAGTATTTCCAGGATTCTTCCATGTGTACAACCTTCTTTTATGATTCTTGAACCAAGTGTCAGCTATGATTAAGTTATGCTGTGTGCAAAATGCTACCAGACGACTTCCTCTTTCATTTCTTTCCCCCAATCCATATTCACCTGCTATGTTTCCTTTTCTCCCTTTTCCTACTCTCGAATCCCAGTCACCCATGACTATTAAATTTTCGTCTCCCTTCACTACCTGAATAATTTCTTTTATCTCATCATACATTTCATCAATTTCTTCATCATCTGCAGAGCTAGTTGGCATATAAACTTGTACTACTGTCGTAGACGTGGGCTTCGTGTCTATCTTGGCCACAATAATGCTTTCACTATGCTGTTTGTAGTAGCTTACCCGCACTCCTATTTTTTTATTCATTGTTAAACCTACTCCTGCATTACCCCTATTTGATTTTGTATTTATAACCCTGTATTCACCTGACCAAAAGTCTTGTTCCTCCTGCCATCGAACTTCACTAATTCCCACTATATCTAACTTTAACCTATCCATTTCCCTTTTTAAATTTTCTAACCTACCTGGCCGATTAAGGGATATGACATTCCACGCTCCGATCCGCAGAACGCCAGTTTTCTTTCTCCTGATAACGCCGTCCTCTTGAGTAGTCACCGCCCGGAGATCCGAATGGGGGATTATTTTACCTCCGGAATATTTTACCCAAGAGGACGCCATCATCATTTAACCATACAGTAAAGCTGCATGCCCTCGGGAAAAATTACGGTTGTAGTTTCCCCTTGCTTTCAGCCGTTCGCAGTAACAGCACAGCAAGGCCGTTTTGGTTAGTGTTACTAGGCCAGATCAGTCAATCATCCAGACTGTTGCCCCTGCAACTACTGAAAAGGCTGCTGCCCCTCTTCAGGAACCACACGTTTGTCTGGACTCTCAACAGATACCCCTCCGTTGTGATTGCACCTACGGTACGGCCATCTGTATCCCTGAGGCACGCAAGCCTCCCCACCAACGGCAAGGTCCATGGTTCGTGGGGGGGATCACGAAGGTAGGAAGGGCAAATAAGTGCAACAGCTATTGCACAATCAACTGAATAGCTCATACAGCCAAGTTGCTGAGAACAATGATACCGTAAACACAAGAACGGGAAAGAAAATTATGATGTGTTACATGGCGATCTGTTGGGCTCTACTCCAGTAAAGGCACCGGACGGGCAGTTCTGACGTTGCGCTTGATAATGGAAACAAGACTTAAGAAGAAACTGTCGGCCTAGAAATGGCATTCGACAATGTAAAATAGTACAGTGATATTCGAAGTTCTGACAAAAATAGGAGTAATACAGATGGAAAGACGGTAATGTAAAACATGTACAGGAGTCAGGCCAGTAATGAAGAGAATTAAGTGCTCGGATTAAAGAGGGTCTAAGGTGAGGGTGTACTCTTTTGCTCCCATTTTTCAATGTGTACATCAAACATCAGTGGTAATGTTTGCTGATGGTATTGCTTCCGTGGCGAAAGTAAAAAGAAATTCCGTGACCTCTTGAACTCAATCAACACTCTAACGAGTAAATCGAAAGGGGAAAGATAAATGTAATGAGGATTAGCAGATATGAGATTACCCAAATACCACACGATGGGTGAAGCAATGATAATATAAAAAGTATTTTAGTATAGGCAAAGAGATCATTCTTGGCCAAAATAAGTTTACCAGAATCAGAAATAAGTCTTAATTTGAGAAAATCGGAAAAGAAGAGAGTCAATGCGTTTGAGGTGTGGTTGCAGTAGAATGTTATTCAACGTTAGGTGAACTGATAATGAATAAGAAAGCTTCCCACAGAAATGACGAAGAATGTACGAAAAACACTGACAAGAATAAGAGAAGGAATGACAGGGTACGTTTTAAGATATCAGGGAACAACTTCCATGACACTAGACCAAAATTATGACAAAATCTGTAGGGGAAGACAGAGACTGAAATAGATCCAAAAAATAATTGAGGACGTGGGATAGAAGTTCTACCCTGCAATGAAGAGGTTGACACAAGCTAAGAATTCCCGAAAGGGTACGTGAAACAAATGAGGAGACTGATGACTCAAAAAATTTATGTTTGGAAACAAACACTCAGCTGATTTAGAGTAATATGATTAACACAAAGTTCAGATTGGATCATTATCCGCCATTTGATACCCTGTAGCTATGAAAGCTAAAGAGAACTTCATTGGGTCAGTTACCCCTCTGTTGTAAACGTCCGTCAGACTTCCATTTACTTCACTTATACCACAGTCATTCCGTCTCGCATTCAAGTTTGTTCCCTGATCCATTTACTCGTTATTCTGTACCCAAGCAGAATGTCTGCATTAACTTCCGACCATCAGTTTTTTGAATGTTTTTCGCATTGGATGTATATGTCTCACTGTCGTAAATTAAAACTGATAACAGACTAATTGCAGACGATCGTATATTCATGTAGATGCAGATCCATTTCAGACATCACTTAATCTTCGTTTTGAAGGCTTTAACTTAGTGAACCCAAAGCACTCCAAGCCAGTTTTCCGTATACGTTTACTTCTTTGTCCTTCAGTCTGGTCGTCTACATTTGCCCTAAAATATTCGTATATTGTTACGTTAATTATTTAAAACATTGCCTGCTATCCAACATAAAGAAAAGTCTCCCATTGTACGAGTAGCGCTCCTGGTTCAAACATTTGTAGAAGTATGCTCTTACCGCCTGTGGCTATCCCGTGGTTTCCGCACGAACATTACATGTCGGCGAGAGAAGATTCATTTTACGGCCAGAACCTGTTGCTGCAGCAAGTGTGGCCACCGTAAAACTCGAGGCTCTGCCCGTTTGAACGTACAGCCCTAATGTACCGTGTGATCAAAAAGTAACAGAAACAGTGAAAACTCAACAACTGCCGAAGTGGTGTCAGTAATAAGACGCAATCTTAAGCGCACAGGAAAATGCTTAGTTTCAGAATAGAAGCATCTCTCATAAACAGCGCTGTACTAGTCGGAAATATTAGGGCCTAACAACATTGGACTAAAGTATGCCGTTGAACAAGTTACCGACTCCACTTCTATCGATGAAGAATATAATTAAGCGAGAAATAATTTTTTTCCTATTATAAAATCCCACTTTATTGCTGATGTTACTGAATAACTGATCTTCCCAGTTTCTGTCATAAAGGTTTCTTGAACAAGCGCTTACGGATGTCGGTGTCACAGCTCCACGCAACATACTTATGGCTGCCTCATCCGGAGTACTGAAGCGCGGCAAGGGATCCTTACCAGATAGAAACGATATAACACATCGACAAATTCAGAGAAGGGTGGTCCATTTTGGATTATCCCGAAATAGAAGACAAAGTGTCATGCATATAATGCTGTAGTTAATATAATTTTTTTCCTTTCTACAGTGATCTTTACACTAAATTTGAGAGAAATCATAATTTTTTCACAAAAGGACAATTGCCAGAAAAAGACATTCCTGACCGTCATTATTTTGTGCTATTAGTCTCGCACATAGTCCATCACAACAGAAATTAAGTGCCTCATGCCGGCCCCTAAATCCTGCTCGTAAAATTAACGACAGCTCAAGTGCAGCCAGACTGCGTAGGAGTGCACAAAACTAGCTCTCTTCTCCATGGTTGCAAACGAGAGTGGAGAGAAAACAGATCAGTTTTCGGGTAATAAAGATAATTTCCCACATCGCACGATGCAGCAGTTTGTAGATTGCAATTGGATGTGTACTCTGCTGAATGAGGGAAGATAGGCGACACGCAAGCGACCATTGAGCTGAAACAAATCGTCAAAGGCAGCACTCACGCCAGAACTCTACACGTACACTAATGAGCCAAACTACTGTCCACGAAATGCAAATTCTACACGATTCTCGGCTGTTCGCCATTCAATACTGGTGCTAACTCTTATATTAATTGACATGGGTTAATATATAATTGGAATTACCGGTTTTGGCTAAATTAGACCATCTCCAGATATAACACTATGATAATTAAGAACCAAATCATTATGTACTTCTTATCTGTGTCATTTATGATGATATACGGTGAAGGTTTATAAGTAAATTACCTGGTTACCTAAAATACAGATCAGTTGCATCAGCTGATGGCCATCGTTACTATTGAGAAAACATCGGAAGTTCCGCGATTGCATATGACCGTATGTCAGCAAGTTGTCGTTAGTATATCAATAAAACAGTACGCCAAATACGTACATATTGACATATATACTGATTTTATTAGTAAATTTATTATAAATGACAAAAAACAGAAATTTAAAAAACGAGGATACAGTTTTGCAATATGTTAGCTTCGCCCGCATCTCGTGGTCGTGCGGTAGCGTTCTCGCTTCCCACGCCCGGGTTCCCGGGTTCGATTCCCGGCGGGGTCAGGGATTTTCTCTGCCTCGTGATGGCTGGGTGTTGTGTGCTGTCCTTAGGTTAGTTAGGTTTAAGTAGTTCTAAGTTCTAGGGGACTTATGACCACAGCAGTTGAGTCCCATAGTGCTCAGAGCCATTTGAACCATTTTGTTAGCTTCGTTATCGGGACAGTGTAATATGTTTGCTTCCACTAAAATGTTGCAGAAGCGGCCCAATTTGGCGATAATAAAAGGATTATAACCTCATACAATAAAGAACAAAACATCTAGCAACTGAGTGGCTACAATTAAAGTGCAGCTACTCACGGAGATCCAGTGCGGATTCTAATAACACTGCCCAAAAAAAAAAAAAAAAAAAAAAAATTAAATGTTCTTGCACTTCATGAGTCAATTCCCACTAATTTTGGGTTGAGAAAAATGAATATGACAATGAAAAATTTTTCTTAGCTCTAGTTTCTGTGTTACACAGTAGATGGAAGTATTTCATATTAACTGATTAAGAGAAAAACATACATTTTAATTACATATGCCAACAATATCGAAAGTGTACTTGAATTTCTTAAAACAGTAGTTACATTTTAAGAGTTCTAAATTGCTGGAAAAATATTTCACAGATAGGTGGGTCTGAAGAGAATCATGTGGTGGCTGCATGAGATCGTCGTCTTTTAGCTTGCCACTTGTAATGGAATTCCAGGGCATACCTACACAAAGACCAACAGTAATCCACAAGCACTGCTTAATTCCAATATCCCTGGTCTCTTTGTGCCATAACAGAAATGTCTTGATGGAATCTGTCTCCATGTTCATCACTGGCATCTCCACAACTAGGAGGGAAAATGTCTAGGTGGGAGTGGAGAAAATGGATTTTAAGGGATGTGTTGCATCCAAGGTTATGATATTTTTGCAGGAGCACTATCACCAACTGAGTATAGTTATCACCTCTTTTGGTGCCTAAAAATCCACGTACAACTCCCCTGAAGGTTTCCCAAACTTCCTTTTCTTTCCCCTCCAAAATTTGGTCAAAGGCAGGAACCTTTACAAGTCCTCGAATTTATGGCCCGACAAAAATACCCCCCTTAACTTTGGCATCACTTAATTTCGGAAATTTCTCTCTTATGTACTTAAAGGCCCATCTTCTTGGTTCATACATATGACAAAATACTTTCATACTGAAATAATGCTGTTAGGCAGTCTTCACATGAGGCATCAGATTGCATTTCTGTGATGAAAATGTTATTTCACCATAAATGTAACACTACTAAAGCACTCTCAAACCAGAAATTCTCCTTCAATTACAGCAGAAACTATATGAAATTCAGAGTTGCAGCAACAGTATCTATGTTTATTACTTACAAACAGCTTAAGAGAATTTGTGTTTTGTTATTGGACAGGTGTGCCAACTCTGAAAACAAACTTTCCCCCAAACTGAAAATGTTGATTATAAAAATGAAATGTCACTTTTCTCTAAAGCAAGAGCTAATCTATCATTTTTAAGGTGATTTTTTAATTCAGCAGATGGAAATACACGAGAATTAACTATTTTTGAGCCAAAAACATTTTCATTGTTGGCCAGTGTAATCGTATGGCAGCGAAACGTGGTAGACATGCTAATGTATTAATGCGAGACTAATTTATGCTGGAAAAAATTAGTTCTAATTGTCAACACCAGACACAGCTCTGGCGCTATACATAATCTCGTCGACGTCTTCGGTGCTCATACCTGAAGAAATTGTTTAAGCAGCAGTCAATGCCAAAATCATCATTATGCCATTCTCATTTGCCTTACGTTTTCTACCCATGTCCTGTTTCTAAACCAATACATATCGAAATATTTATCTACGTCATTCTTGAACGAATAGCGCTAGATTTGCATATGATGGGCAAAATTGGAACTAATTTTTTTTTCTTGCGAAAATCGGTTCCACATTAACGCATTGAGGTTTCGCTGCCGTACGATACGTTCAACCGACAGTGGACATCTGCGAGTAGTTGCATACACGGTATACAAAAAGTAAAACTTGTGCCGTAACTATCACTGAATCATGTAGTCGTAGACTGTCTCTTCATACGGAGTTCACTTCTGAAGAAGCTGGCTGGTGCTGGCTCAATTGTAGCTCCACTGTCGATACAGACTATGGTCTCACACTGCGATCAGTACGACTTTCAGAATAGTGTCTTCGAAGGTAAGGCTCACTCATTTATCAGTACGTACAAGAAGAAATATAAATGGCATGTGATAAATTAAATATTTATTATGATGACTTTTATTGTGTGCATTGAGTTTAGATCGTAGTCTGTTTGTGTTTTTGTGTGAAAAAAAATGGTTCAAATGGCTCTGAGCACTATGGGACTTAACATCTATGGTCATCAGTCCCCTAGAATTTAGAACTACTTAAACCTAACTAACCTAAGGACATCACACAACACCCAGCCATCACGAGGCAGAGAAAATCCCTGACGGGAATCGAACCCGGGAACCCGGGCGCGGGAAGCGAGAACGCTATCGCACGACCACGAGCTGCGGACTGTGTTTTTGTGTGAATTTCAGATTCTTCCAACAGGTTTAAGAAGTGTCGTTTTGCTTAGAATTTAAAACAAATTTACGTCTACCCTTTTAACATAACGATGGCTCTTCAACTGAGGCAATGCAAAGCTGTTTTCTTATTCTGTGTGTGAGAGTTCTCCTTGTAGTATATTTCAAAAGTGTTTCCCTGTTTGACATGTTAATTATAGGAATCTTCGTCTCTAATTTTGGTAGCTGCTGGTTATATGTACACTGTCGGCCGTTAGTACTGCAATACATAATATTTTGAGAACAAAAAACACATCACAGTTGTTCCATAAAACGTAAAACAGAAATGCTCATGGGTTTTGTATTGGCACTATTGATGAAATTTACAGGTCAAGCTACACTGGTTGATGACAAAAATCCCTTATATGTACCACACTGTTCAGGAACGATATAATCACATATTTCTACATCAAAACTATTTGCATTACTCGTCAAAATACATGAAGATTGCTTTTTGACACTACTAAAATACCATGTTAGTCGACGAGCTTAGTTCAGTCTTTGCGCCACAAACTGAATGTGACGGAATAAATAACAATTTGCGCTATAACACTGCATAACACAAATGAACACTACGGCTTAAGCTGCACTTATCGATGAGACTAGTTTGATGATTGTACCAAAGTAGAAAATGTTATTTCCACATTTTGCATGTTAGGTGCGATAAAACTGATATTAAAGTCATCCAAAGTTTATGGTGATTTCATGTTAGAGTATTAACTTAATCTTGCAGTTAAAAACGTTTTCATGTTCTGCTATCACACAGCGGAAGCAACATGCAACATTCCCCCTACATCGCCATTTTGCAGCAAACATGTAAAAAATTGCCCCAGACATCGCCATATTATACCTAAATTGTTACAAATTGTCCCCTTTTATACAAAAATTGTAAAAACATCACCCAATTCATCACAATGTTACAGCAAAATTGTAAAAAATTGCCTCATGTTTCAGCAAAAATGTTACAAATTGCCCTCCATCTTACATAAAAAATTTAACAATATGTACCACGTTACTGCAAAAATGTAGAACGTCCTCCCTACATTGACATATTACAGCAAAATTTTAACAAGTTGCCCCATACATCACCTAGCCGCAGCAAAAATAAAATATTTGTTTCCATATTATAGCAAAGATGCGACAAAATGCTCCATTCATCATTATGTGAAGGAAAAGCTGTTGAAAATTCCTCCACGCTGGAACATAAATGCAATAAAATACACTTACGTTATCACAAAATTGTAAGAAAATGCTCTATGTTACAGCAAAATTGTAACAAATAACCCCATAGATCATGATATTATGTAACAGATTTCTCGTTTTTACAGCAAAAACGCAACAAATTTGTGGAACATGGGGAAACTGTTATACTTTTGCTGTAACTTGGGGCTATTTGTTATAATTTTGTTGTAACATCATGATGTATCGACTTCTACACTACTGGCCATTAAAATTGCTACATCAAGAAGATGACGTGCTACAGATGCGAAATGTAACTGACAGGAAGATGCTGTGATACGCAAATGATTAGCTTTTCACAGCATCCACACAAGGATGGCGCCGGTGGCGACACCTACAACGTGCTGTCATGAGGAAAGTTTCCAACCGATTTCTCATACACAAACAGCAGTTGACCGGCGTTGCCTGGTGAAACGTTGTTGTGATGCCTCGTGTAAGGAAGCCTTTGATAAAGGTCGGATTGTAGCCTATCACGATTGTGGTTTATCGTTTCGCGACACTGCTGCTCGCGTTGGTCGAGATCCAATGAGTGTATGGAATATAGAGTAGGTGGGTTCAGGAGGGTAATACGGAATGTCGTGCTGGATCCCAACGGCCTCATATCACTAGCAGTCGAGATGACAGGTATCTTATCCGCATGGCTGTAACGGATCGTGCAGCCACGACTCGATCCCTGAGTCAACAGATGGGGACGTTTGCAAGACAACAACCATCTGCACGAACAGTTCGACGACGTTTACAGCAGCATGGACTATCAGCTCGGAGACCATGGCTGCAGTTACCCTTGACGCTACATCACAGACAGGAGCGCCTGCGATGGTGTACTCAACGACGAACCTGGGTGCACGAATGGCAAAACGTCATTTTTTCGGATGAATCTGATGATTCGGATGAATGATTCTGTTTACAGAATCATGATGGTCGCATCCGTGTTTGGCGACATCGCGTTGAACGCACATTGGAAGCGTGTATCCGTCATCACCATACTGGCGTATCACCCGGCGTGATGGTATGCGGTGCTATTGGTTACACGTCTCGGTCACCTCTTGTTCGCATTGACGGCACTTTGAACAGTGGACGTTACCTTTCAGATGTGTTATGACCCGTGGCTCTAGTCTTCATGCGATCCCTGCAAAACCCTATATTTCAGCAGGATAACGCACGACCGCATGTTGCAGGTCCTGTACGGGCCTTTCTAGATACAGAATATGGCCAGCACATTCTCCAGATCTGTTACCAATTGAAAACGTCTTGTCAATGATGGCCGAGTAACTGGCTCGTCACAATACGCCAGTCAATACTCTTCATGAACTGTGTATCATGTTGAAGCTGCACGGGCAGCTGTAACTGTACACGCCATCCATGCTCTGTTTGACTCAATGCCCAGGCGTATCAAGGTCGTTATTACGGCCAGAGGTGGTTGTTCTGGGTACTGATTTCTCAGGATCTATGCACCCAAACTGCGTGAAAATGCAATCACATACCAGTTCTAGTATATTTGTCTAATGAATACCCGTTTATCATCTGCATTTCTTCTTGGTGTAGCATTTCTAATGGCCAGTTGCGTACATTTACACTCTCCAGACTCCTGTAAAATGAATGGCAGGGTGTACATCCCATGGTATCAGTAACTGAGGCTCTCTTCCATTTCGTTCATGTATGGATCATAGGAAGAATTATTGCTTAAATGCTTCAGTAAGTGCTGTAATTAGTTTTTGTTTGAGTACATACACCAAACATCTGCTTACAATAATTAATGTTTATTTACAACAGACTGGACACACTGTTTCGGCTTAATCGCCATTTCCTAGTACGTCTAAATTAATGTGACGTTCGTATTGCGTCGTTAGTGTCCTATTTTGTAACTGTCACTGCTTTATTAAGATTGTAAATGATGTTAGGATGTTGAAATTAAATGTGACATCAGTTTGACAATTCCACTCTTACGACGCTATATGTAATTAGTCTAATCTTATCTTCAGGATCTGTATGACAGCAATATTTAGTGGGCTGTAATATATTCCTAGATTAATCACTTACAGTTGAGTTTAGGAACTGTCTAAGTAGGATAGTTTCGGTCTGTCTTCAAGAATATTCCAGTTCATTTCTTCCAGTATCTTTGTGGCACTCTCCCATGGGTGAAGCAAAAGTGAGACCGGTATTGCTGCCGATCATGTTATTCCTATTTGGAACAGGTCCCATAAAATTAAGCAATATTCTTAGATTGGCCGCATGATCGTTTGGTATGCAATTTCCTTTGCTGACCGATTGTATTTCTCTAGCATTCTACCTTTGGAATGGTGTCTGCAACCTAGCTTATCTATGACAGATTACGTGATCGTTCCGTTTCATATCACTGCAAACTGTTACATCTAGTTACTTGTATGAGTTGACTCACTGATATTGTAGTCAGAGGATACTACGTTTTTTTGTTTTGTGAAGTGCACGACTTTACATTTCTGAACATTTAAAGAAAGTTTCCAGTCTTTGTACAACTTTGAAATCTTAAAATCTGACTTAATGTCTGCCCATCTTTTTTTCAGAGAGTACTTTGTTATAGTATATCCAATGTGGAAGACGAACTGCGATTGTAATTTAAATTGGCGTTTATCTGATAATAAATATGCAACCAGTCGCTTTTTTCGATTTATTCAACCCTGGACATGTTGTCGAGCCACTGCAGGCTCGTCATCAGATGGAGGTGTTACAAGAACATTATGTTGTGGACCAAATGTAGCTAGATGCAGTGCTGGTGCTACTGGCGGAAATGACGGAAATTTAGTAACCTGTGACGAAATATTTACGAAAATGTTATGTCACCAATTAATAGGTATGACAATTGGGACAATACCACAGAGCTTTTCTTTCTAGAGGAACATTTGAAAATGGACCGCTTTTGCTCGACAGTATTGTGTTGTGGTAGTCACTTTAGGTGTCACATTTTCTTCTTTTGACAGTCAAATACATTTTATTCGGTAGCTCTCCATTGCTAGCCCATGCTTTGTTTTACACCTGTTATGCAGTAGTCTCTGTTTCTTCAGAAGTTACTTTACAATAGCTGTATTCTATGAACGGTCCCTACCATTGTAAAGTCTTCTGCTCGTTACATGTCTATCCAGTGCATGGTCAACTGTTCTTTTAAACTCTACATGCTCCTGTCCAGAGCAAAAAGTATCAAGTTCCTTACAAAGATATTACATTACTGCTTCAATATCTAGTTCACTGAAATTTTTTTTCTGTTTCTTTTAGTTTCTCTTTGTAGTTTAGAGATCACTGTTTCTACAACTGCCTCATTATCACTGATAACAGTTTCAAGGTGGCTGTTCTCAAAAAGGTCAGGTCTGTTTCATGCCATTAAATCTAGTACATTCCTATCATGAGTGGAGTTCTGAACCATCGATTATAACTAGTTTCCAGAGGAAGTATGTCAGTAATGTTTCACAGGATGTGGCCCTACCTCAGTTGACTGTTGAATGATTTAAGTCTCCTATGATGATGACTGTTGTCTTGTGACAGCCAGAGCGAGAGCATCAGCAGCAGCGAGTACTGTTTGTATAAAGCGTTTATTTTGCATTTTGTTTACGACCTTCCAGTAAGGAAGGGATTCTATTTGTGTTTATCTGCTCTGCATAGTAACTAACAGTTCTTGATAAAACTTTACGTAGTTTTCGTGTTAGATTTCTTAGTGTTTTCTTGATCGTTTAGAACAGAAAGCGCCCTAAAACCGTCTTTTGTTTGTTTCGCGGCCGTTAGCCACTAGTCACTTGAATCAGCAGTTGTCTTGTGACAGCCAGAGCGAGAGCACCAGCAGCAGCGAGTACTGTTTGTATAAAGCGTTTTTGTACTTATTTGCTGCGCTTAGCTTTTAAATAGTTTTTCTGGGAAAACCTAGCGTAGTTTTCGCGTCTCGTATTTCAGTGAGTGTTTCTTGATTATCAGAGTAGCTCATCAGAAGATTATCTTGGGAATTTGTCACCGTATAGGGTAGGGTAAACATAGTCATGTGTAGGGACTGTGGTTGTTGTGAGCGGACGCAAGGAGAATTGGCCACTCTTCGGGGGCAGGTGGAGGCTTTGTCTGTTAGGCTCATCGAGCTCGAGGCGCAGGCGTCGGCTCGTAGTGGCGTTGGGGCAACTGTGGTGAGACTTATGCCTACTTCGGTGGCCTTGGAATCACATGGAACCCCTGATGTCGCTGCGTCTTCCGGCAGTGAGCATCTTACCGGTCAGCCATCACTCCAGGGTGAATGGCGGACAGTGGTGGGCTCGCGCGTGCCTGGCCGAAAGGCGAAGGTGGGATCTGACCGCGTGGCGGCTGCCTTACCCCTTTCCAACAGGTACGGGGTGCTTCCTAGTGGTGATGACATCGTTTCCGAGCCACCACAGGATGCCTCGCCTGTTGGGCCAGTGGCCGATTCTCCGGCAAGGTCCCGACAGTCACAGAGGGCGGGCCTATTAGTTATAGGGAGCTCCAACGTTAGGCGGGTTATGGAGCCCCTCAGGAAAATAGCGGGTAGGTCGGGGAAGAATGCCAGTGTGCACTCGGTGTGCTTGCCGGGGGGTCTCGTCCGTAATGTGGAGGAGGCCCTTCCGGCAGCTATTGAACGCACTGGGTGTGACCGGCTGCAGATAGTAGCACATGTCGGAACGAATGACGCCTGCCGCTTGGGTTCTGAGGCCATCCTTGGTTCCTTCCGGCGGCTGGCTGATTTGGTGAAGACAACCAGCATCGCACGCGGAGTGCAAGCTGAGCTTAATATCTGCAGCATAGTGCCCAGAGTCGATCGCGGTCCTCTGGTTTGGAGCCGTGTGGAGGGTCTAAACCAGAGGCTCAGACGACTCTGCGACTATAATGGTTGCAAATTCATCGACCTCCGTTATTGGGTGGAGAACTGTAGGGCCCCCCTAGACAGGTCAGGCGTGCACTACACACCGGAAGCAGCTACTAGGGTAGCAGAGTACGTGTGGCGTGCACACGGGGGTTTTTTAGGTTAGAGGGACCCCCCCTTGGGCGAAACGATAAAATACCTGACGGCTTACCAGAGAGGACATTATCATCGTTGATAAAGAACGTCCGTCCTCAGAGACCAAAAACAGGAAAAGTTAACGTAATATTGGTAAACTGCAGGAGTATCCAGGGCAAGGTTCCTGAATTAGTATCTCTTATTGAAGGAAATAGTGCGCATATAGTATTAGGAACGGAAAGTTGGTTAAAACCGGAAGTGAACAGTAACGAAATCCTAGACACAGAATGGAATATATACCGCAAGGATAGGATAAACGCCAATGGTGGAGGAGTATTTATAGCAGTAAAGAATTCAATAATATCCAGTGAAGTTATTAGCGAATGCGAATGTGAAATAATCTGGGTTAAGCTAAGTATCAAAGGTGGGTCAGATATGATAGTCGGATGCTTCTATAGACCACCTGCATCAGCAACCGTAGTAGTTGAGCGCCTCAGAGAGAACCTGCAGAACGTCGTGAAGAAGTTTCGTGATCATACTATTGTAATAGGGGGAGACTTCAATCTACCAGGTATAGAATGGGATAGTCACACAATCAGAACTGGAGCCAGGGACAGAGACTCTTGTGACATTATCCTGACTGCCTTGTCCGAGAATTACTTCGAGCAGATAGTTAGAGAACCAACTCGTGAAGCTAACGTTTTAGACCTCATAGCAACAAATAGACCGGAACTTTTCGACTCCGTGAATGTAGAAGAGGGTATCAGTGATCATAAGTCAGTGGTTGCATCAATGACTACAAGTGTAATAAGAAATGCCAAGAAAGGAAGGAAAATATATTTGCTTAACAAGAGTGATAGGGCACAAATCGCAGAATATCTGAGTGACCACCATCAAACGTTCATTTCTGAGGAAGAGGATGTGGAACAAAAATGGAAAAAATTCAGAAACATCGTCCAGTACGCCTTAGATAAGTTCGTACCGACTAAGGTCCAAAGCGAGGGGAAAGATCCACCGTGGTATAACAATCATGTACGAAAGGTACTACGGAAACAAAGAAAGCTTCATCATAGGTTTAAGAGTAGTCGAATCATAGCTGATAAGGAAAAGCTGAACGAAGCGAAAAAGAGCGTAAAGAGAGCAATGAGAGAAGCATTCAACGAATTCGAACATAAAACATTGGCAAACAATCTAAACAAGAACCCTAAAAAGTTTTGGTCATATGTAAAATCGGTAAGCGGATCTAAATCCCCTATTCAGTCACTCGTTGACCACGATGGCACCGAAACAGAGGACGACCGAAGAAAGGCAGAAATACTGAATTCAGTGTTCCGAAACTGTTTCACTGCGGAAAATCGTAACAAGGTCCCTGACTTCAGCCGTCGCACGGACGCCAAAATGGAAAATATTGAAATAAACGATATCGGAATTGAAAAACAACTGCTATCACTTAGTAGCGGAAAAGCATCCGGACCAGACGAGATACCCTTAAGATTCTACAGTGATTATGCTAAAGAACTTGCCCCCTTTCTATCAGCAATTTATCGTAGATCGCTGGAAGAACGTAAAGTACCTAGCGACTGGAAGAAAGCGCAGGTCGTTCCCATTTTCAAGAAGGGTCATAAATCAGATGCGAATAATTATAGGCCTATTTCGCTTACGTCAATCTGTTGTAGAATAATGGAACATGTTTTGTGTTCTCGTATTATGACGTTCTTAGATAATACAAATCTCCTTCATCATAACCAACATGGATTCCGCAAACAGAGATCATGTGAAACTCAGCTCGCCCTATTTGCCCAAGAAATTCACAGTGCCGTAGACACTGGCGAGCAGATTGATGCCGTATTCCTGGACTTCAGGAAGGCATTTGATACGGTTCCGCACTTACGTTTAGTGAAAAAAATACGAGCTTACGGAATATCGGACCAGGTTTGTGATTGGATTCACGATTTCCTAGAAGAAAGAACACAACATGTCATTCTTAACGGTTCAAAATCTGCAGATGTAGAGGTAATTTCGGGAGTACCGCAAGGAAGCGTGATAGGACCTTTATTGTTTACAATATACATAAATGACTTAGTTGACAACATCGGTAGCTCCGTGAGGCTATTTGCAGATGACACGGTTGTCTACAAGAAAGTAGCAACATCAGAAGACTCGTACGTACTCCAGGAAGACCTGCAGAGGATTAATGCATGGTGCGACAGCTGGCAGCTTTCCCTAAACGTAGATAAATGTAATATAATGCGCATACATAGGGGCAGAAATCCATTCCAGTACAATTATGCCATAGGTGGTAAATCATTGGAAGCGGTAACGACCGTAAAATACTTAGGAGTTACTATCCGGAGCGATCTGAAGTGGAATGATCACATAAAACAAATAGTGGGAAAAGCAGGCGCCAGGTTGAGATTCATAGGAAGAATTCTAAGAAAATGTGACTCATCGACGAAAGAAGTAGCTTACAAAACGCTTGTTCGTCCGATTCTTGAGTATTGCTCATCAGTATGGGACCCTTCCCAGGTTGGATTAATAGAAGAGATAGACATGATCCAGCGAAAAGCAGCGCGATTCGTCATGGGGACATTTAGTCAGCGCGAGAGCGTTACGGAGATGCTGAACAAGCTCCAGTGGCGAACACTTCAAGAAAGGCGTTACGCAATACGGAGAGGTTTATTATCGAAATTACGAGAGAGCACATTCCGGGAAGAGATGGGCAACATATTACTACCGCCCACATATATCTCGCGTAATGATCACAACGAAAAGATCCGAGAAATTAGAGCAAATACGGAGACTTACAAGCAGTCGTTCTTCCCACGCACAATTCGTGAATGGAACAGGGAAGGGGGGATCAGATAGTGGTACAATAAGTACCCTCCGCCACACACCGTAAGGTGGCTCGCGGAGTATAGATGTAGATGTAGATGTAGACAGTATTCTTGGGGAACTGACATACCAGTAAGGTGAGGCTTTCACTAATGTTTTCAGTTACATCACCAGGTAATGGCTGGTGTTACATATTTGTTATAGCATGGAGAAAGTTGTTACATTTTGCTGTAACATTATGATTAATAGGGCAGTCTGTTACAATTTTCCTGTAACATATCGATGTATGAGGTAATATGCTACAGCTTTGACGTAACATGGTGATATACATGGTAATTTGTTACATTTTTGCCGTAACATGAGATAATTTGCTACACTTTTGTCGTAACGTAATTTGTTACAATTTTGATATAACAGTAGGCAATTCGCTACAATTTTGATGTAACAGTAGTCAATTTGTTATAATTTTGTTGCAAAATGGCAACGCAGGGGAAAATTTGTTAAATTTTTTCTGTAAAATGTGAATGTATGAAGCACGTGTCACGTAGTCTCCGCTGTGGGACAGTAAAAGATGATGAACGTTTGTGTTGCAAGACAAAGCTAATAACCCTGCATAGGTTTCCTGTAGGGTTTGACTGGCGTAGAAAGTGGCTAACTGAAATCATAGCAAGTCTGTTTTTCACCTGAACAAATCTTCAGTGTTCCATTTCAATGAAGTGTCATGTAGTTCTCACTATGTCTCAGAATGATTTAGCTTTATGAGCAGAACATGACAAACATTTTGAACTGCAAGATGAAGTTAATACGCTATCATGGGGGCACTAAAAATGTTTGACTGACTTTGATATCAGTTTTTTTGTTTGTATGTAATCAGATGTTGAAACACTGCAAGTTACACCATTGACTCTGGCAGTGCTAACCAGAGGCACTCCAAAGCATCGCGCCTCATGCTGGGTCCATACAACACTAACACACACAGTCTGGCAATTTCCATTCCCCTCAGAGCCTTCCCACACACACGTATACGTCCATAGTGACTGCAGGAATCATGTGAAAAGACAATGTGGTGCCACTCTCGTGCCGTTGGATGCATCAGAGTCGGTACACCTCTCTCTGTTGCTGCGTCAAGGGAAGTTGCAAGATTTTTCGTTGTGCTGACAGTCTCTTATGCTCCAAACATCGTCATGATGTCCATAAGGATACTAGTCGTACTGGGATTAAACCCATTTTCTGACTCAATGTATGTGCAATCAGTTATTCGGCTTGACACTGATTGATGGAGTTGTTGGATGCCGTCCTGAGGGACATCGTGTCAAATTCTGTCCGATTGGTGCGTTATATCGTAAAAATCCCGACCTGGTTGGAGAGCCCTGTCCATACCGCTCCAAACATTGTCTACTGGGTAGAGATCTGGTGACCTTGATGGGCAAGGTAGGGTTTGGCAAACACGAAGGCAAGCAGTAGAAACTCTCGCTGTAATCAGGCGGGCATTATCTTGGTGAATTGTAAGCCCCGGATGGCTTACCAGGAAAGGCAACAGAACGTAGCGGCTAATATCGTAGACGTACCGCTGTGCCGCAAGGGTGACGTGGATGTCAACCACAGGCGTCCCACTATGAAATAAAGCGGCACCCAGAGCAGCTGGTTGGCGGGCCGTATGGAGGGCGACAGTCAGGTTGGTAGATGCGTCATTGCTGGTCATTGGAGCTCAATTGGAGTGGGGCTCATCACTGAAGACAGTTCTACTCCATTCAATGAGGTTCCAGCCCGAAGATTTGTCTGGAGACACTCCGGAAATAGTAAACATTTGTTTGTGTGTACATGTTTATCACATTTGTTTTCCGTCGCAGATAATTCCTTCGTGGTGCGACTTTTTTTGTGCATTTTCACAGATATTTGACACTTTAATGTACCATTGCAACACTTGACATCGCTGATTTTTTTTCTTTTCTTTTTTTTTTACAGTTCGTGGAAATAACGGTAATATAAACACTGTGTTGGTGATGAAGTTTACATACTTTTGCAGCCACAGAATTAATATTCTAATACTTGAAAATTATCATGTTGTCCTAGAATAATTGAGATGTTGAATTAGCAGTGTGCCAATTACAACGATGGTTCACAGAGATCTACCTCTAATTCTGCATTTATACACATATTCTGCAAGTCATAAAATTTCAGAAATTTCAATTCCTCTTCCATTCGCAAATAGAGCGAGAGAAAGATGAATGTCTATATGCCTCCGCGACGAATCCTAATTTCTCTTATCCAGTCTTCGTTACCTTTACGCGAGGCGTTCTTTGATAACAACAGAATCGTTCTGCAGTCAGATTCAAACGCCGGTTCTCTGAATTTTCTCAATAGCGTTTCGTGAAAAGAACGAAGAGTTCCCTCCAAAGATTCTCACTTGAATTCAAGAAGCATCTCCGTAATATTCTCCTCTTGATTGAACCTACCGGTAATAAATCTAGCTTTACGCCTCTAAACTGATTTCATGTCTTCCTTCAATCCTGTCCGGTTGCAGCCGGCCGTTGTGGCCGAACGGTTCTAGGCGCATCAGTCCGGAACCGCGCTGCTGCTACGATCGCAGGTTCGAATCCTGCCTCGGGCATGGATGTGTGTGATGTCCTTAGGTTAGTTAGGCTTAAGTAGTTCTAAGTCCAGGGGACTGATGACCTCAGATTTTAAGTCCCATAGTGCTCAGAGCCATTTGAACCATTTGTCTAGTTGGGATCTGAAACATTTGGGCGATGGTCAAGAATGAGTTGAACTACTATTCTATACGCTGTCTCCTTTATAGATGAGCTCTGCTATTCTAAAAGTCTCCCAATGAAACTTAATAGACCATTCGCCTTTCCTAACGCTTTCCCTACGTTCTCGTTACATTTCATATCGCTTTGAAACGTTACACCTAGAAATTTAATCGGCATGACTGTGTCGAACAGCACACTACCAATGTTGTATTCTAACATTAAGGGATTTTTTCTCCCATTCATCTGAAATAACTTAGAATTTTTCAAATATAGAATAAGCTGCCGTTCGTCACTTCAGTTTTGGCTATGTCGTCTTATACTCTCCTACAGTCACTCAACGACTCCTTCTCGCACACTACAGCGTCATCAGTAAAACGACACAGTTTGCTGTTCACCCTGTCTGTCAGATCATTTACTTATGTAGAGAATAAGAGGGGTCCTTAAACTTCCTGGCAGATTAAAACTGTGTGCCGGACCGAGACTCGAACTCGGGACCTTTCCCTTTCGTGGGCAAGTCCTTTGCCAATTGAGTTACCTAAGCACGACTCACGCCCCACCCTCACAGCTTCAATTCTGCCAGTATCTCGTCTTCTACCTTCCAAACTTAACAGGAGCTCTTCTGCGAACCTTGTAGAATTAGCACTCTTGGAAGAAAGGATATTGCGGAGACACGGCTTAGCCACAGCCTGGGGGATGTTTCCAGACTGAAATTTTTCACTCTGCAGCAGAGTGTGCGCTGATATGAAACTACCTGACAGTCTTGCTTCGGTAGCTCAGTTGGTAGAGCACTTGCCCGCTAAAGGCAAAGGTCCCGCGTTCGAGTCTCGGTCCGGTACACAGTTTTAATCTGTCAGGAAGTTTCATATCAGCGCCCACTCCGCTGCAGAATGAAAATTTCATTCTGAAGGAGGGATGAACACTCGCCATCGAGGACGTGGTAGTGGGTTCTGTTGCTTAAAAAGTCTTCGGACCACTTACGAATCTCAGAGTTTACTTCGTGTGCTCTGGCCTTCATCCGTGATTCAAGTGAGAAAAGGGCAAGCTGAGTTTCACGTGACCGGTGCTTACTAAATACATGCTGATTTGTGTACAGAAGCTCTTCTGTCCCTAGGAAAATTATTATTCAGTATTGACAAAATGTTTAAGATTTCTGCAGCATACTGATGATTATGATATAAGTCTGTAACTATGCCGGGCAGTTTTTCTATCCTTCTTACACACGGGAGCCCCCATCGCTTTTTCCCAGTTATTTGGGACTTGTTCCTGGGCAAGAGATTCGTCGTGGTACAGACAAGCTAAGTACGGGGCCAATGTCGTGGAGCACGTAGTGTAAAACCGAGTCGAGAAACCATCCCAACGACGACTTTTTTGTATTCAACTATTTCGGTTGCTTCTCTTCGTCAGAGATGCCTGTTACTTTGTCCTCCATCCGGGAGTCTGTGTGCCTATGACGTTGTTTGTATGATCCTCCTGTTGAATGATTTCTTTGGCGCGTAATTTAAAAATTCAGCGTTTCTTTTGCTGTCTTTTATTCTCACATCAGATGAGAGACTGGATAGAAGCTTCTGGTGTGCTTAGACATTTCACGTAGGAACAGAATTTTCCCAGGTTCTCGGCAAGATCTTATGCTGTGAGAGTAGTCGTATGCAACGCGCTTCGAACTTTTCAAAGACGCATGAATTTCCAGTAACTGTTGACTGTTGTCATTTGTGAGATCTTTCTTGAACCGAGAGGACAACAGTCTCTGTTTCCCCAGCGTTCTCTGAATTCCGTTCTTAAACCTCAATGTGTCTTTCCCGTCCATAATCCACTTAGTCAGCACATAATTCTCCAGAGAGTGATTTACAGTCCGTTTAAATTTTACCTTTTATTCCTCTGTATCCACCATACTGGAAGGAAATGACGTCCAGTGGGATGCTAACAACTGCTTATCGTCTCTTTCCAGCAAAAACACTCTCCTAGCCTTCTAAAAGGTCTTGTTAATGTTAGTAACCATCGTCATTATGATAACATCATGATCATTAATCTCTGTCTCTATACCGACATCGTTGATAAGGTTTAGTCCTCTTTCAGCGACATGGTCTACAACATTTCCGCTGAATGTAGGCTGTCGAGCTAGCTGCACAATACAGGTTTCGTAAAATGTGTTCATCAGTACTGCTTCCAACCACCTACAATAACCCCATAAACATTCAAATCTAGGCTGATGTTGCCTCCAACTACTACTGCATGACCTAGGTATTTTTGCACTGCTGGACTTTGAATGGTAGTAAAACTGTCGCAGCGGATTCAGATGTCTGAATCTGTTACAAGCGTCCAGATAATTCCACAGTTAGGCACAGTTTCGACCGCTACAGACACTATGTGACTGTCGACTGAATGAAGAGTGCCCCTCCTATGGCGTCTAATCTGTATTATCGGCATACGTTCCATGACTCGCGAAATATCTAGAACTTTCTACTTCGGTTTTCAGCCAGCTCTTCGCCTCAATAATTATTTGAGCGTGACATTTTTCCTGGAGGATACTAAATTCAGGAACTTTGTTCATATACTTTGACAATTAACGGTTAAAACTTCGACCGTCAAAGTGTCTTCAATTCGAAAGCTGTCTGCTTTTGCTCTCTGTATATCGACTGGCGAGCAGGCGCCGCCCCCAAATAGACATACCGAATACACATTGAATTTCCAGAATGAGATTTCCACTCTGCAGCGGAGTGTGCACTGACATTAAACTTCCTGGCAGATTAAAACTGTGTGCCGGACCGAGACTCGAACTCGGGACATTTGCCTTTCTCGGGCAAGTGCTCTACATTCTGTAAACATCCCCCAGGCTGTGGCTAAGCCATGTCTCCGCAATATCCTTTCTTTCAGGAGTGCTAATTCTTCAAGGTTTCGCAGGAGAGCTTCTGTAAAGTTTGGAAGGTAGGAGACGAGGTACTGGCAGAAGTAAAGCTGTGAGGACGGGGCGTGAGTCGTCCTTGGGTAGCTCAGATGGTAGAGCACTTGCCCGCGGAAGGCAATGGTCCCGAGTTGGAGTCTCGGTCCGGCACATAGTTTTAATCTGCCAGGAAGTTTCACATTGAATTTATTTCCGGGCCTGGGTGCTACTTCTCAAAGGAGCCCAATAACGTTCCTAGCACTGGAGGTCCCGATAACTAGTAAACCTGAGGTGTCCCGTTCTCCGTCACCGCTGCACCCCGAGGCAGCAGCCTGAAGATCGATGACCATAGGCTAAAGCGTCTTCGTGAACTGTGGCCAGGTCCTCCAGTACCCAGACAGAGCACGCACACAACCTGTCCATCCTACCACTACCAAGAGTTAACTATTAAAGCACACAAATAAAGCTAACTATGCAAGTTGCTACCATCCTGATGGTTTAAGTACCACATATTGATTGCATTTCTCGAGTGGCTGACAGTAATTCAGTCTCCCTATTTGTTCGTTTGCTTGCACAACTTGTGTTTTCTAATTTTATTTCTGTAGTCATGTACATTCTGGTACGTCGCCTCATTTACGCCTAACAATGGAATTTTAGCTATCTGCTTAGGATGTTATTTTTCAGCAACATGTGTTTTGTGGCAGTAGATACAGTATGGGGATACTTGATTGACGTGTTAGCCCAAAAATTTCCCAGATATAAGTGAGTGTGAAATAACAGTATGATGTTTGGCACAAACAATGCATAATTTAGTTGGTGACTTATTTCCCAGATATTGTAGATTCTGAATTGACAAGCATTATATAACAATTTAAATGTGGAATTATTTGAGAGTCTGTTCTGCCTTATATCAGTATGGTACAGAGGACGAAATATAGACGTTCACAAGCATTGTAGTTCAGGTAATAACAAATTTGTGTGTGTGTGTGTGTGTGTGTGTGTGTGTGTGTGTGTGTGTGTGTGTGTGTGTGTGTGTGTGTTTTCCTGATGATACAGCTTACCTGTATTAAATGTTAAAATACTGCAAGTTAGTCTCTTTACGTAATTATTTTGATAAATGCTTTGAACATGGCGCGTAAAATTCAGGTACATTCAAACGTGGACCCTTAATTGTGATTGGCTATTTCATTTCAATGGTGCTAAAATACTAGGCTGCGACTGGCTGTTTCGCTGTAGTGACCGATGGAATACTTGGATGTGATTGGCTATTTTATTTTAATGGCCGCCAGCATTCCAAGAAATGAATGACAAGTTTAATTGTAAATGACTTCATAGACAATGGGATCATTCGTCACATGATGATGATGAAATCATAGATAACAAGGCGTGGTTTGTGCACATTATGTACATGCGACGTCATGCATTCAATGCCAATGAGCGAATTCAAGGTCATTTTCGATTCCAAAAGCACATTGCTATGTTACTCGGCTTAATTGTTAACAAGGAACATCTGGGTCCAGAAACGTATACTGCACTGTCGTCAAGTTGTCTGCAGGGAGCCAGATAAGACAGTCATCTAGGCTCTTCATAAAAGCACGAGTCCTACCTCAGTTCCATCGATGCTTCCACTTGGCGATATTATTAGCAGAGAGGTAGAAACAGTGTAGCAATTGCCTCAAGAAGTGGCGGATATGCTAAGTCTTGCTGCCAGCTGGAGTTTAGCCACAGCCAAACCCCCTGAGCATACTTTTCGCAGAATGGAGAAGCAAGGACTGTAACTTTGGATAAAAATTAAGAGTTAGTTGTGTTATCGGCCCAAAGTGATGCAGATTATCAAACATCGTTGCCCCTGTAACGTAGTACAGCACATACCAGATTCTGAAAGGAGATCCCATGTTGGCACTCAGCAAGAAGACAGATAAGCTGCTAATGAACTCCGTCCACTCTAATGAGCTTGTGGAGAATTTAAGGCCATGTGCATCTCTGCCTTTCTCCCCTTCCCCTCCGGAATGTGGTTTGTTAAAAATTCATAAAGAAGCCATATCACAGACGCCAGGAATTAGTAGAGCTTGAAAAAGTATTTAGCTACAATACTGGCAATAGTCATCTACGGTACACCAGATTAAGAGCGCTTAAATCTTTGTCAGAATAACGGGAGGAGGCTCAGCTGAAACTGAATCGATGTGGTTTCTCTGTTTAAAAAGGTACCACGAAACGAATATTCAAGCTGTTGGCTGATAGTTTGTCCCCTGATTTTGCCAAATTTATTCGGTACACCTTGAGGACAACGTGCTATCTTTTTCTATTTTTTTTAGGTTGAAACGTATTACCAAGAAATAGACGAGCAGTCACGTATTCGCCACTGTCGCCAACTGTTACTAACTTTCTATGGAGGATTTGGAAGAACGAATGTTGAACACAGCTTCCTTCCGTACATAGGCTTCCTCAGCTGTGTTTAGCGCACAAGCGCCAAAGAAACTGGTATGGGCATGCGTATTCAAATACAGAGACATGTAAATGAGCAGAAAACGGCGCTGCGGTCGGCAACGCCTTTATGATGCAACACGTGTCTGGCGCAGTTGTTAGATCGGTTACTGGTGGTACAATGGCAGGTTATCAAGATTTAAGTGAGTTTGAATGTGGTCCTATAGTCAGCGCACGAGCGATGGGACACAGCATATCCGAGGTAGCGATGAAGTGGGGATTTTCCAGTACGACCATTTCACGAGAGTACCGTGAATATCAGCAATCCGGTAAAAAATCAAATCTCCGTCATCGCTGCGGCCGGAAAGAGATCCTGCAAGAACTGGACCAACGAAGACTGAAGATAATCGTTCATCATGACAGAAGAGCAACCCTTCCGTAAACTGCTGCAGATTTCAATGCTGGGCCATCAACAAGTGTCAGAGCGTGAACCATTCAACGAAACATCGTCGATATGGGCTTTCGGAGCCAAAGGCCCACTCGTGTGCCCTTGATGACTGCACGACACAGAGCTTTATACCTCGCCTGGGCCCTTCAACACCTACGTAGGACTGTTGATGACTGTAAACATGTTTCCTCGTTGGGTCGTTTCAAATCGTATCGAACGGATGGACGCGTACAGGTATGGAGATAATCTCATGAATCCTTGGACTCTATACGTCAGCAGGGGACTGTTCAGGATGGTGGAGCTGCTGTAATGGTGCGGGGCATGGGCAGTTAGAGTGACATGGTACCTCTCATACGTCTAGATACGACTCTGATAAGTGACACGTACGTAAGCATCCTGTATGATCACCTGCATCCATTCATGTTCATTGTGCATTTCGACGGAATAGGCAATTCCAGCAGGAAAATGCGGCACCCCACACGTCCAGAATTGCTGCAGAGTAGCTCCAGGAACAGGAACTTTAAACACTTCCGCTTGCCAGCAAATTCCCAAGACATGAACATTATTGAGCATATCTGGGATGCCTTGCAATGTGCTGTTCAACAGAAAAGTCGTGGATTTATGGACAGCCCTACAGGACTGATGGTGTCAATGCCCTCCAGCACTACTTCAGACATTAGTCGAGTCCATGCCACGTCGTGTTGCGGCATTTCCGTGTGCTTACGGGGTCCCTACACGATAGTATGCAGGTGTAACACTTTATTTGACTCTGCAGTGTACATTCTGGAATGTAAGTCAGGTGCTGCAGCAATTCACCATCCGCATGAGCAGCATTAATCAAAATTTCTGATTTACAGCGGGGATAATGAAGGATAGGAAGTTTCCTTCATTGGCAGTTGAACAACAAGGCAACCTTGTGTGTTTCGAAACCAAATTCTTACGAACTTATATAACAATGGTCATAGCTTTCTTGCTCAGAAGAGACCTCCGCGTCCATAATTCCGGAGTTCCTGCTACAAAATGTTGTAGCAAAAATCGATGCGCGAAGCGTACAATATCTTCCACCGTCAGTGTTGTGTTGGCAGAAGAGCCAACACTGTGTTACGAGAGGAGCCCGAAATGCACGCGCTTTAGCTCACGCAGGCTGGCGTGAAGAGGGAAGAACTATACTGACGTGAGGTCTGGAACATGACAAGGAATGAGAGTTCAGAAAGCGGACGTAATTAGTTGGATACTTAACTTTAATCCATTAATGATGAACGTCGCTCTTGACGGTACATGATTCACAATATTATCTGTTCAAATTATAGTAACTGAATATGGTGCCTTGCTAGGTCGTAGCAAATGACATAGCTGAAGGCTATGCTAAACTGTCGTCTCTGCAAATGAGAACGTATGTAGACAGTGAACCATCGCTAGCAAAGTCGGCTGTACAACTGTGGCGAGTGCTAGGGAGTCTCTCTAGACTAGACCTGCCATGTGGCGGCGCTCGGTCTGCAATCACTGATAGTGGCGACACGCGGGTCCGACGTATACTAACGGACCGCGGCCGATTTAAAGGCTACCACCTAGCAAGTGTGGTGTCTGGCGGTGACACCACAGTCAGCAAAACATCTTGTCGAGATGCTGATAAAACTCTAGTCCTCGCTAGGACGGTCGAAGGTTTCTATTCACGTCACTCGCTGACCAGTCTGATGTGGCAGTACAAGACAGCAAAACGCAAACCGAAGTTTTAAATTTATCGTTAACAAGTCATGCATACTGTCTTTTTACAGTCGCACAGGCTCCCGTATCGAGGATCCCTCGCATCTAGAAGAAACTGAAAGAGTAGAAAACCAGAATGAGATTTTCACTCTGCAGCGGAGTGTGCGATGATATGAAACTTCCTGGCAGATTAAAACTATGTGCCGGACCGAGACTCGAACTCGGGACCTGTGCCTTTCACGGTTGAGTGCTCTACCATCTTTCTTTTTTTTTAATCTCATTTTTTTCGGTTTCGTTCGTTGCATCTGCTCGTGGCGGACGTCGTAAGACATCCATTTAAGTTTGTTGTTGATCGATTAACTCATTTTTTTTTTATTACAGAGGGCAGCTAACCCTCTGACCGAACACGCTGAGCTACCGTGCCGGCAAACCATCTGAGCTACCCAAGCACGACTCACGACCCGTCCTCACAGTTTCAATTCTGCCAGTTGAAACCCAGTCGCCAGGTCCGAATGGAACCGCATTTCGGTTTTACAGAGAATACCCGACAGCACTGTCCCCGTATTTAGCTTGTATTTAGCTCGAATCGCTCACGTATCCCAATGTCCCAAACGACTGGTAAAAAGCGCAGGTGATTCCTGGTTGTAAGAAAGATAGAAGAACGGACCCACATAGCTACAGACTAATATCTTTATCATCGGTCTGCTGCAGAATTCTTGAACGTATTTTCAGTTCGAATATAATAAATTTTCTGGGGACATATTTAGAAACGTTGCCCTTTTCTCACATGATATACTGCAAATCCTGGACGGAGGGCAACAGGCAGTTTCCTTATTCCTAGATTTCCGGAAAACATTGACATGGTGACCCACTGCAGCCTGATAATGAAAGTACGAGCATACAAACTAGGTTCCCAGATACTTGAGTGGATCGAGCACTTCTAAAGCAGTAGAACCCACTACGTCGTCCTTGACAGTGAGTGTTCATCAGAGAGAAGATTATCGTCAGGGGATTCCGAGGGAAGGACCGCTCTTATTAACTATATACACAAATGATCTGACAGACATGGAGAGCAGCAGATTGTGGCTGTTTGCTGTTTAAGCTGTGGTGAAGGCGTCGTTGAGTGACTATAGGAGGGTACAAGATGACAGGCAAAACTGGTGCGATAAATGAAAGCTTGCTTTAAATGTGAAAAATTATAATTCAGATTATGGGAAGAACAGTCCCATAATATTCGAATAAAGCATTCGTAGTGTGCTGATTCACACAGTCACGTCGATTAAATATCTAGATATTGCCGAGTTATATAGAATGGAGCGAGCACGTAAGAATGGCAGTAGCGAACGCGAATGGTCAGTTTAGCTTTCTTGCGAGAATTTTAGAAAAGTGTAGCTCATTTGTAAAAGAGACCGCGTATAGATCGATTCTTGAGTACTGCTCGAATATTTCGGATTCTCATCTGGTCAGATTAAAGGAAACTGTCGAAGCATTTCAGATGCGTGCTGCTAGATTTGTTACCGTTAGCTTCGATCAACGTGCGAGTATTACGGGGATGCCTCGTGAACTCAAATGGGAATCCCTGGAGGGAAGACGACGTTCTTTTCGCGAAACACTACTGACAAAATTTAGAGTACCGGTATCTCAAGCTGTCTGGAAAAATATTTTACTGCTACCAACGTACATTTCGCTTAAGGTCCAAGAAGATAAGAGAAATAAGGGGCCATATGGATAATCGTTTTTTCCTTTGCTCCCTTTGCGAGTTCAAGAAGGTTCCCTCCATCATGCACCATACGGTGGTTTGCAGAGTGTATATGTAGAAGTGAAGTGAAATAACACGTAGTGCGCCTTCCGTTCTGTAGTGCGGTAATTAGGAAGATAGGCAGACTCAAAACAGACAAAGAATCAGACCAGTCTTCTGGCAACTGATGAAAATTAAATAAACGTTGCGACCTGTGAAAGATGATTCAGCCTGAGGGTCGCAAGAATGCACAATATTCCTTGAGAAAAAGGAAAATAAGGGTTTAACGTCCCGTCGTCATCTAGATTATTAGAGGTGGAGCAAAAGCTTGGGTTGTTTCAAGGTTGGGGAAGGAAATCAGCCGTGCCCATTCAAAGAAACCACCTCGGAATTTGCGAAAATAGCGGGAAACAGAAATCTGGATGGGCGAACGTGGAACTGAACCGTCGTCCTCTAGAAGATGAGTCCTGTGTGCTAACTCCTGTAACACCTCGACCGATACATTCCTTGCGACTGTGGCGGACATTACTTGGGGCAGCCTGAACGGACTACAGCCCACCACTGTATTGAGCGTCAACGACACCTCAAGTACAGAATTTCTGAACAATTAGCGGTGGCCATTCACAGTCTAATGCTTAGAAACAAGATAATGTTGCAACGCACGACTGCTCTGACTCAGGCTACTGGGACTCGGTAATTAGCGAAGACGTGGAAATTATGCCATGTGACTGCAGTTTCAATAAAGAACCGGCTGCAGAGTTACCCATCCATGAAGGGAGCTCTTGACGCAAAAAGGTAGCAGTAGAAGACCTCACACAGTTTAGCACCTGATATGAATGGTAGCGCTGCAAGTAACTCCGGACAGTGAGCGCACAGGTAATATCAGTACGCAGAGGGCGCCACGCCAGTATCCGTATAACCGTGAGGTCATTATTACGTCATCTACCCTGTCAGACCTCCTTCTCTGTCATAAAAACGGGAAACTAATCAGTTGCACCATAGTCTGCCATAGCCCCTGACGACGGTGGTAGAGACAATTTCCGTGTCGAGGGTCGTGTTCTTAGAGTCAGTTATTTACCACGAGCGCTTCAAAATGTGTGAGAAGCACTGCAGACTCGATGGATACCTATTGAGTCTTGGCTCATAGAATGCCTACCTGCCTTTCGTGCTGAAAACTTCGGCTTTTTGGCTAGAGGCAGGTTTTTTGTAATTATATTACTCGACAGTGAATATATGTGAACAGTGCAATTTTTTTGACTTGCAAGTAAGGTAACATCGTAAAATCGAGGGCCAGCTTAAAAGTCATGCCTCTAAACTTTTTTTTTGTTCTGTTCTCAATATCTATTGAAGTATTACATGTCATGTATATTACTCGGTCGACTTACCCACTTCGCTGACGCAAATTGCAATCCTCTGCTGCTCCGAATTGTAGTTTGTAACATTGCTGTGCGTAACGTATGTCGGTGCGTCAGAAACAGCGTGCTGTCACCGAGTTTATAATCGCAGAAAACGTGCTTCCAATTGAAATCCAAACAAAAATGAAAGCTGTGTATGGTGATGGTTCTGTTTAAATCGGGAACGTGTGGCCTAGGATTGTTCGTGTTCGTAAAGAAGGAAACAGCAGCGCTCACCCCAACTTGTGTGACTGAGCTCGAGGGTTTCCAAAAAGAACATCTTCGAGGACTTCAATTTGATAGTGATAAAGCGGTGCAAGCAGAGATGAGGTTATAGCCCCGCCAACAAAGCCAAAGATACTACAGTGACGATATCAACAAACTAGTCTCTCATTGGGACTGTAACCTCCCCACAAAAAAAATAATAATATTAAATATTATGGATAATGATTCTAATTTAGTGTAACCTCAGAACAAAATTGGTTCCCATTTATAATCTCCGTACAGAAATGCATTCACATTTAATGTACCCACAAAATTCTTTTCTCATCTAATGTAAGCTTGAAACAGAAAAATTCCTAAACCTCGTAATAAAAAATAAATTCAGTAACCTGGTAAATTTTGGACGACAGCAGTGCTGCGTCATGGTCCTGTAAGATCATTCTGAATAAAAAGCAAAAATTCTTACCTCAATAAAAACGGCGAATATATCTGCTCTTACCTAAAAATTTTCCGGCGCAGCTCTGTGCAATGCTGGCCGATAGATTTGTCATTTATGAAAGAAAGCATATGATCTTTCTTTTGCAACAATAGGAATGATCATGGATTGAAGAAATTAGTAAATTCTTTAAATTGAAATGAATGTTTGTTAGAAACTACTTTATATCACGAAGATTATTATTAGGACATTTTTTAAAGATTTACATGGGAGTTCACATAACATTACTAGATATGCGCGAGGCTGCTTTTTACCTTATACAATAATACTCAGGCTCCGGCATCGCTGCACCGCGACCGGCCCAGCCAACATGATACACTATACCAGAGCGGACTGCAGACAAGTGCAGACTAGCGCAGACTAGCGCAGACTAGACCCAACTTACTGCTACAGCTACACAGTACCTACTGCAGTCAACACTGCTCTCTGGTCAGCGATTCTCTTATACCTTGCACATCGCAGGCAGCGCATGAGCAATACATCGAAATTACATCTGCTCGGACCTCTTACATAACCCTCCACTGGGGGGGGGGGGGGCAAAAATTTGGCAGCGATGGTGAGTCAAATGGACTTGCCGTGAGCAACAAATTTTTCTAAAATCTACTTAATTAACTAAGTTTACAGACACAGAGTATATATATATATATATATATATAAGTGCAGAACATAAAATGAAATAAAGTGTACATGCACTGAGTACAGAACATATCAAGAAATCACAAAATGTATACGCAATGAGTAAAAAAATATTAACAAATGACAAAGTGCACACGCACTATATATACTTTTTTTACCATTTTACAAGAACTAGGATAGGAAAGGGAAGGATTGCATCATGGTTGTAGCACAGTAGGTTGCACGTAGCTGCACTGAAAGTTCATATCTTTCTACAGAAGCACAACACCAAGTGAGACAATCTGAAGTTCTCTTCCCTGAAGTATTAATCAGTGTAGGCAAGACACTGAAATGTCGTATTAATATTCAATGTTATCATTTTGGTAGTACATTAGGTACACCAAACAGTGGGACCATAATAATATCTCCATCGTTCAAGGTGGTGGACAGCACGTCGTGTCAATACCACATTCTTGTAAGGTACACCAACGTAGAATTAGTGCAAAAACCAAATATAGTGCTCCATGATCATGAGGATGGACAGGACGAATGGATATTGCAGTAATTTCTGGTAATTAGGTCAGAAGGTGAAGGACATTAAGTCTTAAGCTAATCATCATTGAGAATTACACTATTCTAGCAACCGATTTGAGTAATTGGTAGCACTCATTGCCTAGTTACTAAACATTTCTGTACTATGTATGAAGTATTACAGAATATTTTTTCATAAGTTATCTGATTAAAGTGAACATTGGCACTCATTGGCCAGTTACAAACCATCAGAAGTCATCATTCAAAACAGGAGCTAATTAATGGCATAGCATTAACATAATTCATCTAGTTATAGTAATCATTGGCACTCATTCGCCAGTTACAAACCATCAGAAGTCATCATTCAAAACAGGAGCTAATGAGTGTAGCGTCAAGCTACTGGTATTCGTATATAATAGCATGTAAGTGACATAAGACAAATTTAAAATATAAGAAACAGTGGCATTCATTGGGCAGTTACTAAACATTTAGCAAGTATTGAATATTACAAAACACTATTCATAACTCATCTGTTTGTGGTAATTATTGGCATTCATTGGCCAGTTACAAAGTATTCATATCGTTTTATAAAACATTATTCAGTATTATTCAGAAGTCATCATTCAAGTGACATAACAAAAATATTATATACAGAAATTATTGGCATAGCATTTATACATTGTTACAAAACATCATTCAGTATTACTCAGAACTCATCATTCAAGTGACATAGGACGTATTTAAAAATGTAACACAATGTAACTATTACTCAAGGTCTGTTGTTAGAAAACATCATTCAGTATTACTCAAAACTCTCTTAAACTGGTGCATTCGGGAGGACGACGGTTCAATCCCGTCTCCGGCCATCCTGATTTAGGTTTTACGTGATTTCCCTAAATCGTTTCAGGCAAATGCTGGGATGGTTCCTTTGAAAGGGCACGGCCGATTTCCTTCCCAATCCTTCCCTAACCCGAGCTTGCGCTCCGTCTCTAATGACCTCGTTGTCGACGGGACGTTAAACACTAACCACCACCACCATCTCTTAAACTGGTAGCATTATTTAGGACTGGTAATACATATTTTTTTTGTGCTAGCAATGCATTGCGTTGGGATCGATAATTAATTGCTGGGGGATGAAAATATTTGCTTTTGACTTATTGCTGTAAATATTGATTAGTAACGTCATTCGTCATGAGTCAGCTGCAGCAAGGCTATGAAACAAGTAGAGTATATGTGATCACATTCATGAATGACACACACAAATGGGTAACAAAAAATGCAAGTACTAGAACAGGTTTATTGACTAACTGCTTAGAGCACATTAATTTCATGAATAGCTTCTCCTGGAAAAATACAAAATGGATTATTGAACTGAAAGAAGAAACGCATATTATGCTGAAAAGTAGTGAACTTCGAATCAACAAGTAATGAAACGTGTACTCAATATGTGTATACTCTAGCTGTCCTTTCCAAAACATTCAGTCATTATACCATCCGACATAAGACATACTGTCAAAACGAAATGAAACAAATAATTAAATAACTACATAGCATTTCTTAACTAACAGTAAATATATAAACTTCATCATTATTCTCATCTGCAAGGAAAAAACTTCATTATTCATATTACCACAACTTCGTTACTATCATCACCTGCAAAGAAAAACTTCATTATTCATATTACCCATATTCTTCATCACTATTCATCATCATTCATTACCATCTGCAAAAAGACACTTCATTATTCATTATTCATATTACCATTTACTTCATACAACTATTCATAGTATAGAGTTTCTTATTTGTAGCATATTTCATCACTAAAACTAAGATGTGTAGTTCTGTCTGACTGCCTGCATCAATCGCCTCGTATTCTGAAATAAAAAATTAGTTAAGACTGCTATCATACGATGTGTATAGTATATTCTTGTTAATGTGTATTAACTCTGATCCATTTACTCTTCGTGACGAGGTATTGCATCTTCTTTCGTTCATTCCGAAGGTGAAATTCCCATTTCATAGTAATCCACTGTGGTTTGTTTAATTTATTTCTTTTACACGTTATTGCTTTCTGAAAATGATGAATAAGGATTAATATCACGCATTTAAATCATATACCCATTAAATAAAAAATGGTTTCTCGTGATATAATTAAGCATACAGCATAGCATGACAGAAAACGCATTATGTCAAAAACAAAGAGAGTGTTCAGGTGCAAAAATGTACACAGAGTATCATAATGTAGTAGCAAAAAAATGTAAAATAGTCACGATGTTGAGATATCATAAGGCAAAATGTCAAAGTCAACTAGTGTTTGTTACATCTTAAACATTTCATAGTACATACAGACGAAACAGGAAAACAATCATACATACACGAAAAATGGAAAATGTGCACGGTCTGATATATAACGACAAGAAAAGCGACCTGCTAACCTTACCTTATCGGGCACTTGCCAAGAAAAAATACGATAATCATCAGTAAGTGTTCATATAAATATAATTGCATAAGTCGTCATATAAAAATCAGAAAATGGCATTACAGTGTGATAAATCATAAAGTATGTTCATTCAATAAAGAGTTTAATATTGGAGACATGGTGATTGCCTTTACTTTTTCTGGTTCTCAGAGTTTCGACGTGTACTACATTGGGGTGAGGAATGCTGCGAATTCGATATGGACCTAAGTATAGAGGCTCAAATTTACTGCATCTACTTTTTCCTTTGTTGGATAAATAGTGTGTACGTACTAATATCTTCTGTCCAATGTGAAATTCACGGCGTGTACAAACCTGTTTTTGCTGTCTTCTCCGGCGCTCTGCGGCACGTTTGATGTTGTTCAGCGCAATGTCAATTATTTCATGGCGTCGCAGTCGACGAGATGTAGGAAAGGATACTAATTCTTTAACTTTATTAGGTGGTTCAACATTTTTCAGTATAACAGTCAGAGATAGCATAGTAGATTCATTTGGTATGGAATTAATTACATCCTGGAATGAGAGTATGTGTGTGTCACAATCAATATGTCTTTTATGGCAGTATATTCTACATAGTTTACCAATTTCTTTCATTAGTCGTTCACAAGGGTTCGAAGAAGCGTGGTACCTGGATATATAGATCGGATAAATGTTTCTTGTTCGTAACATGCGTGTCCATATAGCAGATCGAAACTGTGGTCCATTGTCGGAAATTACTTTCAATACATGCCCTACATGAAATAAAAAATGTTTTACAAATGCATTCGAAACAGTTTTAGCAGTAGCTTTGCGTAACGGAGTGAAGGTTACAAATTTTGAAGTGAGTTCAACAGCGACAAAGATGTAGCAAAAACCTCTATTAGTTCTGGGAATCGGACCAAAAATGTCTACAGCGGCCATGTGTCTCAATTTAACAGGTACAATGGTATGTAACGGAGGAATATGTGAAGTCGTGTCTGACTTAGCTTTCTGGCAGATTTTACATGACGCTAAAACTCGTCGAATACGTTTCTCCATGTTGGCAAAATAACAGTTCTGTCTCAGTATAAGAAAACACTTTCTGGCTCCGTAATGTGCGTAACTTAAATGAGTATACCAAATTAATTTGTTAACAAGTTCGTCAGGAATGCATAGTAACCAGTTGTTGCTGTCAGGGTGAGAGCGGCGAAACAGAATATTATTGCGTACAGTGTAATGGTTTCTAATGGTAACATCATTCCTATCTTGCCAAAGGTGTTTAATTTCTTTACATACGTGGTCTTTACTCTGTTCTTGTGCTATGTCTCGTAATGACGACGAAATGAAATTTTGTTGAATATACATGACGCTGAAATTTGCTTTTCAGAAGTTGGTTGCGATGTCTTGCTGAGAGAACGGGATAGTGCGTCTGCTACAATATTTTGTGTGCCGGGAATGTGAACAATTGTAAAATTAAATTCCTGTAAATAAAGTTTCCATCTGCTTAATCTGTCGTGTGTAAATTTAGCGGAAAGTAAAAACTGGATAGCTCTATGATCTGTGTAAACGGTCGTATGTCTTCCATAAAGAAAATGCCGAAATCTCGTAAATGCCCATACAACACATAATGTTTCAAGTTCTGTAACAGAATAATTGCGTTCAGCAGCTGACAGAATGCGACTAGCAAAGGCGATGTTTTTAATTACTGTACAACCATCTTCTTCAATTTCCTGAAAATGTGTACGCCTAAAGCGGTGTTAGAACTGTCGGTGGCAATGGAAAAATTACTGATAAGATCTGGATGTGATAAAAGTGGTGCATTCAACAAAGCTTGTTTCAGATTGACAAATTCAGAATGTGCTTGGCTATCCCAGGACCAAATAGTGTTTTTACCCGTCAATTGACATAATCTAGGGGTGTCTAAAGCAAAGTAATGAATAAATTTACGAAAAAAGTTAATTAATCCCAGAAAGCTGCGTAGTTGTTTCTTCGTCGTAGGAACAGTAATGTCACGTAAAGCTTGAAGTTTTTCCGGGTCAGGCGCAATGCCTTCTGCTGAAATTACATGTCCAAGAAATTTTATAGAAGTTTTGCCAAAGTGCGATTTACTGAGATTAACTGTGACTCCTTGTGCACGAAAAGTTTGCAACAGTTGTTCAAGAATCAGATTGAGTTCAGACCAGTTAGCTTCTGCAATAAGAATGTCATCTACATACGTTGTGATTCTGTCTTTTAATTCTGTCGGAAGTATAGTATTCAAACCGCGAATAAATGCTGCTGAAGAAATAGTTAAACCGAACGGTAATTTACAAAATTGATAACAGTCACCAAAACAGAGAAAAGCTGTGTACTTTTTGCAGTTCGGATGGAGCTGAATTTGCCAAAATCCCGATTTCAAATCTAATGTGGAATAAATAGCAGTACCATGAAATTTCTGTAGAAGTTCTTCTAGTGTTTGAGGGCGATCTGTTTCATTAATAATAATGTCATTGATGTGGCGCGAATCAAGTACGAGGCGAAGTGAACCATCCTTTTTCTTAACAATATGGAGTGGGTTTATGTACGGAATAACTGCCGGTTCAATAATACCTTGGTCAAGCATAGCTTGCAATTCTTTCTTAACTTGTTCTCTGTGAATATACGGAATGGGATAATGTTTGGCTTTAAATGTATCGTGCTGTTTAACTTGAAATTCATACATAAAATTGGACATAGTACCAGGGACGTTGTCAAAAACTGGAGCTTGCTGTAAAAGAATTTTGCGTAGTTGCGTGCGTTCGTCGTCTGTATTTGCACTGCTCTGTTTAACTTTATCAGAAATCATCTGTATAACGTCATAGTCGGCTTCGTCAGGAGTATTATAGTTGTGTACGTACGTATCTGTGAACAATGTGGAATGACAGTCTATGTTACGTGATGCGCAAATGACCTCTGTACGATTAATTGTTTGTTCTTCTGCAGATAAAGAGTGCTGAAATTCTAATGCCAGTTGTACATTTTCATCCTTTAACATTAAATAGGAATTTTGAAAGTCAATAACTGCGTCGTGTTGTACCAGAAAATTCGTACCTAAAATAACGTCTGTTGTCAATAAGGGAACAATCCAAAAATTTGAGTGAAATGTATGACCTGCAATACAAAACGATAAGTGTGTCTGTAATTTTACATCTACTCCTTTACCAGATACTGCTCCTTTTACTTTAGTTTTGCCTAATGGTAACGTAGGATAGGTATTCTCTTTGTTACATTCGTTGAAAGTTTCCTCATTTATAACTGACATAGGCGATCCAGAATCGATTACTGCTGAAAGTTTGGATGATCCAATCTTTATTTCAATGACAGGGTGTGAAATGGTTTTTTGAATAACTGGTTTTTCCTGCAAAAGAGTGTCTCGGATGTCGTCAAAAGTAATAACATTTTCGTGAACATGATTCTCTGTGTCAAAAGTATTGCTTGCGTTGCTGGAAGATGCAACCTGTACTGTATCTAGTCAAATTCTATCTGACGTGCTGTTATTTGCGGGAGGATGCTGTGGCATTTCGACTATTTGTCCTGTTCTGTTATTTCGTCCTGACGTATTACGTTCGGGATGATATCTACTGTCTGGTTCATTCATGATAATTTGTTGTTGCGGATGATTTTGTTGCTGGTAAGACCGACTGTTACGCTGAAAACTGTGCTCATTACTTTTACGTCTGTCATGATAATCATTGCTATACAGCGCATTGCGATATGAGTTGAAATGGTGTGTTTTCTGTACGTACTGATTTCCTTGTTGCTGTGCGTTACTATTTGGTGTGGCCGAAGCTATACGTGTAAGCGGCGAAACATTAAAGCTTGGTTGACCTTGCACATTACATTGTTGGTTAGGTATGCTAACCGGCTGGTTTTGCTGCTGTTGTTGGGAAAAACCTCTATTGTTACCAAAATGTGGTTCCTGTTGCTGATAATTTTGACGATACTGATAATTAAAATTTTTCCTGTTATTAAAGTTCTGGTAGTTGTCGTTCCTGAAGCGTCTATTACCTTTGCTATTGAAATAGCGTGGCTGATCGTAATTGCTGTACGCTTGTTGACCTTGGTTATTATATGAAAAATTTTTGTTTATGAAGGAATAATCTGATTGCTGAACTTCCAAAAGCTGTAACAGATCTCTGAATGCCAAAATATTTTCTTTCTGCTGACCTGTTAAAAGTGATACTCTTAATGATCGTGGTAATTTAGAAATACATAATTGGATAAGTGCAGATTCACTGTATGGCTCACTTAAGTACTGGTTTTGTTGGACCATGTGTTCAAAAAATTGCGTGACAGTGGGAAAATTTGAGTTCTCATAATTCGGTAAACTAATTAGTTGATCCTTGATTCCGCGCTGTGTCGTCTTCGACCAATACGCTGACAAAAAAGCATTCTGAAATTCTTCTACCGAATAGCATTGTCTCGCGATCGGTCTCATACGAGCTGCCGGTTCGCCTTCCAAAAAACTGCAAATAAATTCAAGTTTATGTGTTACGAGCCAAGTCGGTGGTAAAGCAAAGCTAAATTGTTGTATCCAATCCAAGGGGTGAATCTGTGTTCTGTCATTTTTAAATACTTTAAATTTTCCCACGGATAGAAAGTGCTTGTAATCAAAATTATCGTCTCTGTATGTCTGAACAGGTTCGGGATTGTATGATAATCTGTTTGTCTGTGACTGTTCGGAATCTAAGTCACGTACTCTCTGTAAATTACCTAAATTATATTGGCTGTGTGAGTGTGAGAAATATTCAGAATTTGGCGTATGCTGTGACGTGTTAAAGGCTGAAACATTTTCCATCTCTGTCACTTCTTGCTGTAAAGTTGACAATTTTCTGCGTAATATATTATTGGACGATCCTATCTCACTGATCGTCTGCTGTAAATTTTGGAATTCGGGTGTTTGATTAAACGAAACAGGTGACGTATCGTCTGATTTAGTGTCATTATTACTTTCGATAACGTCAACACGACTGGCCAATTCATCATATTTTTCAGTCAGTGCCTTTACCTGATCATCGTTTTTAGTATCACAAGCATTAATTTCTTTTTGTATTTCACGTGTGGTTTTGTTCAATTTATTAACGTCTGCTTTGATGGCATCCGGATCCTGTATTAGTTCTAATTGTTCAAGTCTGTCGGTCACTGTCTGAAAGTCTACTGTGTGTGTGTCTGTTTTTGTTTTAAGATCGGAGATTTCATCATGCAATTCGGTGTTCCACTGTTTGATAGTATTAATTTCGTCTGATATTGTAGCAATATTGTTGTCTACGTATGTTTTTACTTTCGTAAACAATTTACGCTTATCTTCCTGTCTCTGTGCAGTAATTGTTTCCATGACTTGTCGCTTTACTTTATTCTGTTCCTGTATAAATTTACTGTAACGCGTTTCACTGTTTTGTAGGTGGTGATTAAAACGTTCGTCAATTTGGCTGTTCTGTTGGTCAAATTTCGCATCTACTTTCGCGTCCAGTCTGTGTGAAAGTTCTGCTGACATTAATTTAAACTCGTCGCGTAACTGTGTTGCGTTTTCAGAGCATTGTTTGGCGACTGCACTAATTTCGTCTCTAAGTATTTTAGTTGTGGCTGCATGTGTATTACTTAATTCTTGTGCCACAGCTCTAATTTTTTCACTACTGCTCCTAGCACAAGCCTTAATTTCCTCACGTAATTGTTCTTTAGTATCATGACATTGCACGGCAACGGCTGTAATCTGTTCACTAAGTTGTTTGTAATTGTTGTCTTGTTTTACATTGTTTTCATTACGTTGTTGTTTGAGATTTTCATTAAGTTGTAGCACTAATGCCATAACTTGATCCATGCCAATATTACATACTGTATTCTCTGTGCTGTGTGATGATGTATCTGCTTTTGTCGCGTTTTGTGTAACCATTTGGTCATTCTCTGATTCTTGAACAGGTTCGCCAATTGGATGTGCATTATTAGTCACTACCTCGGAATCAAATAAATCTGACGTATTTTGACTACATTGTTCATCTTAGTGGGAAAAATTTATCTGATTATTACGTAAATTTTGCAAACCGGGTGTGTCAAACTGGGCAGCGTTCATTGTAATGGAACGTCCCGCGTCATCAATTGTCATTAAATTAACAGAGGACACAATTGAATTTGTTTGCTCATCATTAGAATTAAAATCATTACTAGTGATCGGTACGCACTGATTGTCTGTAAATGGAGGACTATCATTAAGACACTGAGTATCGCAACTATTATCGGTCAAATTATTCGAGTCGGCTGTTTCACTCATTGCACATCGCGATGTACTGTTAACAGTTTTTCGCGGCATTTTTCACAAATCAAAATTAAGCACAAAAAAATGAAACAAAGGAAAGCAAAAATGGAACAAACAATTACAACAAAGAGCAATAAATTGCCGATGATCTGTGAAAGAAAAAGTGACACATTAGTAAATGCGTTGCGCCAGATGCAAACTATATTTAAGTAAATAAGAGCGGATATATGACTACTTCTCAGAGATTCACAAAGAAATACGATCCTGGCCGGTTGTCGCCACGTGTAACCTCCCCACAAAAAATAAAAATATTATTTTGATACTATGGATAATGATTCTAATTTAGTGTAACCTCAGAACAAAATTGGTTCCCATTTATAATCTCCGTACAGAAATGCATTCACATTTAATTTACCCACAAAATTCTTTTCTCATCTAATGTAAACTTGAAACAGAAAAATTCCTAAACCTCGTAATAAAAAATAAATTCAGTAACCTGGTAATTTTTGGACGACAGCAGTGCTGCGTCATGGTCCTGTAAGATCATTCTGAATAAAAAGCAAAAATTCTTACCTCAATAAAAACGGCGAATATATCTGCTCTTACTTAAAAATTTTCCGGCACAGTCTGTGCAATGCTGGCCGATAGATTTGTCATTTATGAAAGAAAGCAACTGATTTTACTTTTGCAACAACAGGAATGATCATGGATTGAAGAAATTAGTAAATTCTTTAAATTGAAATGAATGTTTGTTAGAAATTACTTTATATCACGAAGATTATTATTAGGACATTTTTTAAAGATTTACATGGGAGTTCACATAACATTACTAGATATGCGCGAGGCTGCTTTTTACCTTATACAATAATACTCAGGCTCCGGCATCGCTGCACCGCGACCGGCCCAGCCAACATGATACACTATACCAGAGCGGACTGCAGACAAGTGCAGACTAGCGCAGACTAGACCCAACTTACTGCTACAGCTACACAGTACCTACTGCAGTCAACACTGCTCTCTGGTCAGCGATTCTCTTATACCTTGCACATCGCAGGCAGCGCATGAGCAATACATCGAAATTACATCTGCTCGGACCTCTTACAGGACAAATGTGTTCGTCACCAGAGTGAGTATGTTGAGATATAAAAACACGAAGAATGAATATGTATTATTTTAATAACGTTTGTTTTATTCAAAATGTTTTAAGGCTTTTCACGTAAAACATTTGGAGGCGCTACTTTTCTGAACAACTTCGTATTTGAAACTTCCTGGCAGATTAAAACTGTGTGCCGGAGCGAGATACGAACTCGGGACCTTTGCCTTTCGTGGGAAAGTGCTCTACCATCTGAGCTACCCGAGCACGACTCACGCCCCGCCCTCATAGTTTTACTTCTGCCAATATCACGTCTCCTACCTTCCAAACTCTACAGAAGCTGTCCTGCGAACCTTGCAGAACTAGCACGCCTGAAAGAAAGGATAGTGCGGAGACATGGCTTAGCCACGGCCTGGGAGGTGTTTCCAGAGGCTGGCGGAATACGTCGTAGTCACGTGGCAGTCTGGCAAACCCGTGGTTGGTGTTTCCTAATTTAGCGAAAAGGGCAGTAAAATGCGGAGTAGGTGAGCGAGTTGCGAGCGGTGCAGTATGGTAGGGTATACTGCTGGCAACGATTATGGACAAACTTTGTAGTGTTGGGATACAATACCTCGGTCGTGGGTTTGAGTGCAGCTTCCAGAATGAGAGTGATCGCTAAGTGGTTTACAATTTACTTTATATAGTTTATAACTCGGTTCAAACTGAAAGTGCCGTGTATTCTCACTACTTTAGAATGCATGGAAGCCAGCCAGGCTAGCCGCGCGGTCTAACGCGCTTCTTGACGAGCGGGAAGGTGTGCCGGCCCCCGACGCGAATCCGCCAGGCGGATTAGTGTCAAGGTCCGGTGTTCCGGATGCTTTTTAAGTCTGTTTTCTATCTACCTCGGCGAAACCGGACTGGTTCTCCTTATTCCGCCTCAGTTACACTGTGTCGGCAATTGCTGCGCAAACACCGTTTCCATGCAAACACTTGGGGTTACACTCGTCTGGTACGAGACGTTCCCGGGGAGGTCCACTGGGGGCCGAACCGCACAGTAAGCCTGGGTTCGGTGTGGGGCGGCGGTGGGGTGGGTGGACTGCTGTGGGGTTGTGAACCACTGAGGGCTACGGCACGACGAAGCCTCTCCGTCGTTTCTAGGTCGCCGTTTTAACACAATACGATACAGAGCACGGATGGATTGATTTAAAATTGCTTTGCGCTTAACAGCGATTCATCTGTGTTCGTTCTCAAAATCGTGGTGAGTAATTACTCTTGTTACAACGAAAAGCAAAGATAGTATAAATACAGCCACAGTCATACAATATTTCACATACAATCTACGGTATGTCTACCCGTATTGTTGTCATACGGCAATAGTCTTAATAAAACAATGGGTAACAAAAAGACAGCTGATAAATCGTGGAACTAAAAGAATGAGTTAGGCGCCCAAAACCACATTAAAATCTTCATTCAATTAATTTCAGCAATAGTCCCGACGCTACACAAAATCTCAACAACTTTCTTGCTATTTTCTCTTCGTCTCCTATAGCTAAGGTTAAGTCCTTCGGTATGCCAAAGGCTTCCCTGTTAAAAGTAAATAAATAAATAAAATAAAAAGCAAAGCTTGACTTAAACGCATGGTGCACCGTGATTGTGTCGTCACAAACACTTCATTTCAGCGGTTCTTGATGCCGCGAGAGATGAAAGCACGTGATTGGGCAGTCTCTTCTTTGCGTTCCAAAGGAAGCGGGCCATGTCTGAATAGTTGGTTTCAGCAACCGCAGCTTTTTATTGGCCACTTCTAGTCACTGTTCTTCCTCGTCAGCCAACAGTCTCTTCGTCAGCCACGACAAGATGGACTGGGGACTGTAGACGGACGCTAAGATGACCTGTATCATCTTTATCTCTATTGGTGGAATTCTCTCCCCATGTGTCCAGGGACTCTTCCGCCTGTGCAGTGTGCACGAGAATTTCATTCGGAGAATGTGTTGGATTCCAATTGCAGTTGTTTATGATAGCGTCTAAGGATTGTGTTCGGAAGCCAAATCAAATCAAAACTGAGGAACTGGTACTCTTGTACTGCAGCGAAATCAGTACAAAATGACTACCAGCAGAGACATTTGAACTGCGTGGAACAGTTCTTCTCCGCAACCTTATTAAAGAGACGGGAAATTATACTTGCTCTAAAATTTGTAGATATTTTCGGCAACTGCTGCCGTTCGGAAAAACATACCTGATCATAATGCTGAAGGTATGGCTTCGAAAAGATGGCTATTGATTCCAGCAGAGGGAGAGAGTAATTCTTGGCTGCTTCCAGAAACCAATATAGACCATTTCCTCGTGCAATATAAGGACGGAAGAAACCCGCCCATGTTTCGGTTTCCATTCCGCGAACTGCTTCAGTGCCGTCACTTTGGGCAGAAGGGAACGCCGGGGGCAGCAGTTAATGAACCGCCAAGTAATTCGTTGCCGACAAAGGGGCGGCTGCCTTATTCATGAAACACGGTCAACAGCTGCGCAGCCAGTGATTCCCACGCCTTACCCTGTTTGACTTACATCGTTTTTACTCCATTATGACGGTCGTGAGCTCTCCGCCTTTGATTACACCATTTTAATTAAACATTAATGTAGTGCTTCCCTGTTCCGCTTACATTCTGAATTCTAGAAGATGCATGCGTCTCAGGGGCCTGTCTCAGGAAAGGCCTTCAAAAATCTACAGAACTGACGTCATTTATCTACATATTTATGCTATTAGATACTAAAGACAAATTGATTAATTAAAATTTACCAACATTTAAGGACGAAAGTAGCTTTCTTGTGATGTGCCACTGCCAAGTAATATAGCTCGATGAAACTTCGACCATACATAGAAGGAATTGTTATAGTATGTTACAGAAGATAATCGAATGAGACGAACAGGAATGATACTTTTCTTCCGAGACAATAATTACATTGAAGTCGTGGGAATCATGATGCTCCCCTGGACATTAGAAAATCTTGGACATCTTTCTCAATAAGGTGTGAGTGGTGATCACGGACGGCATTGCGTACTCTGCAACGTGCTCTCATTTTGGTCACAGGATTGGTAAGGTGTTCTTCTGGTATGGCGTTCCATTCTCGTACCAGCGTGGTTGTCAACCGTTGGATGGTCGTTGGTGCATGTGGACGTACTTCTGACTGTCTCACCAACGCACCCCACACGTCCTCCATGCGATTTGAATCTGGGGAATATGCAGGTCAGTCCGTTCGCTGAGTATCCTCTCGTTCCAAGAGCTCCTGCATCAGTGCTCTTTGATGAGGTCCCGCATTGTAACCCATAAAAACAAAGCCAGCACCAAATGCACCGCTGAAAAGACGCACATGGGGCATGAGAGTAGTGTCACAATAATGTTAACCAGCGAGTGCGCAGCTTTCAAACATTTCGAGCTCAGTGGTTCACGCAACATTATGCTCCCCCATACCATATCACGTGGGCCACCATAATGATGATGTTCGACAACGTCCCTCGGTGTATAGCCTGCCCCCCACCACTCGGTATATGGGGTAGGTCCAGTGTGGGATGGTTGTGATAGTGCGGATGCAATCAAATCTCAGCCCCCACCACACCACTCTGGTGGCAAGCCAGTCCCACCTCTTAACCCACAACGCACCCTGCACCCCATACCGCGCACTCACGCCACCAGTGCCTTTTTTCTTTTTTTTCCCAACATCATATCACTGGCTTCCTGGAGCATAGACGCTAAATGCATAGCCGAGACTTATGGCCAAGCCTAAAAATCTCCTTCTTTATGTAGTATTATGATGAAACAACAAGCGAGTATTGTTGGAAATGGTGGCTCTGCCAATTGCATCACGTCCACACACTGCGCTCAGCCAGAAAGGTTATTGCTTCGACCGCTGTCATGCCTTTTTCAACACATCTAATATTCAGTATGCATTAAGGGGCTCCGGAAAGGCTCAAAATCATGAAAAGTTCAATTTTTATTTTTTTGCGTTTTCTGAATCTGCAGACTATTACCTTTTAATAGATATATAATTTATTCAATTCCGAAGACTACAACTATTTTTAATTTTTTTTTGAAATGTGTTCTACATGAGCGTGACCCACTGTGGCGCTGTTAAACTGCTGTCAAATGGTGTTATTATTAACGTCCGTGTTCATCAGGTACATTTTAGTGATGTGAGATAAAGTATGTGTTGTGGCTAAACCTATTTTCAGAGACTTAGCAGCACCTGAACTGTTGAAAAAGTGTATTCACGGAAAAACTCAAAACCCCAATGAAAGTGTAAATAGTGTTATATGGTCGAGAATCCTCAAGACTGTATTTGTTGGAATAGAAACACTTCACTTTGGTGTGTATGATGCTGTTGCGACTTTCAATGATGGCAACATTGTAAGGTGCAAGGTATTTAGAAATATGGGAATGAAGATAGGTTCTAACATGGTACGAGCGATGCTTGCTTTAGACAAGGAACGCCTTCGGGCTGCAGACAGGGCTGTAAAGAGTCTAGAAATACAAGCAAGAGTAAACAAGAGGAAGCTGGAGAAGGAGTTTGCAGAGGATGAAGATAATCCATCCTATGGACCTGGAATTCACTAAAAAGTTAATCCAATCTTTGTCGCTAGATTCCCAAAACTTTTATTTTCTCATACTAATTACATGTTTTCTAAGGGTCTTCCAAACATATTTGTTTCAAACTTTCAGTAAATGTTACACAGTACCTTCTGCATAATTTAACACAGCCTTTTTCCAAAAAACTGTATATTTTTGAATATATAAATAAAAAATTGCGAAAAAATGTTGTGAATTTTCATTACAATTGAAAAAAAATCATCTTTAATAACTGAACTAAAATTTTGTAAAATCCCTGAGTTAAGTTGTAGCCCATATTCCAATAAATAATCTGTAAAATGTTCAACTTCCTACCTCAAATACTTTGTGAGGAAAGATGTAATTTATAAGCGTTATTTTAACATTGCAAGTATAGGGCGTTCCGGAGCCCCTTAAACAACTAAATATTACAGATCAACATATCAGTAAGCAATCGCAAGCTGAAAAGCAATTCTATCACTTTGTTTTAGAAAAGTACACTCGATAGCAGTTGGCTAAAATGTATACAATAACACTTCATTTTTAAAAAAACACAATTTTAAGTTGCAGAGTGAAGCACAGCACTCTCAGTAGCAGCGGGCTTCCCATACCAGTATCATGCTCCAGGTACTGATAGAGTTGCTAGGCTTTCCCTCTAAAATTCCATAATGCTATCATTATCATATCGATCAGAGACTTATAATTACGACAAGCAAGCTGCATGTGTGTTGTAGGAACTTAAATGGGACTTCGTCTATTAGAGCCGAAGTAGTTCTCACCATATCATATTATATGTTACAGAGCACCATATTAGTAAGTAATTATGAACTGCAGAGCAATCCCAACACTTGAATTTAGTGAATCACGAATGCAGCCAATGTAGAGCTACTTTAAGATTATGGAAAGATATAGGTGTTTAATACACGTATTGTTCACTTTTCCCACACCTTATTCGAGAATGGAATAGTTTTCAACTAGGGATGGGATATACATCCTGCCCAAAGTTCATCGCAGCGTAGTGTATGACCTAAATTGCGCACACATAGTCTGATCAAAAGTAACTGTGAACATTGGCGTAGGGTGTGTCTACTGATCGAAACACACACTGTTTTCAAAAAAGATCTCGACTGGCAGTAGAAAAAAGATATTTTATAAACAAACCCATTACTTACAAGTACGAGATTTGCGACCATTTCTCAAGATCACAGATCAAGCTGAGAGTGCTGTTTTGGCTGGTTTGTAACATTCGCATATGCAATTCCTGTGGTTAGTTTCTCACCTCCACAGTACAAATGGTAATACGTGCGCGTTAAGTGTTTCAGTTTCGAGGAAGTGTAGCGTAATATTCTCAATTATTCTCCAGGAGTCATATCAAGATCCGAAAGTACCATTGCATTAGACAGAAAATCATCTCGACCCCAACCTGTCCCTGATTATATAGACAGCTACCACAATGAGAAAATAATCCGCTAATTCTACATATAAAATTGACAGCCAAGCAAGATTTACTGTCAAAACTGCACAAACACGATGCACAGGCCAGTAAGCGAGTGATTAAAGAAATAGAAGCCAAACAAACGCCAATAGCCGACCGCTGTGACGGAGCGGTTCTAGGCGCTTAAGTCTGGAACCGCGCGACCCCGCAGGTTCGAATCCTGCCTCGGTCATGGATGTTTGTGATGTCCTTAGGTTGGTTAGGTTTAAGTCGTTCTAAGTTCTAGGCGACTGATGACTTCAGATGTTAAGTCCCATAGTGCTCAGAATCATTCGAACCGAACGCTAATACTTCGCGGACGACGGATCATATTTAACAAAATTAGGTCTAATTACACAGGATAATAAACGGAATAATAAATTAGATCCCAAATAAACACCAACGTCTCTCTTCCAGCCAATAGGATATCGCCCCAGGGCAATAAATTAAATCTTAAACATAGCACAAATGATCTACTGCGACAGAGGTGAGGAGGTGAGGCAGCGGGTAGGAAGAGGGGGTGATCTTGAATGTGACAGGCAGGAGAGGGTGTTAATAAATCATTTCGTTAGGACTGGTACAGCCATCATACTGAGTACTGTTCCATAGGTGAAATACGTTACCTGGTACAATTATTGACGTCTTCAATATGACGTCTTCCACTTGACAAGTGTTCATGTGAAAATGTTTGCAATCTACTGCAGCTGATTTCGTATAAGTGTAGTTCTGCCACACCATAAATTCGATATGGTTCATCTCATCCATGTTGCAACTACTTATAGCAAATGCTGTAGCCTTGTTCATATGTGTAACGGATGCACACAGCAGACGGTCACTTCAGTCTTGCGTGTTATGATTACTTTCCACATATTAGATGCAAGATTTAGTGCGAGAACAAGCACGGTCCTGCTGGAAATGCTTGCAAATTTTTACTGTTCATTTGTCGTTATCACATCACTAGACAGGTAAATGAAGAACAACCTGAGTGGATCAGATCTACAGATATTGTGAAACATCTTTACTACGTGGCCCTCTTTTCTGTTTAATCTTGAGGAGAATGATTTATTGCTGTGAGCATAGTAGGCTTCTGTATAAGTCGAAAGTAACACCGCCAGTGCATTCTTACTATGAACCAAAAAATTTATACTATGCTTCATACAAGTAATACCAGTTAACAAATAAAGTTTCATATTGATAAATTAACAATAGATTTCGTGCAATATAACGGAGCTTATCCTCTACGATGGAGACTGCATTGCCTCTTCCGACATAAAAGACGTTATAAGCGCTCTCACTTGATTGACCATGGCCTATACTCCCTGTATCTACCGTGCTTGGTGACTGCAATACTATACTGTGTAGGAGTCAGGTAGCAACGACAGTACATGGAGAACACAAACTGGCAACCTACAGGAAACACAAACAATCGCTTCCTCTGAACGGTGATATGGACTCGTCCAGTTCGCAGGACGGAATTGTGTCTTCCACGGTAGTTCATCTTATTATCAGTGAGGCCTAGCTTGTGACAACTTGTGTGAGATGATGTCACAGTTGAATGGAACAATACTTTTGTTGCCTCTATACATAGACTCAAAAGTGTTTCTGAAATGTTAGTGGCGTGTTACTCGCGCGCGTCGCTGTTTTCGTTCATTGCACTAAATTTAGGATGATATTTGGTGCAGCGGCTGAAAGAGTTAATCCGTACGTTTGTAATGGTAACGTAGACCTATATGCAGGCGACAGTAAGAACGATGTGTGGCGGAACGTAGACCTCTTGGTATAAACTAGTCCTGAAATAAATTTTACCTACTAGGTGCGAATCATTCCTTACGGGATACTACATCAAGCATGATTACTGACTGTGACATTTCATCAGTGCGACGCTCCAAAACGTAAGCTTGGTCAAATTAGGCGAAAATGTTTCTTCATTAGTCTACAGTTAACAGTTCTTTTTGGTATCAGTTCTTTTAGCAATACACTGGAAAGTGAACACGTTGAAGGTTATGTAGCGATACTCCGAAGAGCAGCCATTGCTCCAGGGACGTCGTAGCCGTAAAACCAGACGATTCGATCATAATTTTACGAGCATTATCATGCAAAGGACAACGTACAACGGCATACGTAGATCATGATAGAATAGAGAACGCGTCTTCTTAAGCTTCTCTACGGCCGGATTTGTATCGTACACGTCCACTACGCAGCTGTCTCTACAACGCCCTCGTGCAGTCAGTTCCATTTACGTGCAAACTTTCTGAAAAAAAGGTGAGTTGACGGAGGTGAAAATACACACATCAAAAAATGTTTTGCATCATCTCGGTTCCGAAAGTTCCGGAACCTGTACAGAAAATTGGAAGAGAGATCAACATTAACATCATTTCCGCCCTTTTTATTGCTCGTGGAAACCACACATTGCATATTGTACCTCCATACAGCGAGAATTTCAGTCGGTAGTCCCGATTGCTGTACTCACCGGTACCTCTTGCATTGATGCATGCCTGTATTCGCCGTGGCATACTACGCACAAGTTCATCAAGGCACTGTTGATCCAGACTGTCCCACACCTCAAGGGTGATTCGCGTAGAACCCTCAGAGTGGTTGGTGGGTCACGTCGTCCATAAACAGCCCTTTTCAATCCATCCCAGGCACGTTAGATAGGTTCCGTGTCTGGAGAACATGCTGGCCACTCGTTATCCTGAAGGAAGTCATTCACAAGATGTACACGATGGGTGCGCGAATTGTCGTCCATGAAGACGAATGCCTCGCCAATATGCTGCCGATCTTGTTGCACTATCCGTCGGAGGATGGCATTCACGTATCATACAGCCGTTACGGCGCCTTCCATGACCACCAACTGCGAACGTCGGCCCCACATAATGCCACCCCAAAACGGCAGGGAATCTTTACATTGCTTCACTCGCTGGACGGTTAGTCTAAGGCATTCAGCCTGACCGGGTTGCCTCCGACCACGTCTCTGAAAATTGTCTGGTTGAAGGCATATGGGACACTCATCGGTGAAGAGAACATGATGCCAATCCTAAGCGGTCCATTTGGCATTTTGTTGGGCCCATCTGTACCGTACTGCATTGTGTCGTGGCTACAAAGATGAATCTCGCCATGGACGTAGAGAGTGAAGTTGCGCATCATACAGCCTATTGCGCACAGTTTGAGTCTTAACACAACGTCCTGTGGCTGCGCGAAAAGCATTTTTCAAAATGGTAGTGTTGCTGTCAGGGTTCCTCCGAGACATATTCCGTAGCTAACGTATGCAGTGTATGACCTGCAGTAGTAGCCCTTGGGTGGCCTGAGCGAGGCATGTCATCGACAGTTCCTGTCACTCTGTATCTCTTCCATGTCCGAACAGCACCGCTTTGGTTCATACCGAGACGCCTGGACACTTCCCTTGTTGCTTCACTCGCTGGACGGTTAGTCTAAGGCCCCAATGAGTACCTGACGAACCGCGGTATTCAGCATCTAGGCATGGTTGAACTACAGACAACAAGAGCCGTGTACCTCCTTCCTGGTGAAATGACTGGAACTGATCGGCTGTCGGACCCTCTCCGTCTAATAGGAACTGCTCATGCATGGTTTTTTACATCTTTGGGCGGGTTTAGTGACATCTCTGAACAGTAAAAGGGACTCTGTCGGTGATACAATATCCACAGTCAACATCTTCAGGAGTTCTGGGAACCGGGGTGATGCAAAACCTTTTTTTGATGTGTGAATAATAAACGCTCCTTTGAATCGATTTCGTGACGTACTGACGTCTTACTTCCAAACCGTAATCGAGTAAGAACAGAGAGATGTTATAACAATGATTTTGCCTTATGATGAAACTCACACAATTCAAGTACACGATGAGCCAAAACGTTATGAACACCGCCAACCGCGAGACTGAACGCCGCCTGGTGGTGTTGTGGGCGTGTGACGCGGTTGTTGTTGTGGTCTTCAGTCCATGAGCCAATACGTTATGGACACCGCCAACCGGGAGACTGAACGCCGCCTGGTGGTGTTGTGGGCGTGTGATGCGGTTGTTGTTGTGGTCTTCAGTCCAGAGACTGGTTTGATGCAGCTCTCCATGCTACTCTATCCTGTGCAAGCTTCTTCATCTCCCAGTACCTACTGCAACCTACATCCTTCTGAATCTGTTTGGTGTATTCACCTCTTGATCGCCCTCTACGATTTTTACCCTCCACGCGGCCCTCCAATACTAAATTGGTGATCCCTTGATGCCTCAGGATATGTGATGCGGTAAGGAAAGTATATAAGTGGAGCGCAGAGATGAATAAAGAAGCAGTGCAGTGACGATTTGAAGCGCGATAGGGGAAATCCACTGACATAAGCTATCTTGACAAGTGGCAGATTGCTATGGGCCGGCGCCTGAGATCAAGTATCTCGGAAACGGCATAGCTGATCGGCTGTTATCGCGCTGCTGTTGTGGGCGTCTGTATAAGTTGGTTCAAGGAAGGTGAAACTACGAGAAGGCGACTAGGTGTTAGAGAGCTTCGCTTCATGACGTAAGATGGAAGTCAGAGGCTTGTCCACTCTTTAAAGAAGGATACACGGCGAAATGTAGCAGATCTGGCGACAGAGTACCATGCCAGCGCGGGCACGGTAGTGTTTTGGAGCGCACCGTTCAGCCCACATTGTTGAACATACGGCTCCATAGCCGAGGACCCAAGGAGATCATCCATTATTATTGTAGTTTTCTCGGGATCCTAGAGATTGGCCTCTGGGTCGATAGAAACTTGAGTCTGGAGGGATGGATCACGTTTCTTGTTAAAACAGGTCGCTGGTTGAAAACGGTTACTCCAAATACGTTCTGAGCTACGGTCGCAGGCCGGTGGAAGCTGATTTACGCTACGGGGAACATTCATCTAGGCTTCCATGTGACCTGTAGCAGTGTCCGAAAGCATCATGACAGCTCAGGACCACATGACAGTACTGCAGGCAACCTGCATCTCTTCATGGATGATATCATCCTCTACGGCGATGACGTCTCCCAGCAGGATACCTGTCAGCTTCACAGCGCCAAAATCGTGCAGCAGTGGTTCGAGGAGTACGATGGTTAGCTCACGCTGATGCCTTGGGCGCCAAATTCGCCTAATGTGAACCCGCGCCCACAAGCCACCTTGCCATTGTGTGACGGGCCACATACCTCCAGAAACCTGTCAAGTACGTGATCCAAACCGCGCACAGTCGCTGTTGCAACGCATTCCAAAAGTGGACCAAAACGCTGTTTAGCAGGTGGTCACGATATTTGGACTCATCGGTTTGTCTCACGTGTATCTCACGAGGCAAGTAGCTGTACACCACATGATCTGTGATGCCTCTTCCTTTTTTCTAATCTTAGTAGCTCAGTAGTTCCAATACCACCAGGAAGAGTGCAGGTATGGCTAGCGACAGAGAGTACCGGACGAGCAATCCTCTGAAGGGACTTAGGGAAACGGAACACAATCTGGTTCTTTCCGGAATATAAACCAGCGCCTTTCGGGCAAAACAGCACTTGTTTACATCTGTGCCAGGTAATTCTCTGGATCTTCGACAACGACCGAGTGCATTTTTAAAACACCCAATTGTTCTACGACGTACAACTGTAATTTTCAATGTCGATTAGTACCTATTTCGTTCCATACGTAATAATGCCCAGAATAGGAGCGGCCTTGTGGTCACTGTTTATTAATTTTGCCTTGTTAACTTGCTTATTTTAGAATGAGATTTTCACACTGCAGCGGAGTGTGCGCTGATATGAAACTTCCTGGCAGATTAAAACTGTGTGCCCGACCGAGACTCGAACTCGGGACCTATGCCTTTCGCGGGCAAGTGCACTACCATCTGAGCTACCGAAGCACGACTCACGTCCGGTACTCACAGCTATATCAGCGCACACTCCGCTGCTGAGTGAAAATCTCATTCTGGAAACATCCCCCAGGCTGTGGTTAAGCCATGTCTCCGCAATATCCTTTCTTTCAGGAGTGCTAGCTCTGCAAGGTTCGCAGGAGAGCTTCTGTAAAGTTTGGAAGGTAGGAGACGAGGTACTGGCAGAAATACAGAAGTAAAGCTGCGAGTACCGGACGTGAGTCGTGCTTCGGTAGCTCAGATGGTAGAGCACTTGCCCGCGAAAGGCAAAGGTCGCGAGTTCGAGTCTCGGTCGGGTACACAGTTTTAATCTGCCAGGAAGTTTCATATCAGCGCACACTCCGCTGCAGAGTGAAAATCTCGTTCTGGAAACATCCCCAGGCTGTGGCTAAGCCATGTCTCCGCAATATCCTTTCTTTCAGGAGTGCTAGTTCTGCAAGGTTCGCAGGAGAGCTTCTGTAAAGTTTGGAAGGTAGGAGACGAGGTACTGGCAGAAGTAAAGGTGTGAGTACCGGACGTGAGTCGTGCTTCGGTAGCTCAGATGGTAGAGCACTTGCCCGCGAAAGGCAGGTCGCGAGTTCGAGTCTCGGTCGGGTACACAGTTTTAATCTGCCAGGAAGTTTCATATCAGCGCACACTCCGCTGCAGAGTGAAAATCTCGTTCTGGAAACATCCCCAGGCTGTGGCTAAGCCATGTCTCCGCAATATCCTTTCTTTCAGGAGTGCTAGTTCTGCAAGGTTCGCAGGAGAGCTTCTGTAAAGTTTGGAAGGTAGGAGACGAGGTACTGGCAGAAGTAAAGGTGTGAGTACCGGACGTGAGTCGTGCTTCGGTAACTCAGATGGTAGAGCACTAGCCCGCGAAAGGCAAAGGTCCCGAGTTCGAGTCTGGTTCGGGCACACAGTTTTAATCTGCCAGGAAGTTGCTTATTTTAATTTGACGATATAGCGCTGATCGCATTACATATTATGGAATTACAGTTCCAGAGAACTACTTGACTTTTTTCGTATTCACTTTATACACGATGTAGAGTAATTACTTACTTTCCTGGACTATTCAGGAATGTTATACATGCGAGTACCCAGTGTCCATCATCGGACGTTACCTGGTTCTGCTTCAGAAGTGTCTGATGCGAGGCATATCACGACTTGTAGATCTAAAAGTGTCGTTGTGCATATTTCCTTGAGGAAAGCCTGTCACTAAACTTCGCGTGCTAATAATAACAGAAGCGTCCTTGAAATGTTGCATATTCTCTGGAAATGCAGACCCATAATGTCGATAGCTGGTGTGTAGTAACTGAGTGTGACTTCTTGACGGCATTTCAGAATACGCAGTACCGATGATTGAGATATGCTGAGTTCATGTTTGGCCTGTATTGGGAATTTCCTAGTGCTACTATAACGGACACTTTCTCCACTGCTAATAAACACCATGTATTTTAGCAACAATATTTACAACCAATTTTAACTCACTATACCCTGTATCTTACTCTTTTTTATGTATCAGCTCAAATGTTAAAAAAATAGCGTAAATGTTTGTATCCCAGGTTTTGTATGATTTTTGTGTAATGTAAATGCAAAAAAGAGTCCTTTAGTTCGACAGGTGAAATTTAATCTGTGGAAATTTGTATTAAGAAGGAAGTGACAAAGGAAAGCGAATAGTTGAAATTAGAACGTTGAAGTGTTAGACGAATGGATGGGACGTGCCATTTTATTAGTGGGAAAGAGTGATGATTTTGCGGAAATTAACCAGTGTCCTTTCCGTTATTAGTTGCAGGCTGTACCGGGTGAAGGAAATTACAGTACTAAGAATCTGGAAACAGTTTGACCATGCAGATACGAGCGGAACGAAGAAGTTGGCATCAGTATATCACAGTGGCATTGTTGTAATGAATTACCAAATTTTAAGTAGAGACGACAATTTCTTAAAATTATTAAAGAAAACGAGGAGACGAGAGAGGAATGCAAGAGTCAAAGACTCAGTACTGGAGAATTAGTTAGAGATTAGAGCAGAAGATAACAGGCGTGCGAAATTTACGGGGTATCGCAAAGAAATGGACTGCTGGCAGTTTTCAGCACGAAAACGTGAATATTTTGTATATCAGCAGAGACAGTATGTACGAATGAGGTAATGGTACTATTTCGTCTGAGAAAAAGAGTGAAATTATGAACTAAAACGGATGTGTAGACCATAAAAGTGATCGTGTATTGAATTTCGTGTGTGATAAATGGACTGCTAACTGAGGAACTCTGCTAATAGCTTTTACTGTGAGGACAAAATCACACCCAAGTGAAGTAGTAATAAACAGATGCCATGCTACTCTAGTAAATACTTAAGTAAATGTGCACTGTTGTGCTTGAAACCACGTGTCGCACCTGAAGTGTTCAATAGTTGTATGTCATCATTTTATTTTCTGAAGAGTAATTAGAAAGAAGAGTAATTTCCTTTTCATTTTCAGCGCGTGCACTTTGCATCTTCCTGACACATCTAAGACAGGTCCTGTACTGGGAGAGTCAGAGATTAGCAGCAGGTTCAGCCAGAGGTGAAAGAGAAAGAAATCACATTGCAATATCTCTGGCGGCATCCATTATTTTCAACGCATGAGTGGCTGGTTACGTCACAACTGAACATTACGTAGCATATATCATGTATAGACAAATAACAGCAAACAATTTATTGGTAACATCAGTTATTTGAGCATAATAGTAGTAAATCCTAATATATTTTGATAAGGGGATACATCGGCGCCTCATAAAAAAGCCCATAAAGGACTAAATGGAAGGACTGGACCTTGGAGGGAGGGAGAACTTCATTCACGTTTTATTCGTGTACACAATTAATTCAGATAACAATTGTAATGAAAAATTTTGCCACCTTTGTGGTTACCAAAAACCTAAACAGGTAGAAGTTTTCAAAAATGGTTCAAATGGCTCTGAGCACTATGCGATTTAACTTCTGAGGTCCTCAGTCCCCTAGAACTTAGAACTAATTAAACCCAACTAACCTAAGGACATCACACACATCCATGCCCGAGGCAGGATTCGAACCTGCGACCGTAGCGGTCGCTCGGTTCCAGACTGTAGCGCCTAGAACCGCACGGCCACTCCGGCCGGCGCAGAAGTTTTCCCTTGAGACAATAATTCTGATACAAATACCATCAGTACAACCAACATACTAGGATTTATTAACAGTTCACTAAAAAGCTTGTCGTTATAGTGATTAATAGTTACACATCAGACGGCAGCAGCCGATTTCGCTAATACAACTTTCATGGGATTATTTTGCCGTGATTAACAATAGAATGATAGGAATCAATCGTTACGGATGAAACGGCAGAAGCCAATTTACGTTAATACGAATTTCATGGGATTATAGTAATGCGATTACAATAAAATGCTTTCAGAGGACTAGACTGACTACATACTGAACAGTGACGAAATTGACTTACAGACAGTAAATGGCACGCTTGGTAAATGCATTCCTAACTAAATAAATAGAATAAGCAACTTTAAACATGCAAGTCTTTCATCTGAAACGCAACATAGCTGACGCCTGAAAAGGCTACATTTCTTTTAAGTTTGTAGATCTCGGACCAATAAACGTCACTTATCTTATTGATATATCTGAGCTCCAGGCGCCAACCACGTACAGACACGAACCCTTTACACAGCAGGCAACGTGGAGAACGGCCAGTTGTCCCGCTCGACCATCAATTGTCGTCACGACCAATAGTGCGAGGTATACAAGTATCAGACCTACTTCGTTTCACATGTACTCCCTCAAATTGTATTTGTTAGTTTCAAACCAGGCAACTGTTATTGGTTGTACCTGGAGTGTAAACGGAACGTTACAGTCTACAACATGAGAAGGGGCCGAAGGCGTAGGTCAAACCCACAACCCAGGCTCAGGGATACGACAAATGTTAAGAAATTACGATCCAATCAATCGCGCTTCCCCAATACGACAACGCACTCGAGACAACTGATACTCCTTAAATAAACAGTCATATCCTAGTAAACCCAAGGCAGTGCACTTAGAACAATATTAAAGAAAACATCAAATTAGCACCAAAACACGTTAAACAAATTGTCACTGCTTCCAAGCAGTAACCAAATCACATTCAAGCCACAGGTATTTTTAACAAGCAATTCAGATCACACTAACATAAGATTACCTCAAGAAAAGGCATAAAATGATAAATTAACCACGCAATAATTGTACGTCCTTGATGGACCCAAAAATTCAAGATTCCGCAGAAATATCTGGCGAAATGACCATACATTGGTGCTTCGTTCTGTTCAGTCACACATAGATCTTTCGGAAACAGACTGAACACTAAGACTGAGAAATAATGCTCTGCTAAGCCCAAAGGTTTAAATGGAAACCAGAATATCGACACATTCAGACGACAACACGAATTACTAGAATCAGAATGGCACAACAAGTCTCGTAGCGGCGAACCACAAGATAAGAGATGTGGAGAGTTTAGTGACTGAGAATCAGTCGGTAATCTGTCTCAGGTTCATCACACTTGCAACACGGAAGGCGGAAAATGTATCTCCAACGAATGATATAACAACAAAGATATCACCTTATTAAGTCAGGTGAAGTCCCTGTCCAACAGCACCGGGAACGGGTTACGAGTCGGGATCCCCAACAACATATGATCGGCTAACGACCACAAATTTCTACGCTACGCAGTCCATCTCAAAACAGCCCAAATACAGCCGGCACCGATCCGAATGGGCTTTTTCACAGCGACAGTCTTCGCCGCTAAGGTTGCGAAAGGGTACAACCTCTGGAGGAGAATGGATAGGATGAAAGCCGGGAGGGCTCATATTCAAACCCGTTTACATTGGGCTCCCAAAACCGGATTTCGTAAAGTCAGTTCAGTCACACATACATCTTTCGGAAACAGACTGAACACTAAGACTGAGAAATAATGCTCTGCTAAGCCCAAAGGTTTAAATGGAAACCAGAATATCGACACATTCAGACGACAACACGAATTACTAGAATCAGAATGGCACAACAAGTCTCGTAGCGGCGAACCACAAGATAAGAGATGTGGAGAGTTTAGTGACTGAGAATCAGTCGGTAATCTGTCTCAGGTTCATCACACTTGCAACACGGAAGGCGGAAAATGTATCTCCAACGAATGATATAACAACAAAGATATCACCTTATTAAGTCAGGTGAAGTCCCTGTCCAACAGCACCGGGAACGGGTTACGAGTCGGGATCCCCAACAACATATGATCGGCTAACGACCACAAATTTCTACGCTACGCAGTCCATCTCAAAACAGCCCAAATACAGCCGGCACCGATCCGAATGGGCTTTTTCACAGCGACAGTCTTCGCCGCTAAGGTTGCGAAAGGGTACAACCTCTGGAGGAGAATGGATAGGATGAAAGCCGGGAGGGCTCATATTCAAACCCGTTTACATTGGGCTCCCAAAACCGGATTTCGTAAAGCGATTTCCCAAGACTGCTTCTCGGTGGTCATGTAAAGATTTCAAAACAGATTCAGGAAATCCGCCTGTAGTTGCAGGTTTTCCAATTCTGCAATCGATTTTCGCTCCCATGTAAACGCAACCGGATATGAAACGTGCCTGGGATTTTGGTTTCGTCTCGTTTTTAAAAATTTTCGGCTAATATGGACGGAGTGGCTGTTTGTACAGTGAAGGAGAAGTTGAAATATTAGACTGAAACTGTTTATACATCGTCTAATTGAAGAGAAATAGCGATTGTGCTGACTAAATCAGGAACTGTAACGGCTGTTTTTCATGCGCCATATTTAGCTGAGCTAGCAAATCCTCTTCAGACGTTAACATGCAAAAACGACAGCGGAAACGGTTTCCCAAATTCTATTTCCCTGTTTCTAAAGATGTGTCGTATGTAAAAGTAGTGATTCTTCACAAACATAGAATTGTTTACCTCCCCTACCTTTAGTAACTTTGCAGTTTCGTTTTGTGAAGATTTGTTCATTTGTACCATTTCATGTCAAAGTATATCAAAGAGAATTGCACATGACTGGTACAGCTCCATGCCTGCAGAAGTAATCTCACCATAGACAGTTCACGTTAGCGTTGCTATTCGATTATAGTTTCACGTCCAAGAAGCTCAGTACTTTCAATATATTCTTGAAAGTATAACCATTCTTACTTTCGCACAACAAAATCCACTCTAGTTATATTGATGTTCAATCAACGTATCAAAACAGAGAAATAACTTATAAATCTGAAGACTTATTTAAATATTACTGTACATGTTTTATGTAAGTGTGACTGTGGATGCGTGCATGGAATTAAATTATCTGCCATAAGATAGAGCAGAAGTGAGTCTAGCCACGTACAGATTAGGCGGAAGCATTTGTCTAGTACTGAATTATTTTTGCGTAACAGAAGGAGGCTTGATCGCAACCTTTCGAGTGTTGATCGTTGACAAGAAAAATTTACAGTTCAGCTGGCATTCCTACATAATTGTAAAGAGCAGCATTCAAGCGTACTTCAGTAATACTCCAGTGATACTCACGTAGCCGGTCTGTCATACATATGTATTCACAAACTTCAACCGTCATACGACGAAAGAGGCTCTCAAACGCTTCATATTTTCAACAGAAGTGCGTGGGCGGCCCATGCTTTACTGTCTGCAATTTAGATGCCAATCAAATCTGTTTAGGAAAAAGCACCGGTTCGTTTAATCTTCTGCGCAAAGCACTTTGGGCTTTAATATTAATTAATGGTTTCGAAAATGCAGCCCACGAAATAATCGTTCATCAGTTGCGGTCAGTTGTCTGTGGGTGAGCAACAGTATCACTGTCTACGGTTTTGCATGTTATCCTTGCGCATACGCCGTGCTCATCGTCACTGTATCCTTCCTATTTTAGTGTACGTACGACCGAAGCCACTACAGTAGTATCTGAGAGAAGGGGTGCTGCGAAAGTGGCTGAGCTGTTGCTTCATACCAGAATGACTTTCCAGCTTTGAGAGCTCCTGGCAGATTAAAAGAGTGTACTGTGAAGGAACTAGTCTCACATGGTAAGCCACCCACGCTGTCCATAAATGTCTCACTGTTTCCATCTATAAATATCAAGTATCTCCATAGTTCGGTCAGCAAAAATATTGCCTCCGAAACGCAAATGCCTGGTCCCCATATGGCTCATCATTTATTTACCAGAAGTTTCACAACAGCAAGCATCACAAAACGGATGCGCCCATGGATTTTTCCTACACGCTATGTGGTCCTGACCACTCCCCAGTTTATGTACAGTTTGTGATCTTGTTATTCTTTGAGACAAGCTATAGTAAAAACGCGATTGAATAAATATTAAACTGCAATATGGTTAAATGGGAATATTAATGTGAGCCTAGTAACGTGGCTTCAAGGGCGATACTTGCAACTTCGTGTGTGATGTTCCACTTAGACCAGCTTTGAGCGATCAACGACAAAGACAGATTCACAGTTTCCCATTCAGCCTTGGGAGGAAACACTCCGCCAGTTGTTAATGAAAAACAGCATGGAAAGAAGTTAGTACACCCGAGCACCCAAAGATTTGTTAGCAACATAGAGAGGAATACGAATCGAGCATGATCATAAACATCGTGTAAAAATGTACCGGATGATGAAACAAGTGAAAAATATAGATTTGTTTGACGCCAACGAACGACGAGGGGCAGTGCTCGGCAGACTGGAGACACATTATAGACGGATGAGGTTCGAACCCAAGGCCGGCCACCCAGATCTGTGGTTTCCCTAATTCCTTAAAGAACACTGCCAGAATGTTTCCTTGGAAAAGAACACTACTAATTTCTTCTCTAAAACGGGCTTGTGCTGCATCTCTAATGGTCCTAATCTTCCTTCCTTCCTTTCCTCTGTATTCAGGTTGAGCATGAATAAAAGCTTTTTGAGTATGGTTAGCAGGAGATAGGCACAGATAGATGGGAATTTCGAGGCTGACCGAAAAAAGTGTCGTATAGCTCAATCAGTAACAGAATTACTTGTGAAAGGGTTTCGGTTTTAATCTACCACTGCACTGGCTGAGAAAATCCACATCGCCCTACACCATGGGATGATAATCGGAATTTACATCCACTGTATCTATACTCCTGAAGCCGTCATATAGTGTGTGGGGAAGGTACTTTGTATGAAACTCACTTCCCTTATTCCTGTTCGTCTCGAACAATACGCTACAAGATTCATTGTTGTTAAGCCTCCGCGTCTAATCTTGCTTAATATACTTCGAGGGAAGCAATAGCGTGGCTGACTATTCTCGAAACGAAGGCACTTGAAATTTTAAATGTAAACCACTCCCCACTCCGCAATATACCTCTCTTGTAGCTTATGCCACTGTAGTCAGATGAGCATCTCCGTGACGCTTCCGCACTTACTAAATGAACCTGTCATGAAATTCACTGTTCTTCTTTGGGTCTTCTGTAATTCTTCTACCAGTCCTTTTTAGTAATGGTTCCAGACTGATCAACAAAACTCAAGTCTCGATGGAGCGAGAGTTTTGTAATTTAGCTCTTTCGTAGATGGACCAGAATTCTTACAATGAATCTCTGCCTGGCATCTGCCTTTCCTACAACTAGTTTTGTGATCGTTCCACTATAAATCGTTACGTAAGCAAATATACAGGGTATTACAAAAAGGCACGGCCAAACCTTCAGGAAACATTGCTCACACACAAATAAAGAAAAGATGTTATGTGTACATGTGTCCGGAAATGCTTAATTTCCATGTTAGAGCTCATTTTAGTTTCGTCAGTATGTTCTTCCACCTACGCTCAATGGACCACGTTATCATGATTTCATACGGGATACTCTACCTATGCTGCTAGAACATGTGCCTTTACAAGTACGACACAACATGTGCTCCACGCACGATGGAGGTCCTGCACATTTCAGTCGAAGTGTTCGTACGCTTCTCAACAACAGATTCGGTGTCCGATGGATTGGTAGAGGCGGACCAATACCATGGCCTCCACGCTCTCCTGACCTGAACCCTCTTGACTTTCATTTATGGGGGCATTTTAAAGCTCTTGTCTACGCAACCCCGGTACCAAATGTAGAGACTCTTCGTGCTCGTATTGTGGACGGCTGTGATACAATACGCCATTCTCCAGGGCTGCATCAGCGCATCAGGGATTCCATGCGACGGAGGGTGGATGCATGTATCCTCGCTAACGGAGGACATTTTGAACATTTCCTGTAACAAAGTGTTTGAAGTCACGCTGGTGCGTTCTGTTGCTGTGTGTTTCCATTCCATGATTAATGTGATTTGAAGAGAAGTAATAAAATGAGCTCTAACATGGAAAGTAAGCGTTTCCGGACACATGTCCACACAACATATTTTCTTTCTTTGTGTGTGAGGAATTTTTCTTGAAAGTTTGGCCGTACCTTTTTGTAACACCCTGTATGTATATATATATATATGTAATGACTGTGACGGCTTATAGTGAGTATGGTTCAAATGGCTCTGAGCACTATGGGACTTAACATCTGAGGTCATCAGTCCCCTAGAACTTAGAACTACTTAAACCTGAATAACCTAAGGACATCACACACATCCATGCCCGAGGCAGGATTCGAACCTGCGACCGTAGCGGTAGCGCGGTTCCAGACTGAAGCGCCTAGAACCACTCGCCCACAGCGGCCGGCAGCTGTGTTATCATACAGTAACGGGTGTTTCTTGATTATGCGAAATGTGCTGTATTTACGTATGTTGACAGTCAACTGCCAATCGAACATCAAACATCGATTCTCTGCAGGTCTTCCTGCATTACTTTACAATTACCGTGAAGCAACCTACTTTGTGCACTACGCCATTTAAACAGATTGTACACAGTAATGATACCTCCTCGGAACCCACCTATAGTTACTTAACTTCGGAAGAATGACATCCTGTGTTCTACTTGGAGGGTACCATTCATTCCCACTACATCACTCGTCTGGTATTCCGTACGCAAGCATTTTGTTCTTCTGGCGACAGTGTAGAACTGTATCGCACGCTTACTGGAAGTTAAGGACCACGACATCAAGCTGTACGCCGGTATCTACTGCCTTCAGAGTCTCAAGAACAGTACGAGCTGGATTTCACAATGTCGTTGTTTGGGGAATCCATGTTGATCCCTGCAGAAGAAATTTTCAATCTTAAGATCGTAATACGCAAGCATAAAATGTGTTCCAACATTGTACACCACACTGACGTCAGCAACACAGGCTTATAGCTGTGTGCGTCTATTCGACGAATCTTCTTGAAAACAGTAATTACCTGCGCTTTTTTTTTTCCTTTGAGTTGTTTCGTGCGTCCACCGACATACAGAAGAGGAGGGGTAATTTATTTCGCGTTTATTTATAGTAGCACTTAAAACCTACGTGCCATTCTCTGTCTCCCTCTATAGTTTTTAGCCTCTACAGTTCCCTCTAGTACGACGGAAGTTATTCCCTGATGTCTTAACATAAGTCCTATCATTCTGTCCCTTCTTACTGTCAGTGTTTTCCATATACTCCTTTCCTCGTCGATTCTGCAGAGAACTTCCTCATTCCTTACCTTATCAGTTCACCTAATCATCACTATTCTTCTGTAGCACCATATCTCAAATGTTTCTGTTCTCTTCCGTTCCGGTTATCAAACAGTCCATGTCTCACTTCTTTGCAATGTTGTGTTCCAAACGTACATTCTCAGAATTTTCTTCCTCAAATTAAGATCTATTTTTGGTAATAGCAGACTTCTCTACGACAGGAGCGCCCTTTCACCAGTGCTAATGGGCCTTTCTATGTCCTTTTTGCTCCGTCTGTCACGGGTTATTTTGATGGCGAGGCAACAGAATTCCTTAATTTCTTCTACTTCGTTATCTCCAGTTCTGATGTTAAGTTTTTAGGTAATATCATTTCTGCTGCTTCTCATTTCTTTCGTCTCTCTTCGATTTATTCTGAGTCCATATTCTGTACTCATCGTAGTGTTCATTTCATTCAACAGATTCTAACAATACCACCACTTGCAAAGTAGGTTAGAAATCAGATTAATAATGTTGCTCACGCAGCATATGTTCGCTTTAGCGGGCAACAACAAAGTTATTGACTGTAGATGGTATCGTCAGAATGGAAATAATGAAGTCACTGTAAAAAAAGTCATTAACTTTGGCACTTATCTTGAATGGATTCCCACATAGATTTCGTCGAAATTGGTATGGCCCATCTTGTTGATTCTAGGGTGATTCCACTTTGACTGCTAGAAGGTCCATATCTGTACTTTAGCAGTATTTGAAGACCTAACAAATGCGTTTTTCAGGAAATTCTTAATGATCAAACAATCCCAGATCAGAACAATGGTATGGCAGAAATAATTTTTGACTTGGTGTTCACGATCCACATTTTTATTAAACTTCATGGAAATTCACATATACTTCTTCTTAATTGTCACATCATCAAGAAAACAGTTTTGTATTAATCTTCATATATTTAATTTCCACTTTAACCAAACACAAGACTTGACTGTTCTTTTACAAAGCGAAATTACAACTTAACTTCTGCAAAGTGAAACAAAGACTGCACTGTGCGCATTCGCGCCAAAACGGTTACAAGTAAGTCAAAGATTATGACAGTCACAGAAATGAATACACACAAGAACCATATCACTGTAATATATCGATACATCGGAGTACCTATACATTAATAACACCAAATGTGAATATTGTCACAAAAATATGTGTGTTACTTCGCAGAAATGTAGTACGATATTACTGGTATCGAGAACTGGGGTTGGAGTGCCGTAATGGTCACGTAAATAAACAACCATTACAAGATCCTGTAATTCTTCCACTTCTAGTGGTGATAGCTAAGCCATCAGCGAATCTTAACACTGATATACTTCCAACTTGAATTTTAATCCCACTCTTGAACCATTCTTTTGTATCCGTCATTGCTTCTTCGACATAAAGATTGAACAGCATGGGCGAAAGATTACATCCCTGTCTTACACACTTCGTAATCAGTGCTCCTCGTTCTTGGTCTTCCTCTCTTATTGTTCCCTCTTGGTTCTTGTACATGTTGTGTATTACTTGTCTCTTTCCCTAAAGATTACCCCTATATTTTATTTTATTTCGCGTACTCTATGTAAAACCGTATACGTATCCCATCAGATAGACTCGTCTTACTCCTGTAAAATGATTTTAGTTCATTCTCCCTCCCGCGGTAAATTATCTCGATATTTTTCAGGTAAATACAAGTCGCAGGGGACAGATATCAACGGAAGAGCATAAAGCGTGAGGATAGTTGGGCAGATTTTACATTTTAAGAGTGCTTCTTTAAAAACAGGATAAATTTGCATGTACAGGATTCGTTCGGTTCAGAATAGCGCTCAGTTAATCGATGGTGCAATCCAAGTGAGTCAGGCGGAAGGGTGGCGTGGGCCAGATTCGCGGAAGGGCGCCTTGGACCGAGACCTCTCACTGTGTGCCTATGAAACACACGTGGGGAGCGGCGCTAATCAAATCCATTACACACGCCGGCGCTGGCCGGCCGGCCGCTATCTTATCGCGACTACAATTAGGTTTTTATGGTCACCGACAGGCGTCGCGCGGCGATGAATCTCAAGTGCGGAGCGCTGGGGACCGCGTTTTATGCCCGTTGTATGCTCTCGATTACACACAAAATGGTATATCCGTGTACAGCTGCCCCCTGTTTGCACTTCAGCCCGGAACTAGTGAAGAAAAAAATTTCCGTTAGCTGTGACGAAATGGAAGGTCATAAACGGGACGGAGCGTAACACGATATCGTGTAGCACTCGACTGGCTCAAATGGCGAAATAATTTAGCGGGCTTTTTTGCAAGCGCGGCCGTTCGAGGTCGTGCACCAGCACAGACGGATGAAGAGTTGGCTTGTGAGATTGATGAAGGAAACGCCCCAGCATTTGCTAGAAGATTATCTCAGAGTGACACACACAACGTCCTCAAATATTTGCTTCATACAGGGTTTTTCAGATTGTGGTAGTACAGAGACTAATTCGATTAAAACAGTCCACGCAACATGTGTCCATTATTTACTGGTTAGAGATATACAGCCGTTGGAGTGTAACCCAAAGAAAAGTACACAGAAGGTGTTATGCAGTGGCAAATGATAAATTTCAGAATTGATCTTTAGAAATTCCACCTCCAACTTTAATGCGCTTAAGAATTATTCTCTTAACAACACTATGTGCAGCTCTTCAAATGATCTTCTTTGGGGGAAGCACTAACTACATTCCTAACACTCAATTCGTCTCCTTTGCATCCACCTGGCACCTAGAAAGTGCAGGGGCATCGCCATGCTGGACGATCTTGTGCGGTCTTTGTAAAAATTGTCTTGACACAGCTATGAGTGGGACACAGTTAAATCAGTCTTACCGGACGCACGAACATTTTAGATCTTTAACAAGTTACTTGATGCAGCGATGTCGTACATACATTTTATATCTGACTACAGTCCCATTAAGCATGGTTTTAAACTAGTTAGTTTTACCTTGCATGTTTATTCAGCATTTGCACGGTATACTTTAACCATGGAGGCACGCGACCAGTTTACGGGCTCAGTCGTTTCGGAAATAGTTCCGTCCTTGGCCCAAAAACCAGTGTTCATGCGCTTTTGGACATCAGATAAATAGCTCCATTTCCGCATTACGACAGTGGCTCCGCTATCATCCTTGCTCCCTCGACACGACACGACAGCCGTCTATGAGTGGTTTTTGCACACCGGCGTCGAACACAGGCGATGGTCGCATTAATGTAACTGGACCGTGTATCTTCTCGTTATCCAACACTCTATGCACCTGCATGTCTACGTAAGATACGACTGCTGAGCACTGCAGCAATCTACCTGATTTAGTTAAAACACAAGTCGCAAGTCGTGAATCTTGTAGTTTGAGATTAGAATATCCTCTGTTGCTTTCTCTACAGACGGCAACAGCGTTTCCATTGCAAAGCCCATAAAGAAATATAATACCGGTATACTTAGCATATGTAAATACAAGGTGAGTCAGGAGGAAAGGTACATGGTTTTAGGGTTGACAGTATTAGTGATTCTGAACAAAAAACTTTATAACGACATATGGCTTATTCCGAATGGTTTAAGAGATAGAACACATTTAATATCACCTTTGTACATTTTCTCTTGAGTATCTCGAAAACCACTCCCTCCAGTGAAAATGTGTCACAGCCCAACATTAAACTATATCTAATTTCCTACAAAACAGGGACTTTCATTTTTGGCGCTAGGACTAGTAGTTTTCGCGAAGAGAGCGAGAAAATATTCAAAATTTTGCGCAACGCTCGTGCGCTGTAACTTAGGTAGTTTTTCTACGCCAATGAGAGGTCGTTTTCCGATTTAATAGATCACAAATGTCCCGTATCAGACAGTTCGTCTCAGCTTCCTCTACAATACTGCTGTACATTGCAAACGGTGACTGTTGTGAATTGGCAGGAGCCAATTCACGGAGTTTGGAGGAAGCCGAAAGGCACGCGATTAAGCTCACGCAGGCTGGCGTGAGGTCTGGAACAGGTCAGAGAAATAAGACTAGCAAAACAAGAGTAACTGGTAGAATACTTAACTTTAATCCACAATTGGTGAACATCTCTCGTTACTGTACAGGCTTCACTATATTAATTATCAAATGCTATGGCGCCTTGCTAGGTCGCACCAAATGACGTAGCTGAAGGCTATGCTAACTATCGTCTCGGCAAATGAGAGCGTATTTGTCAATGTAGCATCGCTAGCAAAGTCGGCTGTACAACTGGGGCGAGTGCTAGTACATCTCACTAGACCTGCCGCGTGGTGGCGCTCGGTCTGCAATCACTGACAGTGGCGACACGCGGGTCCGACGTATACTAGCGGACCGCGGCCGATTTAAAGGCTACCACCTAGCAAGTGTGGTGTCTGGCGGTGACACCACAGTGACTATGTTTGAAAATACAGAAAATAAAACACAATCCACATTAAATGTGTTCTACCTCAGCAACTGTTCGGAAGAGAGCGTATGCCCAACTAACCTTTCTTGTTCAAAATCACAAATACTATCACCAATCAAAGCGTGTACCTCTCCTCCTGAATCACCCTGTATATGCGACATGCGTAAACGATACAGCAGAACTGGGCACCACATCACAGTCACAATCATAGCTGAAAAATTTGAAGACGTTCGCAGTAAACTACGATAAGCGATAAGTTGGCTGTTTTGAGAAATTTTGCTGTGAAGTTTCAATAAATCTCATAAATAGAATATTTCAAGTACATCGACTATGACTTTCTTAATCAGATAAATCATTGTTTTCAAGTACACTGATGGAAATAAATCGCAACACCAAAAACTAATTAATGTAATAAAATTTCAGGGATACGTCTGTCTAGGAAACATATTTAAGTGATTAACATTGCAGTATCACAGGTCAGTGTGCGATCGAGATAAGCAACTGCGAATGCGAAATACTGGTACATTAACAGCCAGTGTAGCCACCAGAATGTTCAGTGCAAGTATGCAAACGTGAATGGATTGTGTTACACAGGTACCGGACGTCAGTTTGTGGGATGGAGTTTCATGCCCGTTGCACTTCATTGGTCAATACAGGGGGTTAATGTTGTTTGTGAATGACGCTGGAGTTGTTGTCCGCTGATGTGTTCCATATGTGCTCAATCGGAGGCAGATTTGATGATCGAGCAGACCAAGGCAACATGTCGATACTCCGTAGAGTATGTTCGATGACAACAGCGATATGTGGGCGAGCGTTAACCCGTTGGAAAGCGTCCCCCGGAATACTGTTCATGAATGGCAGCACAACAAGTCGAATCACCAGAATGAGGTACAAATTTGAAGACAGAGTGCGTGGTAAAACCATGAGAGTGCTCCTGCTATCATAAGAAATCGCACCCCGGACCATAACTCCAGTTTGTCTAATTGTCCTCCTCCTAATCAACACACGGACATCACTGGCACCAAGACAGAACCATGAAAGGTCTCTGTTGGATTCCTTTCATGTTTAATTTCTTAAATCTGTTGCTATTTATGGAATAAATTCCTCTTCTAAATGTACTGTGGCGTTTCTGACTATCTGGGAGGAGACTGAGCAGTGGAACGTGTTACTTTTACACATAAACAAGAACGATCTGTCACACTACTACACTTTAAAGCACAGTTTATATGTAATTCTTATATGTAATTCATGTCACACAGTCTCATACGGAACCTACATCCGCTTTCTTTTATATACTGTATATGATAAGGTACTGTCATCCCCCTTCCCTTTTGTGTGAGAGGATGAATGAGCATATGTATTTCTAGTTGCATGCTTGAGGGTAGCAGACAAGGCTGTCTGCTAGAGAACAGTAGGACCAACGTCGGAACAGGTAGCTACGCTTCCTAAAAGCAAAGAGGTTTCTATCCTTAGTATGGTCCTGTCCGTCCGTTGTCATGTTGGTATAGGAAGCTGCCCCTCTGGCCACTTCCGTTGGTCTTTGTGAGCCACCCTCAGGAAGCACGCTCGGCAGTAGGGCAGTTGCAGTGTGGCCGTGGCGAGCGTCTGAAGTGGTAAGATCTCCGGCTAAGCGCGTGTCTGTTAAGTCCGTAGGACAATGGATTTCTTAAGTTCAGCCTAACTGAAAATTTAATCACCTTTATTTCGGGTTTAGGTCTAAAATATCCGATGTTATCTTAAATTGCAGCGCAATATAATTCTCGTGGGAAGGTCACATTATTTTCCGGTAGTTGCTTTGTTACTACTTTGTGAGTAAAGTGGAACTACGTGTTGATCAGTAACTCTAACTAAGACCAATCTTAAATGCGAATGCTTGTGTGATTATAACGTCTCGTCTAGACTATATTTTCGATATAGCAACTTTTCTTTATGTTCAGCCCACGTGGGGTGTACTTTGCGAGACCACTACCACGTGCTTATATAACTGTTTGACCCATCAGGTTAATAGTAAGACGTTAGTAACCAGTTCAAGGTTTTTCTTTTGTCAATTGCTTTTCGATCTAATTTATTTTAATTATCAAAATTATTGTGGAGTTGTACGCTTTGTGTAAACCAAGTTGACCACGTGAAGCATGTGGTGTAATCATCAAAGTAGCCCTCAGCTATTCTTTTTGCGAAGACTTCACAAAGAGTTAATATGAATTTAGTATACCAGTGTGTGGTAATTACATGACGGACAGGATTGTGGTATGAATGTAATTTCTTTGGGTAAAAACTGAATCTGTTGGTTGTGGTTAATTTCTTCTTGCTTATGTTTCAATGTTCTTCGTGTGTTATTTTATGAATGCAGTGTGGTATGCAGTCTCCCAATCTTGGCTCCATGTTTTATGTGTTCCGTAAGATTGCAATCTCACATTTTTTCAATCGTAAATAAGGCACCAGCTCAGTTATAACTCACGTATAATATGCTGAAATTTCAATGAACAATCTTAAAATAAATTTCCAAATATAAACTGATTTCTTTCTTTTTATTTAAATTCTCCTTTTTTTATATATATATTACCGGTTTTGTATGACTATTAAAAGATTATCATTAATGTTAGTCTGCTTGGTAAACCTAGACTAAATATCTGATGAAACAGTTGCCCAGTAATCCACGGTTAACGTCCCCAGACAGATCACGGCTTTTAACCCACTTTCATTGACAATTAGCACCGATATCAGCATACCAAATTAAAGTAACAACATTACAACCAGCGTTCATCAGAAACACGACAGACCTCCAACCTACCATCCAATGACCTCTCGCTTTACACTACTGACGTTGCAAATGTTGACGGTTTGGTATCAGTGGAATACCAGCTAAGGGGCGTGTGGCTCGGGGATGTCCTTGAAGTAACCGATTTGTAACAGTACGTTGTGTCACTGCGGTGTCAACTGCTGCTCTTATTGCTGCTGCAGATGCTGTACGATGCTCGAGGACCAAACGCCGAACACTATGGTCTTCCCTCTCGGTAGTGCCACGTGGCCATCCAGAGACAGGTCTTCTTGCGATCATATATTCTCCTGATCACCGCTGCCAGCAGTCACGTACAATGTGCTCAGTGGCTACATTCTTGCCAAGTCTTTCTGTAGTATCGCAGAAGTAACATCCAGCTTCTCATATCCTTATTACACGGCCTTGTTCATACTCAGGGAGCTTTTAGTTATGGTGTCTTTATCGCTTTAAAGGCATTCTTCACTGACATTATCTCACCACTTCCAATCTGAAAGGTAATTAACGCTCCCGAGCGTTATAGCGTGTATTTAAAGCAAATCTGATTCGCATCCTCATAACGGCACTACTAGTGCCACTCTTATGATACTGCCGCGACATAAAAATAGACATAATCTTTCAGATGTAGAAACAAGCCTCCCAGCTTTCGTTCATGTCACACAACTGTTCCTTGATGTGGCGATTTTTTCCGTCAGTGTATTTCTAGAGCAACGACATATTTTTGAGATCGTAAATTGTATCCAAAACTGTATTCTTCAAAATATTTCAATGGTTACTTAACTTGTAAAGTGAGAGTACTTAACGTGAGTTACCATTGACTTACCACTGTTTCCATGGTGGGCGAGATGATGAAACATTATTGTGGAACCTCTAAAAAATACGAATTTTAAGGGTCCATTTGTTTCATTTTATGATACTGAGATCTGAATTACCAGTTTCTGCAATAATAAAACATAACAACCTCAAAAATTAATCTATGATCCATCGCAGTATAAGATTAATTCTGCCGTCGTCTTATCACAGCACATAAACAGTTTTAATGATTACCCTACCATCACGCTGTCACGTAAATCAGGTAGATTAGGTAAGAGACACATCTTAACATTGTTTACTTGCTTAAATAATTATTCTCACTTACCTCTTTAGCAACATTTTTGGAGCGCATTTTCTTTCACGCTCATGTTTAGGATCTTACCTCTGAGTTGTCCACATTATCGTCGGATTTGTACAAACCTTCCGTGACAAACATTTTCCTGGCAGGAACTTTGTTAGTGGCAGCCATGTTCTTGGCACTTATCACTGTCCACATGCACACGTCCTGACCAGCTGCCATTAGTGAGATTCTGAAACTAGAGATAGCGCTCCCATTTTTCGGTTGATACTGGAACTATCGATTCATATGACTAAACCACGTACCACGTTTCACAACCAACAACCCTGTTTGTCATCGACTGCCCCTTATCATTGTTTACAGCAGAGATCTTTCTTTCATTTATGTAAACTCAGGCACAACTTCACAACTTAAACTTCAAAACAAAAATGATAACAGATAAATACACCCACAGTAATTCGAGTAGCAACATACGAAATGAAAATTTGTGTCTGTAACCAGCTGTGTCGCAGTAGCTACTAAGTAGAATATATGTAATGCAATATGTTTTATTCGACTTAATCTCCCAAAACATTTACTATTCCTCCGGACACGCCGAATGTATTCTAATCTCTGTCTTCTCTATAGTTTTTGCTCCTTAGGATGCCATTCAGGACCAGGTTGTTTATTAGCAACAGCAGCAATCACCTCCTTGTTCGGTTTACTGTAACAGTATGTGAAACAAATAATATCCGAGAAGCAACGTGTGACCACTAGAAGACAATGCCGTGGGTTCCACCCAAAGCCCTATCTACAAATTGTTTTTTGTCAGGTAAATTTACTATATCCACCCGATGATGGACACGCATTGGGAAAATCAGTAAGTGTGAGTGGTTGCAGTTATTTGTATCTTCAACTGTGGCCGAACTTGTTCATTGCCGAGAGGCGCGCTCTTGTCACGAGTGATCAATCAGACAATCAAACTCATTGGCCAATCTCACAAGGAACCTCTTGAGCGCGAGGTCGCAAGTTGAGTCTTTAGTAAGGCTCATTTGAAAGTACTGTGTTAACAATTATGACAGGAAAAATATTAGCTGCTAGTGACTCACCAAGTGCCTCGAGAGGGCGACAGAAAATGAGTGTTCGGGAGGCGCACAGATCAGCCTTCTATGAGATGTCCGTATTACACTCCACAAAATGTACATTGTTGACATTCCTGAAATGTCCAAAACAAACCATCAACTTGCACCATAAACATAGAATGAAAAATGACACTCCACAGTGATCACAAAAAGGGCATTGTCGGCATTCAAGAAATGTTCAAACCATCAACTTCCACCATAAACACCGAATGAAAAATGACGCGCCACAGTGATTACAAAGGTTCGCACCATACAGATCGATGTCAAACTCCTTGAGAGTTACAACGCGTGGGACGTTCAGATATGTATCCACCCTTTATAACTCAAATAATCAAATTGGAGTAACGGGGTGGCAAGCAACCGAATGCGAAATAGTTTATCGCGAAACTGGCTACCCTTTAAGCCATAGCTAGAGACATCGTAATATGTTTTATAAGCACGGAAAAAAACGCACATCCAGAGGCTAAGTGTACCAGTGGTTCCAAGGGGTACGAATTTCAGTATTACACACTTTCCATAGGTATGGTTTGCTCTAAAGGAGTATGATTTTTATACGCAGACCGGAAATCAAGCGAAAGCAAGTTATTTTTACCAGCTATTGGCCAAAAGCAGTGCTCATACCATAGTTGCAGTTCTCTTCCGCCCATTTTTCCACATTTTCTCGCTGTCCTTGCAAGACCACGCACACGAGAAAGAATCGTAGGGGCAGAGCACCTGTAACTTCTCGCAGATCAATAGAAAACCTACCAGCCAATTTACCATCCAGATTAACAGTCGCATGACTGTATACGGCTGCGTAAAGGCACTGATGTTACTTGAACTTGATACAGCCTTCTTGGTACATCTAGCTTCGAAGGTTCCTTTCATATGCGTTTCCTATTCATATCAAGATTGCTCGGAGATGACAGCAAATTCTTTACTGAACGATGGGATAAGTTTGTTCATTCTGATCTACAAATTTTCGGGCCGATCCCACAGTTTGCTGGGCACCGTCCAGTTGACGTTTTCTTTGAAATTACATTATCTTAAGTCTTCCAGTTCTCTAGTACCGCCTGAAGTTATACAACCATCCACTGCTTCCCTTGAAATAACGGCAATCTATGTCGCGCGGTATTTGATGTGCATGACCTACAGCGGGTCACTACTAGCACATCCCGTAATTTGTATCGAGCATTCTTGAAACCACGAACATCGATTTTTGTAACAAGCACGCTTCGTCGACCTTGAATATCTGTAGTTTTCCGTATGCACTACATGTTCATATCCCTGCGGACTTATTCTAAATCTTTTCACAATTTTTTTTTTTTACTATGCTGCGGATGATCTTCCATGTACGTAATTAAGTTTAGTACCAGCTCCTTGGACAATGATTGTCATTCACTACACTTCACTGAAGACAGGATGTGTGGCTCCCTGTTTGACAAGCATTGTGAGCTAAATGTCTCGACACCTGTTTCAATAGCACTTTCACTTGTTAAGCGCGTATCGTCACCATCGTACTCCTCGTGTAGATTGTCTGCGTAGTCGAACTTATACAACAGCACACATTCCACTGACGATTAGTGCAGGAATGCTAACATTTCATGTGGCACTTCTTTCTCACTGTACGAAATGCCTTGGGTCCCCTTCTGACGAAATGTCAACTTCGGCATCTATTGTTGTAGATATAATGCAATATTTGTTTTCGTTGCCATTGCTCTGCGTTGTATCAGCACCACTAGCACTGTAGTACTGTTGTGAGTTAGCCGTCGACTAAGCAGTTCAACTACGCTCCATAACCTGATGCTGTGCTCACCACTGGATGCCTCCAGTCCTGTCCCCTTAAGCAATTAGTAGCCAGTATTGTGATTCCAGGGTAGATAATATGTGGGATGTCGAATGCCGTAAACATCACTGGCCTTTTGCGACCTCGCACTGAAGAGTTCCTTGTCAGACTGCCTGTACTGCCGCTCAAGTGGAAACTCCGTCACAGCTGTTGTTGTGATGTGTGGTCTGCAGACGGAAGATTGGTTTGATGCAACTACTGTAGAAGCCCTTACATTTCTGCATAACTGCAGCAACATACATCCACATAAACGCTCTCTCTGTACTGAAGCCTTCGTCTCCCTCTACGTGCCAAGGTGGATACAGCGGTTTCTATCGGATCACCGAAGTTAAGCAACGTTGAGCGTGGTCGGTACTTTGATGAGTGTCCGGATCCGCCAAGTGCCGTTGACAATTTTCTCCTTTAGCTTTACGGCAGAGGGGACGAGTGGGGTGGTAACGTAAAGTCCCCAGTCACCAGTCTTTGCACCAGTGTCCTGGATTAAATTCGACACGTCTTCGCAATGTTTCACGAAGTGCGGGAAGATGACACTGTTGACGGTGATCCGCCAGCCAGATGGGGAAGTTAACCTCGGCGGCGCCCTTGTTGCTTCTGGAGAGGAGTAGGCTATGTGCTGGCATCGGGTTTCAGCCTCTCCCTTCTCTCATCTTCTCCAAAACTAACATGACACTACACTCTACACATACGCTGCAATAGCTACACTTCACAGATACATACAGTTACCCACACTTGTCTCATAATTCGGTAGGGAAAGATGCCTGCAGGCGCAAAAGATAAGGAAAACCTTTCCAATCAGACGGATGAACCTGCCCTGCGGGGTCTCCAAACCATTCATGACATTCAACGTGACTTTACTTTTTATTCAATTAGGCAACTGACTACTCCTTGACGACTCAGGACTTGCCCTATCTAACGATCCCTTCTTGTGGTAAAGTTGAAACACAAATTCCTTTTTCTCAGTTCGGTTCAGTACTAACTCATTACTTATTCGACTTACCCAGTTAATCTTCAGCATTCTTGATTCTTGTGTAGCACACATTTCCAAACCTTCTGTTCTCTTCCAGTCTCAAGCGTTTACCGTCAAGGTTTCAGTGCCATACAAGGCTACACTCCAGGCAATTACCTCCAGAAAAGATTAATATTCGATGTTGACAAATTCCTCATTTTCAGTCACGCTGTTCACGCTATTCTAAGTCTTCATTTTATATCCTCTTATTTTTGACATCGTCAGTTTTTGTGTTGCCCAACGCAGAAAAGCTTATATACTACTTTCAATTTCTCATTTCCTATTCTCAGTGCCTCAGCATCATCTAATCTACTTCGAATGCTCTCCATGACCGTTATTGTAGTGTTGTTGAATTTCATATTATAGCCTCCTTACAAGACGCTACCCATTCCGTTCAGACTGATCTTTCAAGTCCTTTGCTGTGTCTGATAGAATTACAATATCATCAGTAAACTTTAAAGTATTTTTTCCCTGAATACCCATTTTCTTTCCAAATTTAACCTCATTCGAAGTACAGATTGAATAACACGGACTTAGGTACAACCCCGTCTCCCTTCCTTCTAAACTACTTCTTCCGTTTCATGTCCGTCGGCACGTATGATGGTATTGTTGTATCTGTACAAGTTGTAGAAAACTTTTCGCTCCTTGCATTTTAGCCCATCTGCCTGCAGAATTTCAAAGATGGTGTTCAAGTCAATATTATCAAAAGCTTTCTCTAAATTAGATATCAATAAGTCAATTTTTTCAGTCTATCTTCTAAGAGAAATCGCAGTGTCTCCCTGGGTCAGCACTGCCTACGTGTTCCTACGTTTCTTCAGAACCTAATATGTTCCATAACGAGATCGCCTTCTTGTGCATCCATTCTTCTGGAATTAATTCACATTATTATTATGCAACCATAACTTGTTAAACAGACAGTTCGATAGTATTCACATCTGTTAAAACCTGTGTTCATTGGATTTCTACATTCTTCTTGAGGTATAAAGTATTTTGCCAGTCTCATGTATAGGAGGTGAATGCCATTCTGGTCCACTCGCCGTGTGGCTAGCACCGAAGAGGAGCCATGCTACCTTCCTAGCCAGACGCCTTTCCCAAGTCGTGCCCTCTTCCACAATCACGCCCCCTTCCTAAGCCACACCCACTTACCTTCCCCATCTCCTACCTATACCCATTTAACACACACCCCTCCTGCTTTATCATTCGATCGGAGGCCAATATTTTACCAGTCATAAAATAAGACAACCAATCACAGCCTCACTATTTCAAATCAGTTTAGAGACAATGCTTATATAATCATTCTTTTCTAACAAGATGAAAGTAATTTGAGGCATACATTCATCTGTCATCTTAATCCTGATGTGGCTTTTAATGTGTACCTCGAAATGCGTGAATCTGCATCGAGTGAGAATGCCTACAGTTTTCTACTTATAAGCAGAGATGATTATTAATATAATGGACACAATCGTACTAATTTTCTTAACTATATCTGTATTTGTCATCTCGTAGAATCGGGTGTGATGCCGGTGGTCTGCGTCTTCCCAACACGATATTTCGACGTCGTAACTCGGAGCTTTCATTAGGTGTTCCCTGAGACTGGTTGACGAGCTAACCTTGTCCCATATTTATGCCTGGGCGGTGTGTGGCGCTCCGCATGCCGTCCACACCCATTGTGGCCATTTCTGGCGGTGGTATCAGTCTCTAGGCGCTCCGTCTTCGGTCCGCGCCCGTTGCGGCTCTCTTCTGAGGTATCGGACATCCCAAGGCGTTCCCTATTGGGTCCGCGCCCGATATGCGCGATCCTAGCACTATCACGGATCTGTTGAAGTTCCTTATGCTGTCCGCGACCGCGGCGAGTTTCTCTCGTGGCCAAGCCATTCTCCTGGCCTTCTGAACCCGGTGTGCGCCTGTGAGGTGCGCTTCCTGTGGCATCCGGCTGCTGTTGGAGCTGCATATTATGATGGCCATCCTCCAAGGAGCTTGCTGCCGCCAGGTATCGCGTGTGACGTTCTGTTCCGTTACTTCCGCCCTTGGATGTCTGTAGTTCATCCCTGGAGGAGGGAACTTTCTTCCATTGTTTCTTTAGTAGTTTCAGAGCATGATTCCACGCCGTACTAAGCTGATATCCTGCTTGATCAACTTCAACAGATCCACGATAATGCTAGGATCGCGCATGTCGGGCGCGGACCCAGTAGGGAACGCCTTGGGATGTCCGCTACCTCAGAAGACAGCCGCAACGGGCGCGGACCGAAGATGGAGCGCCTAGAGACTGATACCACATCCAGAAATGGCCACAGTGGGCGCAGACGGCATAGGGAGCGCCACACATAGCCCAGGTATAAATATCGGACAAGGTCAGCTTGTCAACCAGTCTCAGAGAACACCTGATAAAGACGCCGAGTTACGAAGTCGAAATATTGCGTTGGGAATACGCGGACCACCGGCAGTTCACCCAATTATACGAGATGACAACAAATCGCCGGGAAAGTCTCAGAAATTATATCTGTATTTGATAGAGTAATAGAAGGGAAAGACATCAGTTAGTGAGGAGTTTGGTATTGTGGAATAAATTGAGATGTTTGCTCATTATCAGTTCAGATGCTGACTGAGCTGTGGTTGTCAACAAGAGCAATATGATTTTTTTCCAAGGGCAACCAATTTTCATCTTGAATTAGTATTTTGTCAGTCGTTCACATCCATATGTTCTAGTTACAATATACGAAAAACACCCACAACCTGCAGTATAGAATAATATAAAAATAAGGAAATTAATCCCTATTTTGCGGGAAGCCCACAAGTTACAGAGAAGGAGAGAACTGGGAGGCTCAGTTCTCTTCTTCCCACAGTTGATGTTGTCACAGTTGACAACATACTCAAGGTAAAGGCAACTTTTCTCATGGTTGGTGTTTTCTTGCACAATGACGGATCTCCAAGCAACTGATATTTCAGCAAGTTAACATAACTGCACATGCGCTTTTTCAGACAAGCTGAGACTTTCACAATCTGCAAGGTTTCATATTTACCTGGGTGTATCATGCGGTTTTCCAATTTTGTGACTACACTTACGTCTCGGTAGCGCCAACGAGTGAGCCATATACGTTTTTTACTGTTTTAGAACTAATTTTTATATAATTTGATGAATAACATGGATTTTGTTTTCTCTAACTATTGTTGTTGTCAAGTGCAGATTAACCTACAAGTTAGATTAGCACTGCCAGTAAGAGAGATACATGTGTTTTGAACTGTTGTAGAAGATATCTGTAGGTGTTTTGATAAATAATTTTAAGTGTAAGGATCAAATTTTCGTTTACAATCAGAAACTGAATATTCTTTTTTGTGGAATCTTGTCAACTGGTGCTTTGATACAAGTAACGTAAATAGCTGCTGTGTTTATCTGAATGTTTATGAAGATGTTATATCGTATTTGGTGCTTTTCATAGTTATACTTGACTATTACGAAAATATACAGTTTAAATCGTACACCACGTTTAAAGATCTCTCCAACCGGTGCTTTGATATAAGTAAAGTGAATAGCTGCTGTGTTTATCTGAGTGTTTATGAAGATGATATATCGTATTTGTTGCTTTTCATAGTTATACTTGCCTATTACGACAATATGCAGTTTACATTGTACACCACGTTTAAAGATCTCTCCAAAACACATCAATTTTAATATGGACTGTTGTGCTGAAGTGTCACAAAATGTGAAGTCTCTGGATCAAGAACCTATTATTATTGATATTGTAAGGTGTCAGGCAAATCCAACCCCTTCCATGAAAACCCTGACATGATAAGCAAATCCAGTAGTATGTCACATAGCTCCGAATAAATCGCGACACTAAATTAACCAAAGTAATACGAGTAACGAGTGAGCAAATGGAATACCACAGACTAACACAAGAATCCCTAAATGCATGCCATAGCTTCCCACCGTCAGACAGACGCAGTTCCGAGGGGAGAAACGAGAACAGAAGCCGAGAACAGAACCGTGTTAAGCTAGAAGGCCCTACGATAAGGCACGGAGACCCACGTCGCCAGCTAATCACCAGGACCACCGCCCAGCCCATGTTAAAAGCTAGAGCCCTCCAGAAGAACAGTATAGATCTTACGATAACACTAAAAGGGCCACACCAGCCGCAAGTTTTAGCGTGATACTTTTTCGCGTCTCTGTTTCGTTGCAAACCTAAAAAACATTGCCACACCACGAAAAGTAACCGCCAGGACCACCCCCCAGCCCATGTTAAAAGATAGAGCCCTCCAGAAGAACAGTATAGATCTTAAGATAACACTAAAAGGGCCACACCAGCCGCAAGTTTTAGCGTGAGACTTTTTCGCGTCTCTGTTACGTTGCAAACTTTAAAAACGTTGCCCCACCACGAAAAGTATAACGTTTCTCATTGGATAGACAGAATTTTTGCAGGCAGAGCTTAAGGTTAACATTGAGACCCTGATTGGTCAGATGAAAACACAGCCAGATAGTTTTTTTTACCAACTTCGGTAAATTGTAGTAAGGAGAAGTTAGGAGAGAGTTGCTTCCGAGACATCGAGCTGGATGGAGCTGCGCTGGCCGCCGCCCCATGACGAACACCGACAAGGTAATGAACGCACGCGATGCCGCATTTTTGAGCGAATAAGGCTTCACTCAGAACTGCAGAAGTCTCATCTGTTACATCCCCTTTTTACGTAATACTAGTGTCGATCGTCAATTGAAGCTCATGGTATTCACATTTGCTACGTAAGTTAAAATCTGAAACGCGATGATTTTTCTGTTATATAATTATTGAGAAGCCACATCATCCACTGTAATTTACGACAAGTTAGATAAGTAATTAAAGATAATTGAGGGTCACTGTAGACCATTTTGATAGTTTTCTCTTTTGTGAAACTTAATTTAAACCTAGATTATAGATGTGATATGGCATAGGTCATCCTTCGATCCATTGTAGAACTTGGAAACCCATTCAGGGAATATTCGTTCACATTTTTGTTGAACGCAGTTGGTTTTTATCATCCTGTATTAAAACATTTCCTTTTATCAATAGTGCAATTTATAAACAATGTTTTGTGAGTAGAATAAAATTTCCAATGGTAAACTTAACTGCATTTTCGACGTTGGTTTACCAGCTAACTAAAAATAGGAAAGCCTTGAACCCCTTCCACTAAATTCAGTTAGTATTAAGATTCTTTTACAGGGAGTGCAGTGGAGCTGACGCTGAAATCATTAAGTATTTGGTTATGTCATCGCTAGTCTCACTGAACTCTTCTGAACTCTACATGTCATGTGTGGTCTGGCGTCTTCTTATCAGCAACAGGTCCCAGGTTCAAACTAGTCAATTCCCTAAAAAACACGCTCAGAGCGTCGTTGCGCGAAAGTGGTAGGGCGACACGACTTAGAACAAACAGACACCACGCAGAATGTTGGAATATTATTTAGCAGATGATATGGACGTAGAGCCTGTAAACTGTAGAGAGCATTGGCACCATAGTTCAGATAGCTAAACATGTCGCAACCTTCCTCAGAGTTCGTTTTCTGCACACCAGCGGGAAGTCAAGTGTATATTAACTTGTATGTTACGCCATTAGTGTTAATTTCCTTACATAATATTTACATAAGCCAGAGACTTCTTTTATCATCAGTCTTATGACTGGTTCAGTGCTGCCCACCACGAATTCCTCTCCTGTGCCAACTTATTCATTTCAGAGTAGCACTTACACCATACACAGTCTATTGTTTGTTGTATGTCTATCAATCTCTGTCTTCCTCGATAGCTTTTACTCTCTAAGGCAACGCTAGCACCATTTCTTGACACATATTCTATTATCCTGTCCCTTCCTCCTCTTAGCATTCTCCATATAAAAAAAGCACTCCGTCTTCAGGTGACAAGTGGCCGATCGGGACCATCCGACCGCCGGGTCATCCTCAGCTGAGGATGCGGTTAGGAGGGGCGTGCGGTCAGCACACCACTCTCCCAGTCGTTATGACGATTTTCTTTGACCAGAGCGGCTACTATTCGGTTGAGTAGCTCCTCAATTGGCATCACGAGGCTGAGTGCACCCCGAAAAATGGCAACAGCGCATGGCGGCCTGGATGGTCACCCATCCAGGTGCCTGCCACGCCCGACAGTGCTTAACTTCTGTGATCTCAGGGGAACCGGTGTATCCACTGCGGCAAGGCCGTTGCCAGTATTCTCCATATGCTCACTAATTTCTTCCCCATCTTTCCTCCTCAGTCCTTATTTTATCAGTTCACCGACTTTTAAACATTCTTCTACTGCACTACTTCTGAGACGCTTCCATTCCCTTACCTCCAGATTTTCCCACAGTCCATGGTTCAATATCAGTCCCTGCTGTGCTCTGAATCTATATTCTCAGAAATTTCTTATAAGCAGACTTTTCTTCGCCAGGAATGACCTCCTTCCTGTGCTAAGAAACAGTGCACGTCCTCCTTGCTTTGTCCGTCGAGTGTTATTTTGCTTCCACGGCCCACAATTTTATGTTAAGTTTATCGCTTTAAGTTTATCGCTAATACTACTTCTGCTATTCCTTATTACTTTCATTTCTCTTTGGTTTACTCTGAGTTTACATTTTGTACTCATTAGACTGTTGGTTCCCTTCAACACGTCCTGTAATTCTTCTTCGCTTTCGCTGAAGATAGCAATATCATCAGTAGATATTATAATTGGCATCGTTTTACCCTCTTGAACATCTCTATTGTTTCCGCCACTGCTTCTTAAATATATTTATTGTGTTATGTGTCGACAGAAGTGCCGACACAGTGTTATTTTGAAGGGCCGAATAGGCACGCTATAAGCTCACCCAGAATATCGTGAAGTCTGAAACAGGATGCTCAATGAATGCTAATAAGAAAAGTACGTTGCTTTGGGAATACTTAACTTTAACCCATCCTTTTTGGTATACATCGTTTATGGCGAATACAAGTAAGACTCTCTCCAGATATGGTTAACTGCGCCTTGCTAGGTCGTAGCTATGGACTTAGCTGAAGGCTATTCTAACTGTCTCTCGGCAAATGAGAGGAAGGCTTCGTACGTCTAGTCGCTAGCAATGTCGTCCGTACAACTGGGGCGAGTGCTAGTCCGCCTCTCTAGACCTGCCATGTGGTGGCGCTAGGTCTGCAAGTACTGACAGTGGCGACACGCGGGTCCGACATGTACTAATGGACCGCGGCCGATTTAAAACTACCACCTAGCAAGTGTGGTGTCTGGCGGTGACACCACATTCCTCCCCCGCAAATCGGCGAACGGTCGTGTTATAAGGCTTCCGTCCGCCGTGGGGAGGGCCCCATGTTGACGTATGCGATGAGGTGGGGAGCCTAACAACAGGCGAGGCTGTGCCACCCGCACCCGGCCATTCGGTCCGAGGGGAGCTAGGAAACGCCTGGAAACCTACTCCAGGGTGCACGTCAACATGCGGCGTATGCGCCCGTAATGAGACAGGAGTGGCCAAAAGGTCGATCTCCATTGCGTCGGGGTATCCGACGCGCGATGACGCCATGGGGTCCGGAGAGGGCAAGTGTTCCATGGCGGAGGACAGCTGGTCGCGGGAAGCGATCGGCGGCGCGTGACCCAGGGAGGCGGATGGCGGCTGCAGCGAAGCGTCCTCTGCGGGCTGCGGCGGCGGCGGCGGCGCGACGCCATGGGGCAAAATGGAAGGCATCGTCGGTAACACCTGGGGATGAGGCGAGCCAGTAGATGGGTCCCCAGGGCGCTGACCGGACGGCTCCGTCGCTGAAAGCAGACGGGGAGCGGCAGAACCCAGGCGACGACAGAGGCGCAGCTGATTGAGATGCCGACGCACCTCACCAGAGGCCCCCAAAACCAAATACATCGCGCGGCCGAGGCAGCGAAGAATGCGCCCTGCGAGCCAACGCCGTGAACCGCGATAGTTGCGATAGAATACAACGTCGCCTGGAGCAAAAATGTCTGCAAATTCCTCACATAGTCGAGAAACACTGGCGGAAGGCACAGTCTGGTTCACTGATAGGACCTGCTTCACGATAGACAAGTTAAACAATTGAAATAAATCTAAACCAAACAAGTTCACTGCAGCAGAAGAACGAAGAACGTAAAATGACACAAGTTTTGTTTGTCCCTTGTATGTTGCAAGAAGGCTGCACTGTCCTAACACAGGGATATGCTGTCCTGAATAACTAGTGAGCTGAACTTTGGCGGCACGCAACGGTGGTGCGCCCAGTTGTTTGTACGTGGCGTGATTGAGCAATGAAACTGCAGCTCCGGTATCGAGCTGGAACGGTATCACTTGTCCGGCAAAGTCCAAATCTACAAAAAGTTTATTGTCCTGCTGACGACAAGAGCGACTGGTGTGTGCAACTTTAACAGACACTGGGACAGAATCACGTGCGACGTGACGGGATTGCCGTCGACGTCGACGCACACTTTTTGTGGGACGAACACAGTCACTATTAGAGAGAGGAACACTGGGCGGAGTGGCATTAACTACATGAATGTCCATGGGCGAATGTTCCCGAGCCTGAGTGTCCTTGGTTCGATTCCGGCGCGAAGCAAAGGGCCTGGAATGGGTGGCAGTGTCCGATCTAAGCTTTTTCTGGCAAACACTTTGAACATGTCCTTTCTTCTTCTTCTTCTTCTTCTTTCGATTTCGGCCATCTTTGGACCACGTTCAACAATTCACTTGCCCGGCTTTTTGATCTTTTTTTCTCTCTTCCCAATATTTCCTCATCATTTTCGAGTGGTTCCTCCTCCGCTCTTCCGACCATTTCCTGTTATTATTCTTTAGTTTCGTTTCTTCTGGAAAACACTTAATTTCGTTCACTATTTGTCTAAACTTTTCCCTGTCCCTAATTGACTCACGGGTGACAGTAAAATAGGCCAAATCCTTTTTCACCATCTGTATCCATTTATTGTTGGTTTTTTCGTTCCTGTTACTATGTTCAAACACTTTTCTTGTTAGTCTGTTTCCATCCATCCTCGACAGGTGACCATAAAACGTTAGTCTGCGTTTACGCATTGCCTCACTCACTTTCTCAATAGTTTTGTATATTTCCTTATTACTCTTTAGCTTGTACTCTTCTCCAATCTTTCTCGGTCCTAATATTTTTCTCAAAATTTTCCTTTCTTTCTTTTCCATGTTTTCTATTTCCCCCTTTTTGTTAAGAGTTAGGCACTCCGATGCATACAGGCATTCTGGTCTAATGACAGTTTTATAGTGTCTTAATTTAGCTTGAATCGAAATGTTTTTTTTGTTATATATGTCTTTGGTTTTTTGAAAAGCAAATTCCATTTTCCTTGCTCTCGCCTGGTTTGCACTCTTGTCTAAACCATTCACTTGAATTATTTCACCTAAATACTTAAATTTTTCTACTCTCTTAATATTGCCGTATTTAGTAATAAGATTTTTCCTGTTATTTCTATGATTAGACATATACACGGTTTTTTCAAATGAAATCTGCAGTCCAGCTCTGGCCGAAACTTCTTGTAGTTTCTCCAAGTAGTTCTGAGCTATTTCTTCGTTTTCTGTAATTATTGCCAGATCGTCTGCAAAAGCTAAACAGTCCACTTCTATTTTTTCTTTTTTTGTTCCAATTCTGATGTCATTCTTGGTGCCTTTGAGTTCTTCTTTCCATATTCTCAATATCTTTTCCAGTACGCAGTTGAAGAGGATTGGGGATAAACCATCACCTTGTCTAACACCTGTTTTAATTTCGAACTTCCTTGAAATTTCACCCATAAATTTAACTTTGGCCTTACTGTTTGTTAGTGTCTGCTTGATAATTTGAATTGTTTTCTTATCGAACATGTCCTTTCTTATTACAGAAAAAGCAAATAGCTTGGCGTGACGGGCAATGTTCACGCGAATGTCTAGTTGCACACCGCGGGCATGATTTCAGCACTGCATTTGTGTGCTGGCGAGGCACACCTGGTTTAGAGCGCGGCGGCAGCTGCGTCGAAGTGCGCGAGGGCAGGTTACCGGGCCGCGCAGCGCGTCCAGCGGGCCGGGTAATGTTACACACTGCTGGCGAAGTTTCAAAAGATTCCTGAGCACAGTCAAGTGTGTCTTGCCTATCCAATATGTCTATCACTTGTTGAAGGGAGGGATTGACTAGTTTCAAAATCTGTTCCCTTATGCGAACATCAGAAACGTCCTGTGCTATTGCATCACGCGCCATTGTATCTGAATAAGGAAGGCCACAGTTACATTCAAAGGCGCAGTCCCTAGTAAGGCCTTGCAAAGTTGCAACCCACTCCCGATTAGTTGGACCGGCCGTACGTTTTGTACGAAAGAACGTATACCTTTTAGCAACTACATTAACTGTTTCTTTGAAATAGGCATCTAAAGCCGACACAATTTCGTCGTATGACAGAGTTGCTACGTCGCGTCGGGGAAACAATTTCACTATCACACGGTACGTTTGCACGCCGACACAAGACAATAAGTGAGGCTGCCGCTCGTTACCTTGAATTCTGTAGGCGGCGAGATGGAATCCAAACTGACGCGACCACTCCGGCCATGTTTCCTGCGCCGCGTCAAAGTTGCGAAACGGCGGTGCAACTGCATGTTGTGGCTGCGGGAGCGGCGAAGCGGCGGCGGTCGCATCGTTTTGCAGCGCACGTTGACCCTGGACGAGCTGTCCCAGGGCATCCAATAACGCCTGCGTCTGCTGATTCTGCAAGCGATAAAATTCGGACAGTACATCTGGAGATTGTGGCGAAGCCATGACACAAGTAATTCAGAGCAAGGTGAAAGAACAAGACCCTTTTTTTTAACTCGTCGCCAATGTTATGTGTCGACAGAAGTGCCGACACAGTGTTATTTTGAAGGGCCGAATAGGCACGCTATAAGCTCACCCAGAATATCGTGAAGTCTGAAACAGGATGCTCAATGAATGCTAATAAGAAAAGTACGTTGCTTTGGGAATACTTAACTTTAATCCATCCTTTTTGGTATACATCGTTTATGGTGAATACTAGTAAGACTCTCTCCAGATATGGTTAACTGCGCCTTGCTAGGTCGTAGCTATGGACTTAGCTGAAGGCTATTCTAACTGTCTCTCGGCAAATGAGAGGAAGGCTTCGTACGTCTAGTCGCTAGCAATGTCGTCCGTACAACTGGGGCGAGTGCTAGTCCGCCTCTCTAGACCTGCCATGTGGTGGCGCTAGGTCTGCAAGTACTGACAGTGACGACACGCGGGTCCGACATGTAACTAATGGACCGCGGCCGATTTAAAACTACCACCTAGCAAGTGTGGTGTCTGGCGGTGACACCACATATTGGACTGTAAAGGATGAAAGAGTACACCTCTGCATTAGTCTTTTTAATTCGAGCACTTCGTTCTTCGTTTTCCATTCACATTGTTCCGCCTTGGTTACCGTACATATTGTATAATTTCGGTCTTTCTCTATAGCTTACACCTATTTTCGTGAGAATTTCGAACGTGTTGCAACATTTTACTTTGTCGAAAGCTTTTTTTCTGACTCGACAAATCAATGGAAGTACTTTGACTTTTCTGAAGTCTTGTTTAATTATCAACCACTGTGTCAAAAGCACCTCTCCAGAGTCTTTACCTTTCAGAAAGCCAAACTTATCGTCCTCTAACAGAATCTCATCTGTCTTTTCCATTCTTCGTTCTTATCAGCAACCGGGATGCATGAGCCGTTAACCTGATTTTGCACTAGTTCTCGCACCTTTCTAGCCTTGCTATCTTCGGGATTATGTGGACTGTTCCGAAAGGCTGATAGCATGTTTCCAGTCTCATAGATACCGCACGCCAGCTTTAATACTTGATTGGTTGCTACTTCCCCCAATGATTTTAAAAAATCAGCAGGAATATTATCTAAACTTTCTGCCTTAATCATAAGTCTTTTAAAGATCCGTTAGTCTCTGACTCAAATACCGGATCCCCTACGTCTTTCACATCGACTCCCATTTCGCAATATCTATAGCCCAGATAACTTCAAACGCTTCTGATCATTCCTCCGTACTCTAGCATCTCACTTCTTTGCACATTTTATCGTCACTAAACTGTGATCCGTGGTTACATCTACACCTGAGTACGCCTTACAATCCAGTAACTGATTTCAGAATCTCTGTCTGACCATGATGTAATCCAGTTGGATTCTTCAGGTATCTTCAAGCATTTTACAACTATATCTTCTCCTCTTATGATCCAGGAACAGTATATTTCCTATTAATAGCAGAAATTTATTGCAGAACTCAATAATTTAGTCTTTCTCCTCTTTGGTTCCTACTGCAATGCCCATAATCTCCTTCATCCTTTCTTCTATTTCTCCCCCACTACCACGTTCCAGTTCTCTATAAATGATAGTTTTTCATCTCGTTTTACATGCTGAATTACCTCTCCGAAATCCTCATATATTTTTCTACCTCTTCACTTTCCATATGTGGGGTCAGCATGTATACCTGAACTGTTATTGTTGGCGTTAATTTTCTTTAGATTCTGATGGGAACAACATTATCACTGAAGTGTTCACAGTAACTCACTCTCTGCTCTCCTGTCATAATCATAACGAATCCTATTGCCATTATACCGCTTTCTACTGCTCTTGATATTACTCTACACTATATTCGTCCACCACAGTTTCCGGTTTCCCTAAGGGTACGTTCAGACTTCTGACAATCCATGCTCCGATTCATGGCATGTTACACTTCCGTTGGTTATTCGAACAATTTGTCATGGTTACGTCACCCTTGACCGTTCCTTCCTGGAGCTCCGAATGGGGTACTAATCCGAAATATTTTGCCAGAGAGATCTCCTACTACTGTCCTTAGTAGGATCCTCATGGAATTGTTTATCTCTAGCATTCTCCGACGCAGCCATGCTTTATTGATGATCGCTAGCCAGTCGAAACCGGTGTAGCCATTAAACAGTTTATGTGAGGATTGTTTGAAATAAATTCTACAGTTAAAAGCAATGTCCTCACTGATGGTTTGTGCCAGTGACAAGGAAAAATATGGACTCAGACTGTCTTGGACATACTCTGAGGTGACAAACGGCATGGGATAGCGATATGCACATATACAGATGGCGGTAGTATCGCGTACATAAGGTATAAAAGGGCAGCGCATTGGTGGAGCTGTCATTTGTATTCACGCGATTCACATGAAGAGGTTTCCGACGTTATTATTGCCCCACTGTGGGAATTAACCGACTTTGAACGCGGTATGGTACTTGGAGCAAGACGTATCCGTTAAGACAATGAGGCGAAATCTAACGTTAATGAGCTATGGCAGCAGACGACCGACGCGAGTTTCTTTGCTAACACCACAAAATCGCCCGCAGCGCTTCTCCTGGAGTCTTGAGCATATCGTTTGTCCCCTAAACGACTGGTAAACCGGGACCTGGTCAGACGAGTCCCGATTTCGGTTGTTAAGAGCTGATGGTAGGGTTCGAGTGTGGCGCAGACGCTACGAAGCCACGGTCCCAAGTTTTTCAACCAACGCACTGTGCAAGCTGGTGGTGGTTCCAAAATGGTGTGGGCTGTGTTTACACAGAAAAGACTGGGCTTTCTGGTCCATCTGCACCCATCATTGATTGGAAATGGTTATGTTCGGATACTTGGAGACCAACTGTAGCCAAACAACAATGGAATGTTCAAATGGTTCATATGGCTCTGAGTACTATGGGACTTAACTTCTGAGGTCATCAGTCCCCTAGAACTTAGAACTACTTAAACCTAACTAACCTAAGGACATCACACACACCCATGCCCGAGGCAGGATCCGAACGTGCGACCGTAGCGGTCACGCGGTTCCAGACTGTAGCGCCTAGAACCGCTCGTCCACTCCGGTCGGCAACAATGGAATGTTATGGATAACAATGCGCCGTGTCACCGGACCACAAAGGCTCAGAATTGGTTTTTCCGACAATTCTAACAAGTGATTTGGCTATTCAGATCGTCCGACGTAAATCCTATGGAACACCTATGGTACATAATCGAGAGATCAGTTCATTCATGAATCCCTCCACCGGCAACACTTTCGCAATTATGGTGGGCTATAGAAGCACCTTGGCTCATTAGTTCTCTAGGGGACATGCAACGACTTGTTGAGTCCATGCGACCTCGAACTGCAGCGCTAAGCCGGGTAAAAGGGTGTCCGACACGATTTTAGGAGGTATCCCATGATTTTTGTCACTTCAATGGATGTATTTTGAATAAAATGTTCTCCATTGATGTACTGTATATTTAGTTTCGTTACATTACAATAAAACGCCTTATGAAAAATAGGATAAACGTGGCAGCAAAAAATATTAGCACAGAAAAGTGTATCTCTGTAATTACTGGAGCAGAAACCAACGATTAGTTTTTCCTTACTACATTCGGGGGCAATGGCCTTGCTGCGGTGGCTACACCGTTTCCCGTGAGATCACCGAAGTTATGCGCTGTCCGGCGCGGTCGGCACTTGGATGAGTGACCATCCAGGCCGCCATGCGCTGTTGCCGTTTTTCGGGGTGCACTCAGCCTCGTGGTGCCAACTGAGAAGCTACTCGACCGAATAGTAGCGGCTTCGGTCAGGAATACCGTCATAACGACCGGGAGAGCGGTGTTCTGGTCCCACGCCCCTCCTATCGGCATACTCCTCTAAGGATGAGATGGCGGTCGGATGGTCCCGGTAGGCCACTCGTGGCCTGAAGACGGAGTGCTTTTTTTTTTCTACTACATTCGGGAGCTCAATTTTTGCACATCTCAAGATCACGAAAGCTTATTATTATTCAGTAACAATTCAGTTACTGGTTTGCTGTTTTAAATATTTTCGATATGTCGAGAGTTTCCTATTGTATTTAAAAGAGAAATCTTCTCAAAAATTACCTATTTTATTCGTTATTTAATAGTTGGATAATTTCTTATTTCCACTTCGTAATTGTTCAATACCGATCGAAATTCGACAGATATTTTAAATTACATTAGTCATATTCCACGTACATTTATTTTAATTTAAGTGTGATGCAATGAAATTACTGTATATTACGGAATACTACTATATAATATTCCTAAAGTTGATTAAAAATAATGTGAAACAATAATTTTAAGACTTACTACGAGAATACCGCTTCAGTGGAGTAAAATTTCCCAATCAAGTTTTTTAATTCAGTCTTAGAATCCACTTCGTCGTCTACACAGTCCAGCCACAATAATGCGACCACCGCCTACGTTCAACGTCAAAGTGCAATAACCAGTCACTGACGGCAGGTGGCAGCACTAACAGTGGAGGGTATTTAAATCAAGACTAGGATGGAGGAGACGAGGAAAACAGTGCGACCGTAGTCGTAATGCGGAAACGGAGTGAATTGTCTGACGTCCAAACGGTCCCGATCATCGGCTTTCGGGACAGGAGCGGAGACATTTCCGAAACGGATAAGGATGTAAGCTGTTCGCGTGCCGCCTTGGTTAAAGTATGCAGCGCATGGCAAAATGGCGCCGTGGCATCTGTGACGCACTACAGACCATAGATGGCAGCGTCGAACGGCGGCCGCTGAGATGTGCAACTGTTAAGCAGCTGACCGCCTATGTGAACCAGGGGACTACCAACAGTGCCTCACCAAAGACTGTTACCGACCATTGCTGCGTACGGGCATCCGCAGCAGCCGCCTGCTGCACCCACCTATACTGACTGCTGTCAACGGCGACGAAGTCCGGAATTTGCACGCCATTACCACAACTGGACGTCCCAGAGTGACACCAGACGGCATTTTCATCGACTAATGGCCTTTGGCGTGCAACAGTCGTCAGGAGCGTCCAGTCCAGATGACGGAGCGTTATGGTCTGGGGAATGTTTTCGAGACATTCCCTGGGTCGTTCGATGAGACACATTGGCTCAACACAGGTATGCATCTACCTTTGTGGACCAAGTCCACCCCTACATGGAGTGTGTTCCTCCTCGGCACGATGGCATCTACCAGCGGGGCAATGCAAAGTGTCACACAGCTCTCACTGTACGTTCGTGGTTCGAAGAGCACCATGAACAGTTAACAGTACTCCGCTGCCCACCAAACTCCCCGGATTTAAGCCCGATCGAGAATCCGTAGGGTCACGTCGAACGGTCTGTCCGCGCCTTAGATCCTGTTGCAGCTGGCCATGGCATTGGAGTCTGGATGGCTCCACAGTACTTCCCAAAACGTCCTTCACGCTCTCCCTGCGCGTCTCACAGGGGCCGCACTGCAATAGATAGTTACTCAGGTATTTGACAGGTGGTCATGTTAATGTGACCGTGTAGGTGGCATTTCATATTCTCTGGCAGTTCGTTCACTGTAACGTGTACTCATATATTAGCATTTCGAAGGGCTTTTATCTTTTGTATGGCGCAAAGGAACCTGATTGTGAATGAATCTTAACCAGTTTGTTGTAATTCTGTAGGGTCTGAGGTACGCGTCCGTATCTGTCGTCATGCGGGACGGATCCGTTCCACATTCCTCAAGATTCTCCTGTATAACGAGGTTTACGGAACGCAAGGGGCAGAATTAGCTGAACGAGTGGTAGCTCCCGTATCCGAAAAGGCTCGGCGTCCTTCATTGCTGCTGCCTTACCAACACCCTGTGACAATGGTGGCGAGGGCTTGCATACGGCACTCATCACCAAAAGCTCGGTCGATTCGCTATTCTTGACAGAAATTGACTAGCTTCTAGTAGACTCTTTGCATATCACATGTTGTTTCTTCCACAGATACACTACTGGCCATTAAAACTGCTACATCAAGAAGAAATGCAGATGATAAACGTGTATTCATTGTACAAATATATTATACCAGAACTGACATGTGATTACATTTTCACGCAACTTGGGTGCATAGATCCTGAGAAATCAGTACCCAGAACAACCACCTCGGGCCATAATAATGGCCTTGATACGCCTGGGCATTGAGTCAAACAGAGCTTGGATGGCGTGTACAGGTACAACTGCCCATGCAGCTTCAACACGATACCACAGTTCATCAAGAGTAGTGACTGGTGTATTGTGACGAGCCAGTTGCTCGGCCACCATTGGCCAGACCTTTTCAATTGGTAAGAGATCTGGAGAAAGTGTTGGCCTGGGCACCAGTCGAACATTTTCTGTGTCCAGAAACGCCCGTGCAGGACCTGCAACATGCGGTCGTGCATTATCCTGCTGAAATGTAGGGTACCGCAGGGATCGAATGAAGGGTAGAGCCACGGGTCGTAACACATCTGAAATGTAACGTCCACTGTTCAAAGTGCCGTCAATGCGAACAAGAGGTGACCGAGACGCGTAACCAATGGCACCCCATACCATCACGCCAGGTGATACGCCAGTATGGCGATGACGAATACACGCTTCCAATGTGCGTTCACCGCGATGTCGCCAAACACGGATGCGACCATCATGGTGCTGTAAACAGAACCTGGATTCATCCGAAAAAATGGCGTTTTGCCCTTCGTGCACCCAGGTTCGTCGTTGAGTACACCATCGCCGGCGCTCCTGTCTGTGATGTAGCGCCAAGGGTAACCGCAGCCATGGTCTCAGAGCTGATAGTCCATGCTGCTGCAAACGTCGTCGAACTGTTCGTGCAGATGGTTGTTGTCTTGCAGACATCTATTGGCTCAGGGATCGAGACTTGGCTGCACGATCCGTTACAGCCATGCGGATAAGATGCCTGTCATCTCGACTGCTAGTGATACGAGGCCTTTGGGATCCAGCACAGCGTTCCGTATTACCCTCCTGAAACCACCGATTCCATATTCTGCTAAGAGTCATTGGATCTCGACCAACGCGAGCAACAATGTCGCGATACGATAAATCACAATCGCGATGGGCTACAGTACGACCTTTATCAAAGTCGGAAAAGCGATGGTACGCATTTCTCTTCCTTACACGAGGCATCAAAACATCGTTTTACCAGGCAACGCCGGTCAACTGCTGTTTGTGTATAAGAAATCGGTTGGAAACTTTCCTCGTGTCAACACGTTGTAGGTGTCGTCACCGGCACCAGCCTTGTGTGAATGCTCTGAAAAGCTAATCATTTGCATATCAAAGCATCTTCTTCCTGTCGATTAAATTTCACGTCTGTAGCACGTCATCTTCTTGCTGTAGCAATTTTAATGGCCATTAGTGTATCTTTAGTATGGCGCGTAGGAACCTTTATGATTGTGAATGAATCTTAACCAGTTTGTTGTAATTCTGTAGGGTCTGAGGTAGAGCGGTTCTAGGCGCTTCAGTCCGGAACCGCGCTACTACGGTCGCAGGTTCGAATCCTGCCTCGGGCATGGATGTGTGTGATGTCCTTGGGTTAGTTAGGTTTAAGTAGTTCTAAGTCTATGAGACTGATGACCTCAGATGTTAAGTCCCACAGTGCTTAGAGCCATTTGAACCATTTGGTCTGAGGTACGCGTCCGTCACGCAGGACGGACCTATTCCGCATTCCTCAAGGTTCTCCTTTATAACGAGATTTACGGAAGGCAAGGTGCATAATTAGCCGAATGAGTGACGTCAGTATGGCAGTATCGTATGCGAAAAGTGTCGCCAGCTAAGTTCGCCTCTACTTTACCTTCTTCGTTGCTGCTGCGTTACCAACACTCTGTGACAATTTTGGCTGGGTCTTGCATATGGCACTCATCGCCAAAAGCTCCGTACATTCGCTATTCTTGGCACAAATTCACTGGCTTTGTATGGGCTCTTTGCATGTCGCATGTTGCTTCTTCCACAGATAAATCCATTCTGCCCGCTGCGTGTATGAAACTTTTGTACCAGTTTTCTTATTACGTCAGGTAACAAAACGAACAGAGCGCTTGTTCCCCAGTGTAGGAATAAAAATTGCGATGCAAGCAAAGCACTTTAGTCAATCTGTTTATATGTATGCAAATACGGGACGCACGACGCAGTTTGCTGGAGCTAAGGCATCCCGTGGTGCGAATCCCGGCTAAAGCGGGCAGCCCTTACGTTACTCACGTTAATCTGCAGTATAACCTCCCTCTTCCTCGTCACTTGAATGTTTCGTTGCAAGGATGAGAGACGCACTTCATACACGTAACTTAATCCTCAATCAGAAACTGGACTTTGCAAATTGTCACAGCGTTTTCCTGTCACCGAGCGGCGAGTCGGGTTTTTGAGTCGATGGGGAGTCACGAATAAAGATATTTTACATCCTTGATTACACAACTTAGAGTACACGAAAGAGCCTGCAAGTACTTACGGCGGTAAGTAACTTTCGCATAATGTGTTACAGCCAAGTAACGTAGCTCGATAAAGTTTGTAACATGCATAGAAAGAACTGCTACAATATAGTACAGAAGGCAATTGAGAAAATATGCAAGGAGACGAACAGAAATGACACTTTTATTCAAAGACAATAATTATACCGAAGTCAACACGATATATGATGTCCTCTGCACATTACAAAAGGCGGGACATTGTTCTTAATAGGATGTGTGACCACCACGGGCAGCAACGCACGCTTTGCAATATGCTCCTATGCGGCCACAAGACTGGTGAGGAGTTATTCTCAAAGGACGTTCCATTACTCCACCATCACGATTGACAACCGCTGGATGGTCTTTGGTGCATGTAGACATGTTGCAATATATCTCCACAACGCGTATCACATATGGTCGATGGGATTTAATTTGGGGGGACGGGCAGGCCGGTCCATTGAACAGATTGTCCTCTCATTACAAGAAGTTCTCCACTTACGCTGTTAGATGCGATCGCGTATCGTCATCCATAAAAATAAAGTCAGGACGAATGCACCCCTGGAAAGAAGCGCCTGGGGAAGGAATAGAATGTCATAACAACGCTGACTAGTGAGTGTACAGTTCCAAGATTTGGAGGTCAGTATCTACATTTACATCTACATCTACACATATACTCCGCTAGCCACCAAGTGATGCGTGGCGGAGGGCACAATTCGCGCCAAAGTCATATTCCCTCCCCTCTGTTCCACTCGCGGGTCGCTCGAGGGGAAAACGACTGTCTGAACGCCTCAGTACGATCTCTAATTTCCCTTATCTTTGAATAGTGATCATTGCGCGATTTGAAAGTTGGTGGTAATAATATATGCTCTACATCCTTGGCGAAGATCGGATTTCGGAATTTAGTGAGCAGCCCTTTCCGTTTAGCACGTCTATCTGCAAATGTGTCCCGCTCCAAACTTTCTATGAGATTTGTAACGCTCTCTCGACGGCTAAAAGTACCAGTCTCAATCTCTTAAATCAGACTCAACTGGTAAGGGTCCCACACAGACGAACAATACTCGAAGACTGGACGAACGAATGTACTGTAAGCAATTTCCTTTGTTGAAGGACTGCATCGCTTCAGGATTCTACCAATAAACCGCAATCTAGAGTTCGCCTTGACCGTTACTTGTGAAATCTGATCGTTTCATTTGAGATCATTTCGAATAGTCACACCCAGATACTTGACTGATGTTACCGCTTCCAAAGACTGAGCATTTATTTTGTACTCGTACATTAATGGGGATTTTCGCCTTGTTATACGCAGTAGGCTACACTTATTAATATTGAGAGATAACTGCCAGTCATTACACCAAGCATTTATTTTCTCCAAATCCTCATTGATTTGTTCACAACTTTCGTGCGATACTACTTTCGTGTAGACTGCAGCATCATCGGCAAACAGTCTAACGCCGCTGTCAATACTATCAACCAGACCGTTTATGCAAATGGTAAAAAGCAGAGGACCTATTACACTGCCCTGGGGCACACCTGAAGTTACGCTTGTTTCGAAGTCACACCATTCAGGACGACCTAGTGGTCTCTGTCTCTTAGAAAACTTCCTGTTCAACCGCATATGTCATCGAATAGACAGCGCGCACTTTTTGGAGCAAGCGACAGTGCGGAACCGAGTCGAACGCCTTTAGAAAGTCGAGAAATATGGCATCAACCTGGGAGTCGGTATCTAAAGCCTGTTATGTTTCATGCACAAAGAGGGCCAGCTGTGTCTCGCATGACCGCTGTTTCCTAAAACCGTGCTGCTTTCTGCAGATGAGCTTCTCAGAGTCTAGAAAGGTCATTATGTCTGAACACAAAATATGTTCCATGACTGTACAAAAATAGATGTCAGTGAAATTGGCCGGTAATTACGTGCATCTGATTTTCTACCCTTTTTATAGATTGCTATGACCTGGGCCTTCTTCCACTCCAGTGGAACTTTCCGCTGTTCCAATGATCTCTGATAGATGATGGATAAGACTGGTGTTATATTTGTAGCATAGTCAACATATAATCTTACGGGGATGCCGTCTGGGCCAGATGCCTTTCTGGCGTCTAAGGATCTTAACTGTTTTACATTCCCAGATACACTAAACACTATGTCAGCCATCCTTGCATTTGTTCGATAATTGAAAGGGGGAATGCTGCTCCAGTCCTCCAGCGTAAACGAGTTTTTGAAAGCTAGGTTTGAATTTTGGCCTTCTGTTTATCATCATCCGTTACATTACCCGTACTGTCAGCAACGCATGCACTATACCATAACAGCTGGACCACCAAAGCGGTTATGTTAAGCAGTATTTCTAGCTGCATTACGTGTTCTCACCTCCCGCCATATGAGTATATGTCCAGACTCAATTGACAAACTGTTCTCATCCGAGAAGAGCATGCGACACCACTCTTTGTTAATCCAGTTGCTATGCTTCTGCCACAACTGCAAACGCTGCCGTCTTTGTGGGCGTGTCAACGGATCACAATGTACTGGTCGACAGGCAAAGACACCATCCTCATGCAATAGCTGTGCCACTGAGGTGCGTGAGATTGTATGCCGTGCGATCCTCACAAATGTGGTTGCAGTTGCACCCGCTATTTGACGTGGGCTCTTTTTCGCCTGTTGCACAATGTAGCGGTCATCTGCTGCTGTAGTTGACTCTGGTCGAGCACCTCATCTCCTCCAGGCAGCAGTGCGTATGGTTCAGAACGCTCCCCACGCACTTGAAACAATGCTGTGATTAATGCCGAACTCCTAGGCTACCTCATCACACTTCGTCCTTCTTCCAGTTTCCCGATGATTCTTCCCTTTGTGAATTCATTCAGATATTGTCTCCGTACCAAGTTGTAATGAGAATTCCACCAGAGTGCACTGCAACTAGTCGCTGACTCTGTCTTTTCGCGCTCTTTCCGCTGCCTCTTGTTGCGGCGCCAGCCACATTTGTCGCTGGCCTCACGCTGACGTCAGAGTATGTGACGTCCAACCTTCTACGCCCGACTGAGAGACCTCTGGCAACATGCTGCCACATTTTCAGTCACTTCCAGCTAGTAGTCAATATCTCAGATAACTTTATGTAAGTTTTATGAAGCAGTGTTATTGTCAAGCAATGGTCCTCATGAAGGACGGAAGTTTAGGGACCAATCGAACTGAGATTTTGCATGATGTCCTAGTTATATTCATAATCAGCAGTTTATGGAAAGCTCTGCCATCTGCCCCAGGCGATGCTAACGTCCGACCTCTGCTTTGTCGTGTGCCATGGCCCCTTTGGACCGCACTATTACATCGCGGAGCTGTAGCCACCTCAGATAACTCCTTACGTCTCCTCATGAGACTTAGGGAGCAGCGTTCGACATCTATGTCTGCACTGTGAGAAGCACAATGATGAGTAGGGCAGAGGGAAATTTGTACTATATCATATATTAAGGTCTTGAACCGTGACGAAATGTCACGGTTGGTTCTCTGCGTTTCCTCCTTGTCTGTAGCGCGTTCCTTTTGAAATTCCCGCTTCGCGCTCTGCTGTTCCCCTTACCCCAGCCAGAGGGCGCTGTGGCATTGCCGCGGCCGGCTGCCTGCCGTGTTTGCGAGAGAGCGTCGGTCTGGAGGAGGACCTCTAATTGTGGAATTCTGGGAGTGTACAGGAAGCCACGCCGTTTTGTTGATGTTTGGTGTGACTCGTGTCAGGTGTGATGCATCGTTACGGCCGTGATACCAAAAAAATGGTTCAAATGGCTCTGAGCACTATGGGACTTAACTGCTACGGTCATCAGTCCCCTAGAACTTAGAACTACTTAAACCTAACTAACCTAAGGACAGCACACAACACCCAGCCATCACGAGGCAGAGAAAATCCCTGACCCCGCCGGGAATCGAACCCGGGAACCCGGGCGTGGGAAGCGAGAACGCTACCGCACGACCACGAGATGCGGGCGGCCGTGATACCAGCCAATGTTACTGTCTTGGTCGCAGATGGATCAAAGGGGATGAGGCCTGGTTGTTCATTGAAACTCCTACGGATGTCGTCGGACTTAAGGTAAGCGTTTTGACCATTATTTTGCGTTATTTGCAAGCAACTGGGCATTCCGGCGTCTATAATAACTCGGCGAAGATTATTTGTTTCGTCGGTGTGTAAATGACTGAACAAGGAGCAGTTTATTTAATATTCGCCTTATGCTCGTGTTCTGCGTGTGCTGTCTGTGAGTGTAAACGTAACTCTCACCTTTGTCTGTTGATTTTGAGCGCATCGTCAAATACTGGAGCCAAGTAGTGAATTTCAGTTAATTACCTGGATTCTTCCTTTTTCTCGTCACGACGCGTGTTAAATGCCAAAGTAGAATTGTAGACATTAACTTGCTACCTGATTTGCGTGGCTTCAATAACAGAGCCTAACATGTTAACTAAGGTTTGTGGTAAGAAAAGGTATTTAAGTATGTTATTTTAAAATACTACCTGAACTGGGCTGACGCTGGTGGATGGGTGACGCTTCAATTTCGCGTCCCACTACACTTGGCGCGTTATCTTGTTGAAGGATGCCAGTATCTTTGGGAAACATGATTGTGATGAAGGGGTGTATGTGGTCTACAACCAGTGTACGATACTCCTCGACCGTTATGGTGCCTTGCACGAGCTTCGCTGGACCCACAGTTGTCCACGTGAATGTTCCCCAGAGCATAATGGAGCATGCTCCGTCAACTTATCCCCGTCCAGCAGTACACGTGTCAAGGAGCCGTTTCCCTGGAAGACGACGGATTCGCGACATCCCATCGGCACAATGAAGAAGATATCGGGATTCATCTGACCACGCAACGCTATCCCACTGTGCCAGCGTCCAGTGCTGATGGTCACGTGCCCATTTCAGCCGTAGTTGCCGATGTTTAAGATGGGCATATGCATGGGATGTCGGCTGTGGAGGCCCGTCGTTAGGAGTGTTCGGTGGACTATGTGTCCAGACACACTTGTACTCCGCCCAGGATTAAAATCTGATGTTTGTTCCGTCGCAGTTCACCGCCTCTCCTGTATTACCAGTGTGCCCAGCCTACGACGTCCAATATCTGTAATGGGAGGTGGCCGCCCAACCCAACGACGTCTGAACGTGGTTTCGTCTTTGTTTCGATACGTACCAAAGACATTCACCACATAACTCCTTGAACACCCGAAGAGTCATGTACTTGTAGTTTCCGAAATGCTCGTGCCGAGCCTCCGCGCCATCAAAATCTGCCCTCGGTCAAACTCAGATAGATCGCGCGCCTTTCCCATTCTACATACGGAAAGCACGCTCACTGACACTACATGCGCCGTGCGTGTGTCTGACCAGCAGTCATTCCTCACCAGATGCTACTGCTGTCACTTGGACGGGTTTATATCGATAGTAGCTCCGTGGTCATGATGTTCTGGTTTATCAGTATACATGACTAGTAAAATCATTTCGTATCAATATGTATTCCATGAAAAAGGACCTGATCTCTGCCACTGTTTGAACTTAGGCAACAATTTTCGTGCGGTAAGAACATTTTCTAACGGAATAAGAATATATCATAGGAAATTGAACTTTCCATTCGCCAGAGAAAAATACGTAGAAAACCTTTTGTTTACATTTTGCCGCCTTCTACAAGTCATCTATTGAGAAATCGGTCAGCTGTGCCAAAATGTTTTTCTACAGCTAAAGTTACCTTGATCGTGAACGGCCGGCCGCGGTGGTCTAGCGGTTCTAGGCACTCAGTCCGGAACCGCGGGACTGCTACGGTCGCAGGTTCGAATCCTGCCTCGGGCATGGATGTGTGTGATGTCCTTAGGTTAGTTAGGTTTAAGTAGTTCTAAGTTCTAGGGGACTGATGACCACAAATGTTAAGTCCCATAGTGCTCAGAGCCATTTGAACCATTTTTGATCGTGAACGAATTGCGAATTGTAACACTGCTGTGGAAGTATATTGCTACCCATCTTATACAAACAGCAACATGTACGGACCTGAAAAGAGAATTACAAAAAAGAACGCGAGTAGCGAAAGTGATGTCTGGAGAATCGAATCGCATCCTCATATCGTGACTGGCCGACCAGAAATTTCATTCGCGTTGCCTGTCGTCTTTTACAGGGGCCTCCTTTCGTTTTTCCAGACACATATTCTGAAAGGAGTGATTGTTCGGGATGTGAGCGTAACACGAGTGTTGGGTTTAAACTTCTGCAACGAGACTCAATCTCAGGCAAGGTGGTGTTACAAATGGCACTGTAAGTAATGCCCTTTATCAAATAGGGGAAGCTGCACGTTATTACTGAAATGCGTTTTACATTCTCATTTGCCACTAACGCTGAAAGCTTTCTAATCTTCGCTGTTGCAGCAGGCGCATACGACTAATCATGATCACACATTTCCTAGATGAACTGCCCCTAGCGGAAGCAAGAAGGAAGGGGAGGGGCGGGGAGGGAAAGGCAAGTTGACTCGCATTCACACACTTCAATCAGAATTAAAGCATCCTATGACTATGGCCCCCATTTCAATATAAAATCATCAGTTGACGTTGTTTGAGTTAGTTTAAAGACAGAGCATCATTCGTCAGTAAGTGATAAGTATCTGGGTCAAAGTGGCGTCTATACTGCTGTCCCTTCTTTTGACGAAAAGTGAAAGCGAAAATGGCAGACAAATAAACATAATCAGAAAAAAGTAAGGAAGAATAGGTTTTTGGGCTCAGAGGACAATTCCATAGAGACTGAGCACAAGCTTGGGGTGGATAGGAATGGGGAGAAAAACAGATATGTATTTTTCATAGGAACGATTCCCACCAGCATTCACCTTAATCTGATTAAGAAAATCGTGAAAATTTTAAATGTTTGGAGGTGGGATAGGAATTTGAACATCGCTCCTCCAGAATGCGAGTAATGTGCGTGAAGCACCTCGCTCTTCACGAAATGTGAAAAGTTCAGTTAGGACATTGTACTTCCTTGCAGAATTCGCAATCTGATGAGAACTTGGTCAGATGTCAGTATTTACTTCACTCGTTGGTTTTCTTACATTCGCCTCTTTAAACTAATCTAGAGCCAAGTAGCGCATGCAGTGGCGGATACACGAACCTGCTTTGTAGGGCACAGTCCATAGCACACCGTCTTCTGAGATATGAATTTTACTGCTATACTGTTTCATTCAGTCATTTAAACCGTATGCTAACATTATACGTCTTCTTCTTACTTCTACATCTACATACATATACACTCCGCAAGCTTGGCGGTGGTGATTGGTGGAAGGTACCATGTACTGTAGTCGTTTGCTTTTCTGTTCCATTCTCATCTGGAGCGAATTTCGCCTGATGTCGGTGTTACGCCAGGCGCGAGCGACAACAGTGAAACCTCGGTCATAATTTTAGAATTATATGCGTATTGTACGTGTTCTTACGGATATGTGGACAAAGTTCAAAACCATCGTACAATATGCGTTAGATGAGTATGTGCCAAGCAAGATCGTAAGAGATGGAAAAGAGCCACCGTGGTTCAACAACCGAGTTAGAAAACTGCTGCGGAAGCAAAGGGAACTTCACAGCAAACATAAACATAGCCAAAGCCTTGCAGACAAACAAAAATTACGCGAAGCGAAATGTAGTGTGAAGAGAGCTATGCGAGAGGCGTTCAATGAATTCGAAAGTAAAGTTCTATGTACTGACTTGGCAGAAAATCCTAAGAAATTTTGGTCTTATGTCAAAGCGGTAGGTGGATCAAAACAAAATGTCCAGACACCCTGTGACCAAAATGGTACTGAAACAGAGGATGACAGACTAAAGGCCGAAATACTAAATGTCTTTTTCCAAAGCTGTTTCACAGAGGAAGACTGCACTGTAGTTCCTTCGCTAGATTGTCGCACAGATGACAAAATGGTAGATATCGAAATAGACGACAGAGGGATAGAGAAACAATTAAAATCGCTCAAAAGAGGAAAGGCCGCTGGAGCTGATGGGATAACAGTTCGATTTTACACAGAGTACGCGAAGGAACTTGCTCCCCTTCTTGAACCAGTGTACCGTAGGTCTCTAGAAGAGCGGAGCGTTCCAAAGGATTGGAAAAGGGCACAGGTCATCCCCGTTTTCAAGAAGGGACGTCGAACAGATGTGCAGAACTATAGACCTATATCTCTAACGTCGATCAGTTCTAGAATTTTGGAACACGTATTATATTCGAGTATAATTACTTTTCTGGAGACTAGAAATCTCCTCTGTAGGAATCAGCATGGGTTACGAAAAAGACGATCGTGTGAAACCCAGCTTGCGCTATTCGTCCACGAGACTCAGAGGGCCATAGACACGGGTTCCCAGGTAGATGCTGTGTTTCTTGACTTCCACAAGGCGTTCGATACAGTTCCCCACAGTCGTTTAATGAACAAAGTAAGAGCATATGGACTATCAGACCAATTGTGTGATTGGATTGCAGAGTTCCTAGATAACAGAACACAGCATGTCATTCTCAATGGAGAGAAGTCTTCCGAAGTAAGAGTGATTTCAGGTGTGCCGCAGGGGAGTGTCATAGGACCGTTGCTGTTCACAACATACATAAATGACCTTGTGGATGACATCGGAAGTTCACTGAGGCTTTTTGCAGATGATGCTGTGCCGTATCGAGAGGTTGTAACAATGGAAAATTGTACTGAAATGCAGGAGGATCTGCAGCGAATTGACGCATGGTGCAAGGAATGGCAATTGAATCTCAATGTAGACAAGTGTAATGTGCTACGAATACATAGAAAGATAGATCCCTTATCATTTAGCCACAAAATAGCAGGTCAGCAACTGGAAGCAGTTAATTCCATAAATTATCTGGGAGTACGCATTAGGAGTGATTTAAAATGGAATGAGCATATAAAGTTGATCGTCGGTAAAGCAGATGCCAGACTGAGATTCATTGGAAGAATGCTAAGGAAATGCAATCCGAAAACAAAGGAAGTAGGTTACAGTACGCTTGTTCGCCCACTGCTTGAATACTGCTCAGCAGTGTGGGATCCGTACCAGATAGGGTTGATAGAAGAGATAGAGAAGATCCAACGCAGAGCAGCGCGCTTCGTTACAGGATCATTTTAGTAATCGCGAAAGCGTTACGGAGATGATAGATAAACTCCAGTGGAAGACTCTGCAGGAGAGACGCTCAGTAGCTCTGTACGGGCTTTTGTTAAAGTTTCGAGAACATACCTTCACCGAGGAGTCAAGCAGTATTCAATGAATTACAAACATCAGCTGTATAGGGGACGCTGATAGAAATCAACGGGCAGAGTTGAAAATGTGTGCTCGACCAGGATTCGAACTCGGGATCTTCTGCTCACTAGACAGGAACTCTAACCCCTTTTTTTCTAACAAACACCTCAAAAATAAAATAATGGCACCTGACGATGTTCCAAACAATAGCTTCATAGTGGTTGTGAGTGTGACGTGCTAGCAATATACTCACTTTTTTTTTCTAGCTGAAGATTAGAGTGGTCAGTTTGAGCTGGTGGTGACAGGGTGGGCAGGGGTCGAAATCCGAGGCCTGGCCACGATGCGACCCCTTCCGATCCCTGACCCGCTTCCCTCTAGTGATGAGGCCTTAGACAAAGAGGGAAGAGGCTGTGGGGGTATGATAAGACCTGCAGGCATCTGCCCAGCAGATGGGGTGTGGAGGCAGAGTGGGCAGGGTCAACATGCGAGACCTGGCCACGGTGTCCCCGGCACCACCAATGGGAAGAAGCGCCTGAAAGGAGGGCGGAAGCCAAGGAGGAGGGGACATTAGAGTTGGGGGAATGACCAGCATGCCCTGGTATAGTGCATAAAAGAAGGGGGCGCGTGTCCAGCGCCTACTCCACTGTTGGTAACGATATACACTATGTGATCAAAAGTATCTGGACACACCCAAAACCACACATTTTTCATATTAGTTACATTATGCCGCCACCTACTGCCAGATACTCCATATCAGCGACCTCAGTAGTTATTAGACATGTGAGAGAGCAGAATGGGTCGCTCCGCGGAACTCACGGACTTCGAACGTGGTCAGGTGATTGGGTCTCACTTGTGTCATACGTATGTACGTGAGATTTCAACATTCCTAAACATCCCTAGGTCCACTGTTTCTGATGTGATAGTGAAGTGGAAACGTGAAGGGGCACGTACAGCACAAAAGCGTACAGGCCGATCTTGTCTGTTGACTGACAGAGACCGCCGACAGTTGAAGAGGGTCGTAAAGTGTAATAGGCAGACACCTATCCAGACCATCACACAAGAACTCCAAACTGCGATAGGATCCACTGCAAGTAGTATAACAGTTAGGTGGAAGGTGATAAAACTTGGATTTCACGGTCGAGTGGCTGCTCATAAGCCACACACCATGGCGGCAAATGACAAACGACGCCTCGCTCGGTGCAAGGAGCGTAAACATTGGACGATTGAACAGTGGAAAAACGTTGTGTGGAGTGACTAATAACAGTTCACAATGTGGCGATACGATGTCACGGTGTGGGTATGTCGAATACTGGAGTATGTAGTGCCAACAGTAAAATTCGGAGGCGGTGGTGTTATGGTGTGATTGTGTTTTCCATGGAAGGGCCTTGCACCCCTTGTTGTTTAGCGTGGCAATATCACAGCACAGGCGTACATTGATGTTTTAAGTACCTTCTTGCTTCGCACTGTTGAAGAGCAATTCGGGGATTGCGATTGCCTCTTTCAACATGGTCGAGCACCTGTTAATAATACACGGCCTATGGCGGGGCGGTTACACAACAATATCCCTGTAATGGACTGGACTACACAGCGTCCTTACCTGAATGCTACAGACTACAGAAACCTTTGGGATGTTTTGGAACGCCGACTTCGTGCCAGGCCTCACCGACCGACCTCAAAACCTCTTCTCAGTGGAGCACTCCGTGAAGAATGGACTGCCACTCCCCAAGAAACCTTCCAGCACCTAATTGAACGTGTGCCTGCGAGAGTGGAAGCTGTCATAAAGGCTAAGGGTGGGCGAACACCGTATTGAATTCCAGCATTACCGATGTATGGGGCCACGAACTTGTAAGTTATTTTCAGCCAACTGTCCAGATATTTTTGATCACTTAGAGTAGAATGTAGTGCGGAGTGTGGAGAAAGATGTCAGCAGGGGGGGGGGGGGGGGGGAGAGGGAGAGTCGTGCGCGTGTGGCACTATCCAGCTCAGCGGGAGTGACGTAAAAATCGCGTGAAGGTAGTTGGCGAAGAAGGCGCGGTAGCGCTGTCGGTGCTCGACTTCACTGTGTGCGGTTTGTAAGTACTGCCAGAAGTCGAGGCGTGATTTATCTCCATCGTCATGTAAGTGACCGTCCACCCTTGACCCATACAATCGCATGATTTTTGTTTGTGGGGAAATAAATATCATCAGGATGGACAAGTCTATGGGTCGGTCAATCGAATCCAGCGGAACATGAAGGTAACAAGCAACAAACTGTCGACCCAGTTTACAGACGTCACTGGTGGCAGCACAAGTCAGTTGGTGGGTGTCGTCATCCACGACGTGGCAAACTGAACAATGCGTAGTGTCCATTAGCCCGTTAGCCCGATGGCGTGAGGACGTTGATTTGTGGCGAATTTTCCACATGAGACGTGGTACCATGTTGCCCGGACGTTGGACGGGAAGAAGCGCTGGCGGTGGTGGTATGACGCCAAACCGTGAGCCGTCCCGTCAATTGATGTTAGAGTTCGATGTTGTTGCTGGATATGTAACGAAGCGGTGGGGTGCAGAAGTCTTTGGTTCGAGGAAGACGCGTGTTCGCTAAGTGAGTGTGAGAACAAATGAAGTCGACGATGAAATCAGTAATGTGCGTCAGATGGTGCGTGATGTGACTGACTGGTATTGGCGGCGTGTTATGGTCGCGGGCATAAGAATTACCAGCAAGCTGCGCGTAAAAGAGCCCCCGTGCCACTGCTTGTGTATGGTGGACGCGTACAAGGACGCCGCTCGGAGTCGCACATTGACAAGGCCGAGGTCCCCCGTTTGCGGGGTGAGGGTTAGCGTTTCGTAAAGGACCTTAAAGAGCGTACCGGCCGTAAGAAAGTATCCGAACGCGGCCTGGAGACTGCGTCCTATAGTTGATGGCAGCGGGGGTGCCTGTGCGATGTTGACCACTCTGGACGACACATGCTGCTTGAGGAATTCGACACGATGTGAAGAATCGAGTCGGCGGAAGAGATTATGTCGCACCACCGTGCGGATAATATGGAGAGTACGTCGAAAATTGATGGCAGCGGAGCAGTGCACGGTGGAGGTGAAAATGATACCAAGGTATCGTAGTTTCTGTACGCACGGGAGAGGCGCTAAGTCGTCGTGTGAGAGGCCGAGGTCAATGGGCATCACCGTGAATTTAGCTACATTCATGTTATTGCCCGCTGCAATTCCGTACGTTGATATCAAATCAAGAACCATTTGTGTTTCATTCCGTGAGCAGACCAAGAGGAAGAGGTCGTCCGCATACGCACGACACCGAAAAGTGTGCTGTCGCGAAGTGAGACTAGAAAGGTGGGTCATCAGACTCCCGATGAGTGGCAACCCTCCCTTACGGATCGCCGGATGGTCACTGGTCCCGCCATATTGCCATTGACCTGAATCAGCGATTCCGCGCTGCCGTACAGGCGCCGGATGATATCGATAAAGGCGGGTGGAAAATCCATTTGGCTCCTTACTGAGAACAGAAAACGTTGCCGCACCTTGTCGAATGTTCTGTCAAAATCAATAGCAACCACCGCCGCGTGGAGTCTGCACGCAGCTGCCAGAGCATTTAAATCACGACATTCTCCCGTGACAACCCGGAGTTGTCTGTTCTGGGGATAGAATGCAACACAGGATCTTGCGGTATCGCATAGCCAGGAGTCGTGCAATAATTATATAGTCTGCGTTAATCAGAGTTAGGGGACGGTAATGAGCTGTCGTCACTCCCGTTGTCTGTTTGTGGATGGGGATAATAATTCCCGTGACAAAGGACGACGGTACGCCGTTCCCCATCGTCAACAGTTCGTGGATCATGGTCGTTCACCGTGACATCATTAGCGCAATAAAATTCTATCGGAAATCCGTCAACGCCAGGTGACTTATTCCGAGCACCTTTGTAGATTGCATCGTGGACTTCGTCTCACGTAACCGGCTCCATCAGCTCATCCGCCTCGTCGCAGGCGAGGATGCGAGTTACGTGTGGTAACACAAACTCGTCAGTGCGGTTGTTGGTAGTCTCCTCCTGGTACGTTGTGGGGTAGCGGTCTAAGAAAAGTAACGTGCTGGGCGCTACAAGTGTAGGCCTCGGTGATGAGACGTTGTCGTCGATGTTTCCTATTGGAGGCGATATGATGCATGGTCGGATGTTCTTGTTCCGTGTTGACATCGAGTCCGTACCATCGCCCCCCTGCAGTCTACAGCGTGTGAAAGTTAGATTTCCTTAATCCTGTTCCGTTCCCTGTGGGCTCAGGGTTAGGTGGCCGGGCGTCCAGGCCGCGGAGAACGGCGTAGAAATAGTCGGTAGTGTGCCGGCGCCACACAGCTACTTCCTTGCCATACGGGATCAAGGTACGTTGAATGACAGGTTTGGCACATTCCAGCCACCAAGTCAAGGTTGTGCAGCGACGTTCAGAGGTGGCCAATGTCTCGGTAACGCCTTGAAGACTTCCTGGATCATAAAGATGGGAGGTGTTTAGCTTCCACGGTGCACGACTGTGCCAGACCACTTGCTACGGAAGAAGAATGTTGCAGATGTAGGCACAGTGATCCGAAAAGGCGAAGGGCCAAAGTTCTGCACCTTGGACTGCAGGTGTGAGTTCCCGATAGTCCCAAATTCTGTCGAGGCGCCTCGCGGAGCGACTCGTCTGGTAAACGTTGACAATATGCGTCCCAATGACTGTGGCAGCCATGCCTCTGGAGGACGGAAGGTACGTCATATCAGCCACCGGAATGCCTTCTCGGCCGTAGGTAGCTACTCCACGTCCCAGGTGGTCACCAGGAGAAGGATAGGTGTTATATCCTGTGACGTCTGGAAGTGTGGCCAAGTGTGCTTCCTGTAGTAGTGCGATATCGACGTCTGATGCACATATCATCTCTCGTAGCAGTTGAATTTTCACGCGGGAGTTAATATTGTTAGTGTTGAACGTTGCTACCTGGTAGGTTTGGAGTCATGCCCACCGTGGAGTGGAACTGCATCAGCGGAGGGTGAAGATGGGCGAGGCAATGGCGAGTCATGCCATTTGCCACCTGACGGCATTATCAGCGGCTTTACTAGGTCTCAGTCTGCGGTAACTTCATCCCCAGCGTGTGGTTCGGCCCATTGTCGACGTCGTCACTCCATGCCATCCAGGGCGCTGTCGTTGTGCTGGTGTTCTTATGTTCCACCTTGTCCGTGTAAGCGGAGAACGTCTCGACGGCAGTCGCAACGGTGGAGTCCACTGGTCCAGGTGCACCTGGGCGAGCCAGCAGAGTAGGCTAGAGCCGTAATTCTTCTCGTCGTCCACGTTCTCCGAGGCCTCGTCGGGCCGGATGGCATCTGGGGCCTCTGGAGGAGGTTATCTGTCTCGTCCTGAGACCGTGCAGTGCCTCCTTTTGCGCCTTTCAGGTGAAAGTTGGTAGCGCGTTCGTCCCTCGGTGTCGGAAGACGCGATAGTCGTGGCGGTCTGGGAGGAAGGCCATCACGGGGACGATAAGTGAAGAGGCGATCATATTAACGGCCGGGAGTGGATCAGAAGTCGTCGTTGTTGGTAGAGGCGGCGAAGTAGCGACAGGTGGTGAGCGTAACGCGTCGACTCCTGCGGTATCCGTAGCAGCAGGAAGGGTCACCGGTATATGGTCCGACAAACTGCGGCCAGAGGGAGAAGAGAAGAGACCGTCGATGCGTAAGTGATGGGTGAAACCGTGGCCATCTACAGTGCCATAGGGGCGGAAAGCTGCGATAACTTCCGTCCGACATTTACGTCGGCGTGGCAAAATCGTAGTCCATGTTTGGTATCACGAAGTATTCTTTTGCACACCGCATCGTTGATGACTTTGACGTACATCGTACTGCTTAAGATGGACAAACGGATGCCCAAGATGTCAGTTGCAAAACTGGAAATTTGTGGTAAGTTCCTATGGGACCAAACTGCTGAGGTCATCGGTCCCTAGGCTTATGATAAAAACACACACACACACACACACACACACACACGAGGGAGGACTCGAACCTCCGACGGGGAGAGCGGCATGAACCGTGGCTAGCCGCCTCAGATCGCGCGGCTACCTCGTGCGGCAAGATGTCGGTAGCTGGGATCTTAGCAATGACGCTTAGGAAGCGTTCCACTTCCATGGACTTCGGTCGGGTGTAGTCATTTCAGAAGCTGATTCATAGCGCTGATTTTCGAAAACGATTAGACATAGTTCTAGTACACATAAGCGACGGAAGCTAAAAGTAAACAACAGCGAGCGCGCGTGCTCCGCAAGCGGAAACAACGGTACGGCCGCACTGCACGGCTGTGAAAGCCGGACTGTGACCCCTAAGCCACAGAGGACACAGGAATTAGTGCGTCTGCGAGGACTTATCCCAAGCACGCCATCCCCCCTCCCCCCCCATCCCCCCCCCCCCAACAGACCTACATTCTCAACTTCCTCCACACACTACGAAAGTAGTGCTCCCTGCCGATTAATCTCAATGCTCGTAGCAAGGCCTATTCCCACAGGAGTTCGAGCGGATGTGTGCATTCGCACAGATATGGTCATTGGCTTGTGATCGCCGTAATTATATGTGTATGATGTCTGTTCATTCGGACAGGTCACCAGCTTTCAACAGATAAAGTAGTAAAAAGAATGTAACAACTGAGGAATGAGGTTTCCTGTTTCTTAATGAAAAAAGTCAAACTGTTCCAGCAACGGGATTTTTTTATTGAAACTAGCTTACCTCACTGACATATTTCAGGAACGAAATATTCTTAGCACTTCACTTCATGGTAGCCGGCCGCTGGTGGCCGAGCGGTTCTAGGCGCTTCAGTCTGGAACCGCGCGACCGCTACGGTCGCAGGTTCGAATCCTGCCTCGGGCATGGATGTGTGTGATGTCCTTAGGTTAGTTAGGTTTAAGTAGTTCTAAGTTCTAGGGGACTGATGACCTCAGATGTTGAGTCCCATAGTACTCAGAGCCATTTCAACCATTTGAACTTCATGGTACTCAGGCAACTGTACTATCTTGGAATGAAGAAGTGAAGGTGTTAATGAAGGAAATAGAGTTGTGGCAAAACCGAATGCGAAATGGAATGCTACGTAAGTTCCTTACTCTAGTGTCACTGTTCGAGGACGCAGATAATCCGGTACTTCCAATGGAGATAAAAGCCAGTCTTCTTCGTCAGATTGCAAGAATTAAAGTTCACTTCGAAAAGTATTTCGGCAACCACTTTTTGAAATCTAATTGGATTAAAAATCCATTCAAAAATCCTTCTGGGATTATACATATTGTTCGAAAAAGAACTCCCTAGTTTTAAGTATAAATTTAATGGAGAAATCTATGAAAAACTACGAGTACATATTATGAAAGAGAATGCGTTCAAGTTTTGTTTAAAGTTAGTAGACGTCAACGTGGGATCCAATTGTTGCAATGCACACGTCGAGACGATATTCCACTTCTCTCCGCGTATGCACCAACATTTCAGGCGCAACTCTCCCAACCGCCGCGACGATTCTTTCCCGTAAATGATTGATGTCTTTGATATTTTAACTGTACACAACATTTTTTTTATGTGGCCGCAAAAGAAAAAGTCCAGTGGACTTAAGTCTGGGCTTCGTAGTGGCCAAGGTACAGGGGCAGTCCTGCCTATCCGCCTTCCTGGAAAGCGAGTGTCAAAAGCTGCATGCACATGGTTACTGTAATGCGGTGAGGATCAATCTTGTTGGAAAAACGCTAGCCCCTTTTCCGCCTCAATATCGTCCATTTAGGGAAAGACGTACTCTGGCAACATGTCACAGTAAATGTCCCCGTTTATTGTTTTTTCCTACAAAAATGAAACGACCAATCATACGATCTTCAATCAAACCGCACCAGACATTAACTTTTGGAGACTCACGTTGATGCTGAATAACTTCATGTGGATTCTCAGTCCCCCAAATTCTGCAGTTATGACGATTAACTGTTCCAGTGATGTAAACTGTAACCTCATCAGAAACGAGAATCTTTTTTAAAAAATTGACATTTTCAATTATGTGTAGAAAGTCAACAGCAAACTCATCCCTTTCGATTTCATCAGTAGATTTTATTTCATGTAGCAGTTGCAATTTGTAGGAGCGCAACTTAAGTGTATAATGCATAACATCGTACACAGTTCCTTCAGAACTCCTAATTGTAGACTACGACTGGCCAATGACTTCTTCGAGCTCCGAACACACGAAACACGGATCTGTTCAACATCATCTTCAGAGGTTCTCGGTCTACCTGGTAATTTTGCTTTTAAAACACTACCCGTTTCCTTGAAAGACTTTATTTAGCCATGACGTATAGTTTTTGCTGTAGGTGATTCACCACCATACTGACGTTTAAAATTACGTTCCACTGTTGTAACTGTCTCAGTTTTCAAAGCCAAATAACACACAGCGCTTTCTGTTGCGAAGTACATATTGTTGTTGAGTTACTCTGCACTGCATTGCACACATGCCTGAAAAAAAAACAGCACTGGTGACGTCTCAAGGTCAAGCAGACCTGCCAACTTCAGGGGAGCCAAACTTAGAGAGTTGATGAATCAGACACAACAAATTGTATATATTCTAAGCCGGCAGCTGTGGCCAAGCGGTTCTGGGTGCTTCAGTCCGGAACCGCGCTCTTGCTACGGTGTTAGCTTCGAACCCTTCCGCAGGCATGGATGTGTGTCATGTCCTTAGGTTAGTTTGGTTTAAGTAGTTGTAAGTCTAGGGAACTGATGACCTCAGATGTTAAGTCTCATAGTGCTTAGAGCCATTTGAACCATTTTGTGTACAGATTCTAGGACACATTAAAACTAGGGAGATATTAGCAAAGAATTCCCAACTGTAATGTTACCCATATTTAGGCGAGCTAATTGGCTGCCCAATATTGGTAGGAGATGAATTCAGCCGGCCGGTGTGGCCGAGCGGTTCTAGGCACTACAGTCTGGAACCAAGTGACTGCTGCAGTCGCAGGTTCGAATCCTGCCTTGAGCATGGATGTGTGTGTTGTCCTTAGGTTAGCTAGGTTTCAGTATTTCTAAGTTCTAGGGGACTGATGACCTCAGAAGTTAAGTCCCATTTTAGACGAATTCAAATGGTTCAAATGGCTCTGAGCACTATGGGACTTAACATTTGTGGTCATCAGTCCCCTAGAACTTAGAACTACTTAAACCTAACTAACCTAAGGACAGCACACACATCCATGCCCGAGGCAGGATTCGAACCTGCGACCGTAGCAGTCGCGCGGTTCCGGACTGCGCGCCTAGAACCGCTAGACCACCGCGGCCGGCAGAAGTTAATATTTCACAGCGAATAAAAATTTACACAACGAACATCTGAATTAACCACACTTAACGACAAGCGATATCTCATATGATAGCATTGCATTGTAGCTATCATATCTGAAAGATACTTATCTGTCTCTATTTTATTTCTTGATTTACAATGTCTTTTATAACTTTTTTATCACACAAATATTTGTCAGAACATCGTATTCAACATATTTATACAGCTAATGACTACAGCATGAATACCTCACATATTATCATAGTTGTGTAGTTATTTAATAAACACTTTATTTAAATGTTGAATGCAAGTACTATTAAATAACTGTGCTAATTTAAAAGTGGTCAATCACATGTGTCAGCGAACACTACAATTGAAAAGAGAACCAAAAGAATGTCATGTTGGCATAAATAATTGTTTAAATAATATAGCCGGCAGCGGTAGCCGAGCGGTTCTAGGCGCGAAGTCGGGAACCGCGCGACTGCTACGGTCGCAGGTTCGAATCCTATCTCGGGCATGGATGTGTGTGATGTCCTTATGTTAGTTAGGTTTAAGTAGTTCTAAGTTCTAGTGGACTGATGACCTCAGATGTTAAGTCCCATAGTGCTCAGAGCCATTTGAACCATTTTAAATAATATATACAAACAATATGTTGTTATTCGTTGTGAGCACACCTGCACAACAACATTGGCTTATTTATTTATGGCCAAACCTTTATTTATAGTTATTGTAAATCATCTGAGTGTGATAGAATGTTTATAATATTGTTTAAACATTATTCTAATACGTTATTATAGTGCGGGAAAGCAGTCAAGATGTAACAGATGAATATGACCTTCAGCCAATGGAGAAGCAGATAGTAGCAGAACGTTAAAGGAGTCAAGTGCAGACTGGGACTACTCGCGTGACGAGCTCAAAGGAGCAGTTCTGAACACTTTTTCCTTTGCGATGGAAGAAGACACAATCATTTGCCTGCGGTAATGTGAGTGATTTAGATGTGTAGGTGATATACGTATTCTGGACAGTGAACAGCCACTACGAGACTTCACCTTTTGAGGACACTTCATCTACATCTACATCATACTCCGCAAGCCACCTAATGGTGTGTGGCGGAGGGTACTTTCGGTACCACTATCTGACCCCTCCAACCCTATTCCACTCGTGGTAGGGGGGGGGGGGGAGTAATATGTTGTTTGACTCCTCCTGAAAATTGCTGTCCCGAAATATCAATAGTAAATCTCTCCGTGATGCACAACGTATCTCTTTTTACGTCTGCCAATGGAGTTTGTTTAGCATCTCCGTAACGCTCTCTCGCCAGCTAAACGATCCCGTAACGAATCGCGCCGCTCTTCGTTGTATCTTCTCTGTGTCCTCTATCAGTCCTACCTGATAGGGATCCCAAATAGATAAACAATACCCAACCATCGAGCAAACAAGCGCCTTATAAGCCACTTCTTTCGTGGATAAGTTACATTTCCTTAAGATTCTTCCGTTGAATCTCAGCCTTGTGTCTGCTTTTTCCACTATGTTTCATATGGTCATTCCACTTAAGGTCGCCTGGATATTTTACGGCAGACGCTGTCTCCAGTTTTGTCATAAACAGTGTATCTGTACAGTAGTGGATTTCTTTTTCTCTGTATGCGCCATATATTTATTTACGTTCAGGGTCAACTGTCTGCACCATTCATCATTTCTCTGCAGGTCTTTCTGCAAATTATTACTATCTGCTAGCTTTGCTACTTTGGTATAAACAACTGCATCATCTGTGAATAGCCTTAAAGAGCATCCGACGCTTTCCACTAGATCATTTACATATATTGTGTACAGCAACGGTCCTATCACAGTTCCCTGTGGTACTCCGGATGTTACCTTTACCTCTGTCGATTTAGTTCCGTTAAGAGCGACGTGTTCAGTTATATATGCAAGAAAGTCTTCAACCCAATCGCAGATCTGCTCCGATACTCCGTAAGCTCGTATTTTTTTCATTAAACGGCAGTGCGGGACACTGCCAAATGTCTTACTGAAGCCAAGGAACACGGCATTAGCCTGAGCGCCATTGTCCACTGAACTGTGGATCTAATGAGATACAGAGTGAGCTGAATTTCACAGGCTCTCTGTTTGCGGAATCCATGTTGATTTTTATAGAGGAGCTGTTCATTTTCCAAAAACGTCATAATTCTTGAGCATAAAACATGTTCCATAATCCTACAACAGGTTGACGTCAACGATATAGGTCTATAATTGTGTCGATCTGTCTTACGGCCATCCTTAAAAACGGAAATGACCTGCCTTTTTTTGCAGTAGTTAGGTACCTTTTGTTGCTCAAGCGATCTCCGATAAATTACTGCTAGAAATGAAGCAAGTTCTTTAGCATAATCTTTATAGAGCCTTATAGGTATCTCATCTGGTCTTGAAGCCTTTCCACTACTAAGCGATTGTAGCTGCTTTTCAGTTCCGCGATCAATTATCTGCCATTTCGACGTTCGCAAGACAGTGTTACGATCTTACGCGGTGAAACAGCTTCGGAAGACCGAATTCAGCATTTCGGCCTTCTCTTTATCTTCCGTTTCGGTGCCAATATGGTCGCTCTGAGAATGAATAGATGATTTTGACCCACATGCTGATTTTACACACGACCAAAATCTCTTAGGGTTTTCACTCAGGTCGGTTGACAACGTCTTAATTTCGAAATCATTGAACGCTCCTCTCATTGCTCTTCTTACGCTCGTTTTCGCTTCGTTCAGCTTTCGTTTGTCAGCTAGGTTTTTACTTCTCTTGAATCTGAGATGAAGTGCTCTTTGTCTACCTAGCGCTTTTCTAACACTGCTATTAAACCATGTTGGATCTTTCCCTTCCCTTAAAACCTTACTCGGAACATACTTGTCTAGGGCATATTGAACGATGCCTTTGAATTTTTTCCATTTGTTCTCTACATCTTCGTACTCACCACCGAATATTTGATGCTGACTGCTGTGATATTCTGAAATTTGTATCCTGTCAGCCTTGCTGAGCAAATATATCTTCCTACCTTTCTTAACATTCCTTGTAAGACCCACAGTCATAGATGCTGCCACATCCTTATGAACTTCCTCTACGTTAACTGATTCTATAATTTCAGGTCTGTTGCCAAGAGGTCTAAGACCTTACCCTCACAAGGTGATTCTCAACTGTCTGCTGAAGGTAATTTTCGGACAAGACATCCAGAACAATGCCACACGATTACCTGTTTCTGGCACCAGTTTTGATGGCATAACACTCCCAATCTATACCTGGCAAGTTGAAGTCACCCCCTACTACAACGGCATCGTCAGGAAAATTACTAATGATCTTTTGCAAGCTCTCTCTGAAGCGATCTACAACTACAGATCCGACCCAGGTGATCTAAAAAGCATCCAATCACCATTTTTTACTGTTCTTTGATACTCAGTTTCACATTCGGAATCCGTGATAAACTCGCTAGATTTTATCGAATTTTTTTACTGCAATAAACACGCCACCACCATTGGCGACTAACCTAGCCTTGCGATAAACATACCAGTCTGAACTTAGTATTTCGTTATCATTGACGTCTGGCTTCAACCAACTTTCTGTTCCCAATACTAACTATGCATTATAACCTTATAACCTTAATATAAGCGATACTAATTCCGGGACGTTTCCTTGGATGCTCCTGCAGTTTACTAAAATGATATTAATTGTTTCTATATCTGATCTGCGGGGACCCAGATTCTCTGAGGTCGCTGTTGCAGATTTAACAGAAAAATTGTGTTTGCTCCCAAGGGATGGGTCCTCTAACCTAAAAAAGCGCCATGTGCACGCCACATGTACTCCGCTACCCTAGTAGCCGCTTTCTGCGTGTAGTGCATGCCTGGCCTATTAAAGGGAACCCTACAATTCTGCACCCGATAGCGGAGGTCGAGAAATTCGCATCCGATACCGTCACAGAGCCGTCTGAGTCTCTGGTTTAGACCTTCCACTCTGCTCCAAACCAAAGGACCGCGATCAACCCTGGTTACGGTGCTACAGACAGCTTAGCCCGCACCCCGCGTGCGTTGCTAGTTGCCTTCACCATATCAGCCAGCCGCCGAAAGCAGCCGAGGGTGGCCTCAGAACCCAAGCGGAAGGCGTCATTCGTGCCGACACTTGCCACTACATGCAGACGGTTGCACCCAGTGGGCTCGATAGCCGCCGGCAGGGCCTCCTCCACATCACGAATGAGACCTCCAGACAAACATACCGAATGCACACTGGAATTCTTTCTCGCCTTGCCTGCTACATCCCTGAGGGACTCCATCACCCGCCTAACATTGGAGCTCCCAATGACTAGCATACTCACCCTCTGTACTTGTACGGACTGGGCAGAAAAATCGACCGCTGACCCAAAAGGAGAGGCGTCCCGTGCTGGCTAAGAGTTATCATCAACACTGGGTAGCACCTCGTACCTGTTGCTAAGACATAGGGAGCCAGCCACACGGCCTGCTCCCTCTTTCGCCTTCCGCTCAGTGACACGCGTACCCACCATTGTCTGCCACTCACTCTGGAGTGAGGACGGACCGGTCAGATGATGCGTATCGGAAGCCACAGTGACGTCCGGGCCACCATGGGATTCCAGTTGACACCAAAGGTGTCACGGGTCTCGCCAATGGCACCTCGACGTCACCGCAACTTCGAGCATTAGCTGGAAGCTTGTCGATGGTAGCCAACGCTGCTTCCAGCTGTTTAGGGACAGCGGCCAACTCTTCTTGTGTCCGCTCACAACAAACGCAGTCCCTAGTCATATCGTCCTGTGTATAAAATTGATATAAGGTCTCAAATTGTACTACAGAGTTTGAAAATACCCCAAAGGAGAAGAAAGTAACACTGAAAGTTGGTGTGCAGATCTCTTACTGAACTCTGAGACCGCAAGCTATAAACAAAGAAATTTCTCTACACGGAAAATTGACAATAGGAAGCCACCCTACACAAGGATATTCTCAAGACTTAGGCAAAACAAAAAATGATTAATTTTCTAACCACTAGTCTAGACAGTAAAATACACACGTACAGTTCACGTCTTTGCTGAAGCAAGTGAACAAAAGTCTAAGACTAAATTAATTCACAGTTTATCAGACAAGCGCTGCTGCTGCTGCTGCTCTGCTGCGCGTCCTCTCGGCTCGGCGGCTGCCGCTACACTGTCGATTGCTGGAAGAAGGCAGACCTGCCTGAGGTAAAATGCGTGATTCAGTCATATAGGTGATTGATTCTGGATGGTGAACGGCCGCTACAGTACTTTTGAACGTACTTTATATTTCAAGAGGCCTGAATTTTCTGCAGAGGTGGACTCTTATGGAACAGACAGAGTATGGGATACTATCCTTCGTATCACGTGTGTAAATTTGTGAATAATCATGTCAAACTGCGAATTATTTTGAGCTGGTGAATCTTTCGTGAATTGTGAACATCAAACGGACTTAGTTTTCAAGAGTCTTTGATGTCTAATTTGTTTGGGGATTTTGCCACCATTCTCGTAATGTTCTTAACGTAACTTACTTACATTTGATCAGGGTATCTTCTGTCTGTATTTTAACTGAATATTGTAGGACTACCTCCCATTTATTTGAGATGTTCTTCCTTGAATAAGTATTATTCAACGTAATTTTCTGTCGTCTTCTTCAATTACAGACTTTAGAATAGGCCGCTGGTCGGTATGTTGTATATTTTCCTACAGTCACTTGCAGATGTCGCTACCCTGTAGATTACAGCGTTATCAGAAAACAGTCACAGATTGATCAACATCTCGTAGATTGCTGCTCAACGTAGCTTTCATATCGTTTATGTATGATGAGAACAAGACCAGTTGTATTAAACTTCCCTGGAGCTTTCCTGACGATACCCTCGTACCCGTTGAACACTCGTCGTCCAGAACAATGAACTTGATTCTATTGCTTAAAAAGTCTCCGAACCACTTGCCATGTGAGAATCTATTCCATATGGTGCACCTTTGTTAGCAGTCAGCATAGGAGACACCGCGTCAAATACTTTCCGGAAATACAGGAAAATGAAACCTGCCTGTTGCCCTCGTTCATTACATCGCAGACTTCCAGTAGTATCGTATTTCTGTCTGTCTCCTCTGTATGAGAAGTCATATTGTACATCACATGGATAGCGTTCTGTTCGAACACGCTGAGCTAAGGCATATCCTGTCTCTCGTCGTCTCCAGTTTATTATTCCAGATTGAGACAAGCTGATTACACGTCTCCATTTCATGGTCCAGCGTGTAATTTTCTGCAATGCTTGTGGACAGTCCAGTAGACGCCACTTCACTGTCAAACAACATTCCAGCTATTTTACTGCTTTTATGAAATACAGATCTCCGGTAATTTCTGGAGTCTCCAAAATTTATCTAATATATGGGGTGATACATCACTGTTTGTCTCCGTCTTCAAGGCGACCGTTGCTGACAGAACCTTAAACCATAGCCTAGCATTTTCACTTTTTCATTGTTTTTCATCACTTGTCACCAATCATATAGCATGGGTACAATTTTATGTCTTTTGTTTTTGTGTAGGAATTTATCACACAGGTCAGAGCTATAGCCGTTGCCGGAAGCGTTGCGTTTTACCTTTGATTAGGATAGTGGAACAGTTATGATCCGATGCACCATAGAGTACTAACTGTTTGTTCGTTACTCAATGGGTGCGAGCAGCTTTCAAAGATTGCAGCACCCATATCAGCTTTCCATGATACACCGCCTCATTTGTTTCAGTACCAGTATTAGCTGTTTAGTCTTTAAATTCTAAATATCGAAATTCGTGAATGATCAAATACCCCTGCCCATCCTAACGGTTACCCAAGTTCGTTGTAACTTAGTGATAGCCCAGTAATTCAAAACCAACCAGTTTATGACTTGATGCAGACTATCAACAAAATACGTGTTGTCTGTAAATATATTTCAGTGGTCAAAATACAAAGGCAATCTATGAGCCGGAAAGATTTTTAACTTGAAAAAAGCCTGAGCAAAGAGTAAAAATTCAATAAAATAGTTTTCAGTCGTGCGGTTGGTTAAAAGACAATACTGAGAAACAGAGAACAGTTAATACACTAAATGCATTATAAAATACATGGTGAGCCATTGAAATGGAACCATCATTCAAAAAAGGTAGGTAAACAGAACTTTAAAATAGTGTGATATGAGATGGGAGAGAAGGAAAACATGTAAAGCTGTGTGACCAACATAGTTGCCATTTTGGAAGCCAACATCTTCGATGCAACTCGTAATTTGCAATGGATAGATTGTCATTTGACATATCAAACAGATATGCAGGAGTAAAACAATGGCGCTTTTCATTGGAGCGTAGCTTTATCCATTCGCAAGGGATAGCTTGAAGCACAACTTCAGTTCCTATTGTGATAAAGTTGTAAACGCTACAACCAACAACAGGACAATGTGAGATTGCTTATATTTACACAAAACACTCTTGCTTACAAAGTACGCACTCAGCAAAAGCAACTAACTGAAAACTATGTTGGATCACCCATTGCCAAGTGAAATTAGTGTATGTTCTGAGGAAGCCCTCTGCAACACAGCCGAAACCATAGCTATTTTAATATTTTACATTTTAAAAAGTTTATAAGATGATGCGGCAGGACACCAAACAAGAATTTAATGAAAGTAATATCGGTAGCGAAAACCTTTATATTTATAACATTGTATTTTTGCAAAATACATGGTTCAAAATTTTTGGTACCTTTTTTACCAAAGCCATCAGTGTTGTCACGCTCGCGAAATACTGTTACTGCAAAACATAAATCGAGATTTTTGGAGGGTTTTAATGCATGACAACTGCCCCACTGCCTGATGTACAATCTTCAGTAACCACACGATCGCCTCAGTTCCTAAACCATGGACCATTCGAATATGCGCCTAAAAATTTAAAAAAAGTAATTGTATAGACCAAAAAATATTCGTCGCCCCTTCTGGGGGTAGAGGTGTTTATTCTCGCAAGCGCACTGTCCAAACAGAGGTTAATGGCATTCCATGTGTAGGAAGGTCGAAGTGAATGAAGAACATCGTGCAATCACTCGACAAAAACGCGTAGGGTCCAATCTGCGAGCAGCCCGCAGTGACATGAATAATTGTCGTCGTGTGTCGCGCATCCACAGAGCTGCTGATTGACTGAAAGCCCGATCGAGCTCCCATTTGAGTACTACGAACCGTCGACCACTCCCTCAGGATTGCCGGAAACCAGTGCGTGCATGGCAGCCGTTTGTCGGCGCTGGCTGGGTCAGGAGAGCAAACGGTGCCGATTCTTCCTCTTAATGCGCATGCGGATGGGAAAAACCGACATAACCGGTATTTTTCGGTATTTCCTTGGTCTCGTTTATAACAGGTTTTTTATTATTCACTAATGAACGGGTTAAAAAACCGAAATAACAGTTGGCCATAGCAACAGCACCACAATTTTTTAAAAGAACGAGCAATTTTTATTCGCAAACTTTGCAATGCTTTGAAATATAGGGTATTTATAGAAAAATGGGGATAAGCGATTGCTGGCATTTTAATAATGTCGACAGAAAAGAGCAACAAACAGATGACACAAGATTTGGTACAGCTTTCCTGAGACAATAATACAGTTGTTACTGTCTGGCATGGTCTATTATATGGAACGCGTATGCGTGCAGCATGTAGGGCTTACCCTATCTGGTCTATAGTAGTTCCTCACTGTAGTCGTCGGATATCAGTTCTATTACCAAATGGCACCATCCCTAGTCCGGAAGTACACGATGGGGAACGGGAAACAGGCCCTGAGTATTAGACTGCTTACAGACGACCGCCAAATGCCATTTATTGTTTCGAAGCTGCTGCGAGGTTTACATTACTTCATTTATTATTTATTTAATGTTTATCTATTTGTTGTTGTATCTGCACGTGGCGGGCAGTTGGTTGCCGGGCCGATTTTCCGTGCGCCACTCTGTATTTTCGAAGTGTAGTGTTAGTGAAGTACAATGCTCCATTTACTGTATTTAACATAAAGAGAAAGCTTCAAACTGAGTAGTTTATTCGTAGCTTACAATAAAAATAGACAGCAGTTGATCTGCTGTCTGTCTACACATCACGCCTTACCTGCTTATGGTCCTTGAAAACGGACAAATCGACATTGTTCTAACCTCAGTATTCACCTTATAGCACTGAGCATTCGGATCGTCCAAATAGTTGTATGATCCCGGATACAGCAAGACTTTTGAGCAGAGTTTCAAAAGATTAGAATCAATAGCAAAACACTGGTGACTTTTGTGGTAGTTCACCGGTTATCACCTTTCGAGAAAAGCAGAAAGTGGTGGACAGACTGAAATTTCTTTTGGTTGCCAGAGTAATTTAATATTTCGATTCTCTGTATGTTGAATCTAAAGGGGTCAAAATTGTTCAACCTTTATTCGATTTTTAAAGTTATTACAGGAAATAATAGGAATAGAAATCCGAAACTCGGTTTGTGTTTCAAAAACCGGTTATTTTGTGCTGTTTTAACAGTCCAATCCCTACTGTGCAAAATGCGCGCGCGCGCGCGCGCGCGCGCACACACACACACACACACACACACAAGGTCTTTTCGAGTCCGTTCAGTTAGAAGTAAATGAGATTTTGGATAAAGTCTGGCCGGCCGGTGTGGCCGTGCGGTTCTAAGCGCGTCAGTTTGGAACCGCGTGACCGCTACGGTCGCAGGTTCGAATCCTGCCTCGGGCATGGATGTGTGTGATGTCCTTAGGTTAGTTAGGTTTAAGTAGTTCTAAGTTCTAGGGGACTGATGACCTCAGTAGTTAAGTCCCATAGTGCTCAGAGCCATTTGAACCATTTGATAAAGTCTGGTGAGATCCAAGCTCGTTACAACATGTTGAAGAACTGCCTCTACAATAAAAGGCGAAGTTGTTCAACAAGATTATGCAGGGGGAAAATAGTTCACCTGGAAAGACGAATAAATTCTTACATTATCTAATAATTTGCTAACACTAGTTATTCACTTAATTACTTAGCTAATTTGACATTCTACAGTTCATTTCAAAGACTTTGCTCTGAATTGTTAGTAAATCACTTATAATAAAACAGTATAGAACGAAGAAACCTTAAGCACACCTAAAATAATCAATACAACAATTATCCTGATAATAACAACACAATAAATTAAAATACAGAAGAAATAAAAATCTTGTCCTACAGCAGAAAACAGGGCAACAACAAAAAACAACTTACAATGCCTGGGACTCGGTCATGACCAGGGAATAACTTCAACTTACAATGCTAAAAAAAATACTTATCTTGGATCAGTTCCATAACCTCTAGCTAAACCTCGATCTATTCCTACTCTCACCACACAACTAAGACACCAAGTACTCACAATACTACCGAACTACCCACAGCTTTCGTGTTAATACTTCTTATACAACAACATACGAACGGCTCACTCAAATAAGAGCCAGAACACGATGAAATATATTGCAACAAGAGTGAACCACTGTCTCAGTCACATAAACAATTAACACAATAAAGTCTTGAAACCACTAAAGAAATTTCGAAGACTTCACTGATCTCATACAAATATGACTTCGTGCACATAAACTGAGGCGGCGAGTGAAAATTTGTATCAAGGCGGGAATCGAACCCAGGTCTCGTGGTTAGCAGACAGGTGTATTAGCCACTAAGCCACCTCTGCACAGTGGCTCACACCACTGCATGGGTTACCCTGGTACACCTCCCTCCGCAATCTAAACTCTCACTTTCACCCAAGTCTACTTTAAATTCCCCCTTCCACACGAACGGGCTCTCCATGTTCCATGGAGACTGGGGCGGCAGTGAGAATTCGGTTTGAGGAAGTAGGCATGCAGGGTAATCCATGCACTTGTGTGAACTGCTGTGGCGTAGTGGTTGGCCGAACTGAGCTACATGACCGAGGATCTACCGGCGACGAGGGCACCGAGCATGAGAGATTACTATCGCATCTGTCAGGCACGACAACTCCGTAACAACGTCGAACAACAATACCCAACCATCCACTGGACCAGTGTGTGGCGAGCCGTGCACACCCCATACCTGCCCACGTACGCTCGTTCCTTCTGGTATGTGGTGGTGAACGGCAAATTAGCCAGACGCCAGCGCCTCCATTCCATCCATCTCACTGACGACCCTTTGTGCCAGCACTGTGCAGATTCGGACTCACACCACCTGACACGTGCTGTGACAGGCAGATGCTGGGATCTTGTTCAACGTATGCTGGCGCTCCTGTTACGACGACAGCCATAGTCTATCACGCCGTACGAACTCCCACTACCACAGCGAAACGCCGTCAACTAGCTGAAGGGCATGGTGCTGTATTACATTTTGCAACCCGCGCCCGAAAACGCTCTGGCCTTATGGGTTCCACCTGACGACGACTCATGAGGCATTCCCCCACCATGCATTGTACCGCACACGACTATCGAATTATTTAGGCGCATTATTCGAGGATCCTCCTGCGCAATGGGGCGTTCCGAGTACCAGAAGGCGCACTTGAAAATGATTCACGGCACACGATTGATCCCCAGAGAAAACGGTTTAGAGAGTCTCCCTTACATTCATTACGTGAAGACGACTCGGAAGCTTCTGGTGGGGGTTGTAGGATCCCGCTGAAAATATTAAAATTAAAATATACATATAAAAATAAACACATGGAATATATATATATATATATATATATATATATATATATAATGTGTGTGTGTGTGTGTGTGTGTGTGTGTGTGTGTGTGTGTGTGTGTACTCATAAATAAGTGAATTTAATCCAATAAAGCTCTCTTGATCCTGTCGAACCCCTTTCCTTCCTTGGCTCCGGGAGGGCGAGAACGGGACACTGAGGCCAGGCCTCGGAAGAAGACCCCTGCCAAAGACCCAACCTTTCTCTTAGGTGCTTTGTAAGAAAAAAAGTGGTTAGCGCACCTGCCTAGTAATCAAGAGACCCAGGATCGATTCCCGGCACTGGCATAAATTTCAACTCGCCGTTTCAGTCTACATACATAAAATCAGTGTCACTTTAATACACTTATTGACGCCCAAAGCAATTAATACAATTACGCCGGCTCTGGTTCACAGTACACAGAACACCCTGTCACACGCCCCAGTGCCATAAATAACAAACAAGTATTTACACGGCTTCCACCGAGTTACATGCAGGAAGTTCTTTTGCCAGTGGCCACACTCAATGTACTGTTCGCACATGTCATCACGTACCACCACGTCAATCACCAGGCCACCAAGGTGCCACAATCATCTGCGAAAGCACTCAGATGCTGCTCAAAAAGAGTACACCTGGAAAGACGACGTCGATTTTGATCCGATGGCAGAATGTGCCACCTGGGAGATGCTAATAATGATTTCAACGTCATCCGATGTGGCCGAGCGGTTCAGTCTGGAACCGCGCGACTGCTAGGGTCGCAGATTCGAATCCTGCCTCGGGCATGGTTGTGTGTTATGTCCTTAGGTTAGTCAAGTTTAAGTAGTTCTAAGTCTAGGGGACTGATGACCTCAGATGATGTCCCATAGTGCTCAGAGCCATCAACAGATAGCATAGTGGCACAGCTTCCAGGGCGCCATCTGTGTCAACCCTTTAATAGGGAATTCTCACAGCCTGAAGGCCCAGCATGGTGATAACGTGTGAAACAACCAGCTAGTCATGCCACGGAAATGCAATCGTGCTTTCTACAGCCAACTGAGCGACTTTGAAAGGGATCTCCTTTCGGAGAATTGCCACACAAGATGGACGTGCTGCGTCAGATTTGCAACGATCCTGGCATCAGTGGCCATGTAAACATTCTGACACTCTTAGAGGAGTTTCTGGACATACACGCAACACAGACGCCCGCCAGGATGGTCGTCTTATAAGAGGAGTAGTAACAGACTGTATAGCTATCACAGCATAGAGGGCTTGTGTGCCCAGTCGAGTCAACATGAAATGTTGCGAACTGGTTATTAGCAGTGGAACTACGGGCACGTACATCTCTAACCCGTCTTCCGCTCACGGCACAGTATCGACGTTCACGGCTCGACTGGTTCCTTCAGAGGGATACTTGGAAGGCGGAATGGTGCGCCAAGGACTTCAGTGGAGCGAGCAGATTCTGCCTGCACATAAGTGACGGTCGTTCGCGCGCGCGATGTAGATCTGGTGAGCGCTGCCTCGAAAGTGCATTCGTCCAAGAACGCGGGCCCCACCCCAGGTCTTAGGATCTGGGGTCCGACAAACTGAAACTCTACTTCACCTGTGGTGTTTCTGGACGGGACACTAACCAGCGCTCGATACCTGCAGAGTGTTGTTAGAACCTTCTTTTGTCGTTCTTGCAACAGAGAAGTGATGTACTGTTCCAACACAATAGTGCTCGCGTACACACTGCCCCTGCCAGATGTGCAGCAACTGCCTGGCCACCACGGTCTACGAACTTGTCCCCAGTCGATCATGTGGGGATATGATGAAAGAGGAAGTGGCTCGTGCCAATCTTCAACCAAAAACTCTTACATAACTACTAGATCAGGTCGAGCAACGTACCCTATAGTAGTATTCACCATATGTACGATATATTGGATACCTGAGTGAGCGCCTGCATTGCCTCCCATAGAGGCTACACCCCGTACTAACACGAATGTTTCAGCATTGGTCGATGCCTGGTCCCTCAGAACCGCTTGCAGTATTGATCTGTAAATGTAATCACTTCATGTATTCCATACGCACTGTCGCAACAATAAATCTTGATTGGAGTGGAAACATCTAAAAGGATGGTTTTGTTTTTTTCAGCAGGGTACCATGCAGAAATTGCTCCTTAGTCTCCACTTGCAATGCTGTCCGTCCGACCGCAAAGGACAACAAAGTTTCCACCAGGTTGTTGTCCACAAGGCAACCCCACAAGTGTTGCTCGCATCTTGTTTAGCAGTCGTCCCACACTTTAACGTCACCGCCCGTTAATTGGGATTTCACTTGCGATTAATACGGAAGGTAATATCGGGTTGTGAACCATTTTTATGTTGTTGTTGTGGTGGTCTTCAGTCCTGAGACTGGTTTGATGCAGCTCTCCATGCTACTCAATCCTGTACAAGCTTCTTCATCTCCCAGTACCTACCGCAACCTACATCCTTCTCAATCTGCTTAGTGTATTCATCTCTTGGTCTCCCTCTACGATTTTTACCCTCCACGCTGCCCTCCAATCCTAAATTGGTGATCCCTTGATGCCTCAGAACATGTCCTACCAACCGATCCCTTCTTCTGGTCAAGTTGTGCCACAAACTTCTCTTCTCCCCAATCTTATTCAATACTTCCTCATAAGTTATGCGATCTACCCATCTAATCTTCAGCATTCTTCTGTAGCACCACATTTCAAAAGCTTCTGTTCTCTTCTTGTCCAAACTATTTGTCGTCCATGTTTCACTTCCATACCTGGCTACGATCCATACAAATACTTTCAGAAATGACTTCCTGACACTTAAATCTATACTCGATGTTAACAAATTTCTCTTCTTCAGAAACGCGTACCTTGCCATTGCCAGTCTACATTTTATATCCTCTCTACTTTGACCATCATCAGTTATTTTGCTCCCCAAATAGCAAAACTCCTTTACTGCCTTAAGTGTCTCATTTCCTAATCTAATTCCCTCAGCATCACCAGATTTAATTCGACTACATTCCATTATCCTCGTTTTGTTTTTGTTGATGTTCATCTTATATCCTCCTTTCAATACACTGTCCATTCCGTTCAACTGCTCTTCCAAGTCCTTTGCTGTCTCTGACAGAATTACAATGTCAACGGCGAACCGCAAAGTTTTTATTTCTTCTCCATGGATTTTAATACCAACTCCGAATTTTTCTTTTGTTCCCTTCACTGCTTGCTCAATATACAGATTGAATAACATCGGGGATGGGCTACAACCCTGTCTCACTCCCTTCCAAACCACTGCTTCCCTTTCATACCCCACGACTCTTATAACTGCCATCTGGTTTCTGTACAATACGTAAATAGCCTTTCTCTCCCTGTATTTTACCCCTGTCACCTTCAGAATTTGAAAGACAGTATTCCAGTCAACATTGTCAAAAGCTTTCTCTAAGTCTACAAATGCTAGAAACGTAGGTTTGCCCTTTCTTAATCTAGCTTCTAAGATGAGTCGTATGGTCAGTATTGCCACACGTGTTCCAATATTTCTATGGAATCCAAACTGATCTTCCCCGAAGTCGGCTTCTACTAGTTTTTCCATTCTTCTGTAAAGAATTCGCGTTAGCATTTTGCAGCTGTGACTTATTAAACTGATAGTTCGGTAATTTTCACGTCTGTCAACACCTGCTTTCTTTGGGATTGGAATTATTATATTCTTCTTGAAGTCTGAGGGTATTTCACCTGTTTCGTACATCTTGCTCACCAGATGGTAGAGTTTTGTCAGGACTGGCTCTCCCAAGGCCGTCAGTAGTTCCAATGGAATGTTGTCTACTCCGGGGGCCTTGTTTCGACTCAGGTCTTTCAGTGCTCTGTCAAACTCTTCACGCAGTATCGTATCTCCCACTTCATCTTCATCTAAAGCCTCTTCCATTTCCATAATATTGTCCTCAAGTACATTGCCCTTGTATAGACTTTCTATATACTCCTTCCACCTTTCTGCTTTCCCTTCTTTGCTTAGAACTGGGTTTCCATCTGAGCTCTTGATGTTCATGCAAACGGTTCTCTTATCTCCAAAGGTCTCTTTAATTTTCCTGTAGGCAGTATCTATCTTACCCCTAGTGAGATAAGCCTCTACATCCTTACCTTTATCCTCTAGCCATCCCTGCTTTGCCATTTTGCACTTCCTGTCGAACTCATTTTTGATACGTTTGTATTCCTTTTTGCCTGCTTCATTGACAGCATTTTTATATTTTCTCCTTTCATCAATTAAATGCAATATATCTTCTATTACCCAAGGATTTCTACTAGCCCTCGTCTTTTTACCTACGTGATCCTCCGCTGCCTTCACTGCTTCATCCCTCAAAGCTACCCATTCTACTTCTACTGTATTTCTTTCCCCCATTCCTGTCAATTGTTCCCTTATGCTCTCCCTGAAACTCTGTACAACCTCTGGTTCTTTCAGTTTATCCAGGTCCCATCTCCTTAAATTCCCACCTTTTTGCAGTTTCTTCAGTTTTAATCTACAGGTCATAACCAATAGATTGCGGTCAGAGTCCACATCTGCCCCTGGAAATGTCTTACAATTTAAAACCTGTTTCCTAAATCTCTGTCTTACCATTATACAGGGTGATTCAAAAAGAATACCACAACTTTAAAAATGTGTATTTAATGAAAGAAACATAATATAACCTTCTGTTACACATCATTACAAAGAGTATTTAAAAAGGTTTTTTTTCACTCAAAAACAATTTCAGAGTAGTTCAATATGGCCCCCTCCAGACACTCGAGCAATATCAACCCGATACTCCAACTCGTTCCACACTCTCTGTAGCATATCAGGCGTAACAGTTTGGATACTGCTGTTATTTCTTGTTTCAAATTATCAACGGTGGCTGGGAGAGGTGGCCGAAACACCATATCCTTAACATACCCCCATAAGAAAAAATCGCAGGGGGGTAAGATCAGGGCTTCTTGGAGGCCAGTGATGAAGTGCTCTGTCACGGGCTGCCTGGCGGCCGATCCATCGCCTCGGGTAGTTGACGTTCAGGTAGTTACGGACAGATAAGTGCCAATGTGGTGGCGCTCCATCCTGCTGAAATATGAATTGTTGTGCTACTTGTTCGAGCTGAGGGAACAGCCAATTCTCTAACATCTCCAGATACTGTAGTCCAGTTATAGTAGCACCTTCGGCCGTCCAGAACTTTTCCCTTTGCACAAACACCCATTCTCTGTAAACTGTTTATACCAACGTTTAATACACCACCTATCAGGAGGTTTAACACCATACTTCGTTCGAAATGCACGCTGAACAACTGTCGTCGATTCACTTCTGCCGTACTCAATAACACAAACAGCTTTCTGTTGAGCGGTCGCTATCTCAGCATCAACTGACGCTGACGCCTAGTCAACAGCGCCTCAAGCGAACAAATGTACAACTAAATTAAACTTTATAGCTCCCTTAATTCGCCGACAGATAGTGCTTAGTTCTGCCTTTTGTCGTTGCGGAGTTTTAAATTCCTAAAGTTGTGGTATTCTTTTTGAATCACCCTGTATAATCTATCTGAGACCTTTTAGTATCTCCAGGGTTCTTCCATGTATACAACCTTCTTTCATGATTCGTGAACCAAGTATTAGCTATGATTAATTTATGCTCTGTGCAAAATTCTACCAGGCGACTTCCTCTTTCATTCCTTAGCCCCAATCCATATTCACCTACTACGTTTCCTTCTCTCCCTTTTCCTACTACCGCATTCCAGTCACCCATGACTATTAAATTTTCGTCACCCTTCACTATCTGAATAATTTATTTTATTTCATCATACATTTCTTCAATTTCTTCGTCATCTGCAGAGCTAGTTGGCATATAAACTTGTACTACTGTAGTAGGTGCGGGCTTCGTATCTATCTTGGCCACAATACTTTTTATATTAAAACGAAAAGCAATGGCAGCAGCGTTAAAACGAATTGGGGCCTCTTTCATTAAATTAGTGACTTCAGTCTGAACTTTTACGACAGTTAATACAATTTCTTCTGAAAGTAGCAACGGGTCTCAGTTTTGGCTTCAAGAGCAAACCTTTTCGTGAAATTTGTTACTGAACGTGCATTTAAATATGTTTCCTTGCGGAAATTAATGTTAAATTGATTATAGGACTTCATAATATTAAAATGATTGCAGGTTATCTCGTATTCGATTAACAAAAAACTACGGCGTATGAAATGGTGCACTCTAACTATAATAACCAAAAGAAATGTTTTGGTGTTTAAGAAAACACACAAAACTATGAATCCGTAAAGTAAGGACAGATTTGTAAATGAAATATGGTTAAACTTTAACAGTACATTTTAAAGAAATAAAAGTCAATCTATTCCATACAGCAGCTTTCCCGTCTAATATTTAAAACAAAACCCTCTGCATGATTGTTATTTGTTTGCAATGAGTGCTGCAGTTTATTTGCCGGAATATTACGCTATCACCGTTTGCTCCAAAAGAGCGTTCATAACTTAGCGGTGAAAAGTCTGTATGCTTTGAAATGCTGCGAGTACTGGACGATCACGTTGCTCATGTTCCACCGCCACCCTCCATAGCTTCACGCTGAATATTGTCGAAATGCGGTCTACGTTGCACGCTGTGTGCACTCGGTTCGCAGCAACGTGTGTTCCATAGAACGGCCACTTGTGCTTTACCTAAGAGCTTCTAGACAGGATGCTGCACCTGCACACGTGATTGAACACTCCAATGAAGGTAAACGTCAACGTTATTATGCACTTTGCAACACGAGTACGTTCATTGATCTCACAAACTAGTTCTTGCACGGTTTTGTTTTCTTGCTTAGAAAGTTCACCTACTACGCCTTCTCCGGAAGTCTTTAAAATCACTCACTTTGGCATTCGTTTTGTTACTCATTTGCAATTACGTACAGCGTTTTCAGTCTGATTACACTCATATTGATGCTATGTTTTTTTATCTAACGTCCAAAATAGCTTGTTGCTGCGTGGAGAATCGTTGTATACGACATCACTTTACTTGTTTAAAATTTACATTGGAACGTGGCTATATATTAACATTAATTACATCAGTTTTTGCAATATCTCTTAAAATTCGCGATGCGAACTGTGTTTGACCGTTATTTTACTTGCTGTGCAGCCTGCTTTACATGTGTGTGTTTCATTCGTTTATGGCACCCACTTTATTCCTTGATTCCAAGAAAAACGCATTTCAAGCGCCATGCCCAATCTTGTCCCATAGAGATAAGAAAAAGCGCAAAAAAAGTAACTTTGAAATGCAAAACTAATGTTCGAGGACATCAGTAAGTGCCAAAAAAAGCACATAGTTTAATTGCAACATAGATGACCTGCCATTGCCTGCTGGCTAATGCATTGACACACGACATCATCCTGTAGAAAATATCCTTTAGTATTTATGTACATTAGTACATATACTACTGTTCGAAACTTTTCTCTTTAGCTTGTGGGGCATGTGCTTCTTGCATGAGTAGTGCACATTTATTTACAACTAATCACACATTTCGGAGACAAAGTATAAATAAATAATCTTAAAACTAACACACTGCACATTCTGTTTAGAAAACTACACTACTATTTACAATTTATTTCGTGAGGTGTCTTTATATAAGAGATTTAGACTTTACAGGTAAAATGGAGTTCTGGCAGCCATTTTTTTAGTGTTCTTTAAATGACTTTCACCTTCTCTGTACAATATCCATATAATTAATTATCTTATTGATGGCTCGTGCATCCAGCAGTACGTGTAAACTACCTCCTGACTCGGCTACAGGTAATAGAAGACTACTATATGGAGATAAGGATGCTTCTACGAGTAGTATTCCCCATTCCAGCATTTTCTTGATTTCTTTGTTTACGGCCTATCTCTTGGTCCAGGGAGTCGAGTAGGTTGTGTGTCAATACGTTTCATGAGGCTTAACTTGCATATGACATACGTATCCCTTTATTATACATGGGTTTTCTGCGAAGACTTGTAGATATCTATATAAGAGATTGCACAGCTCGTTTCTCTGACGCTCACGTAAGTAATCTGATTCTAAAATCTTGCCTGGTAATATTCCCTCGAGATTTTGCTTGTTGGCTGGCCGCTGTGACCGAGCGGTTCTAGGCGTTTCAGTCCGGAACCGCGCCACCGCTACGGTCGCAGGTTCGAATCCTGCCTCGGGCATGGGTGTGTGTGATGTCCTTAAGGCGGGTCCACACTGAGCGCGTCGTGGCGCGCCGCGCCGCGCAGTTTGCCGGCTGTTGTCGGTACATCAAAGGAAGTGGCGCGTTTGCGCGCGCTCAGTTTAGACCGGGCTTCGCTCGCTCCATCTTCAGACCGTGCGCGCGCTCCAACTGGAACACAGTGCGCGCCTCGAAGCGGCGCGGCGGGCCGCGGACGGCGCACTCCTCTCTGTTGCAGCTGTGCGCGGGGTGCAGCAGCGCGGCGCAGCACGGCGCGGTGCGGAGCGCTCAGTGTGGACCCGCCTTTAGGTTAATAAGGTTTAAGTAGTTCTAAGTTATAGGGTAAGCTATAGGGAGACGGGTCATATACAATATGTACAACAACCAAGAGGGAATAATAAGAGTGGACGATCAAGAACGAAGTGCTCGTATTAAGAAGGGTGTAAGACAAGGCTGTAGCCTCTCGCCCCTACTCTTCAATCTGTACATCGAGGAAGCAATGATGGAAATAAAAGAAAGGTTCAGGAGTGGAATTAAAATACACTCCTGGAAATTGAAATAAGAACACCGTGAATTCATTGTCCCAGGAAGGGGAAACTTTATTGACACATTCCTGGGGTCAGATACATCACATGATCACACTGACAGAACCACAGGCACATAGACACAGGCAACAGAGCATGCACAATGTCGGCACTAGTACAGTGTATATCCACCTTTCGCAGCAATGCAGGCTGCTATTCTCCCATGGAGACGATCGTAGAGATGCTGCATGTAGTCCTGTGGAACGGCTTGCCATGCCATTTCCACCTGGCGCCTCAGTTGGACCAGCGTTCGTGCTGGACGTGCAGACCGCGCGAGACGACGCTTCATCCAGTCCCAAACATGCTCAATGGGGGACAGATCCGGAGATCTTGCTGGCCAGGGTAGTTGACTTACACCTTCTAGAGCACGTTGGGTGGCACGGGATACATGCGGACGTGCATTGTCCTGTTGGAACAGCAAGTTCCCTTGCCGGTCTAGGAATGGTAGAACGATGGGTTCGATGACGGTTTGGATGTACCGTGCACTATTCAGTGTCCCCTCGACGATCACCAGTGGTGTACGGCCAGTGTAGGAGATCGCTCCCCACACCATGATGCCAGGTGTTGGCCCTGTGTGCCTCGGTCGTATGCAGTCCTGATTGTGGCGCTCACCGGCACGGCGCCAAACACGCATACGACCATCATTGGCACCAAGGCAGAAGCGACTCTCATCGCTGAAGACGACACGTCTCCATTCGTCCCTCCATTCACGCCTGTCGCGACACCACTGGAGGCGGGCTGCACGATGTTGGGGCGTGAGCGGAAGACGGCCTAACGGTGTGCGGGACCGTAGCCCAGCTTCATGGAGACGGTTGCGACTGGTCCTCGCCGATACCCCAGGAGCAACAGTGTCCCTAATTTGCTGGGAAGTGGCGGTGCGGTCCCCTACGGCACTGCGTAGGATCCTACGGTCTTGGCGTGCATCCGTGCGTCGCTGCGGTCCGGTCCCAGGTCGACGGGCACGTGCACCTTCCGCCGACCACTGGCGACAACATCGATGTACTGTGGAGACCTCACGCCCCACGTGTTGAGCAATTCGGCGGTACGTCCACCCGGCCTCCCGCATGCCCACTATACGCCCTCGCTCAAAGTCCGTCAACTGCACATACGGTTCACGTCCACGCTGTCGCGGCATGCTACCAGTGTTAAAGACTGCGATGGAGCTCCGTATGCCACGGCAGACTGGCTGACACTGACGGCGGCGGTGCACAAATGCTGCGCAGCTAGCGCCATTCGACGGCCAACACCGCGGTTCCTGGTGTGTCCGCTGTGCCGTGCGTGTGATCATTGCTTGTACAGCCCTCTCGCAGTGTCCGGACCAAGTATGGTGGGTCTGACACACCGGTGTCAATGTGTTCTTTTTCCATTTCCAGGAGTGTACGAGGTGAAAGGATATCAATGATACGATTCGCTGATGACATTGCTATCCTGAGTGAAAGTGAAGAAGAATTAAATTATCTGCTGAATGGAATGAACAGTCTAATGAGTACACAGTATGGTTTGAGAGTAATTCGGAGAAAGACGAAAGTAAGAAAGTAATGAGAAGTAGTAGAAATGAGAACAGCGAGAAACTTAACATCAGGATTGATGGTCACGAAGTCAATGAAGTTAAGGAATTCTGCTACCTAGGCAGTAAAATAACCAATGACGGACGGAGCAAGGAGGACATCAAAAGCAGACTCGCTTTGGCAAAAAAGGCATTTCTGGCCAAGAGAAGTCTACTAATATCAAATATCGGCCTTAATTTGAGGAAGAAATTTCTGAGGATGTACGTCTGGAGTACAGCATTGTATGGTAGTGAAACATGGACTGTGGGAAAACCGGAGCAGAAGAGAATCGAAGCATTTGAGATGTGGTGATATAGACGAATGTTGAAAATTAGGTGGACTGATAAGGTAAGGAATGAGGAGGTTCTACGCAGAATCGGAGAGGAAAGGAATATGTGGAAAACACTGATAAGGAGAAGGGACAGGATGATAGGACGTCTGCTAAGACATGAGGGAATGACTTCCATGGTACTAGAGGGAGCTGTAGTGGGCAAAAACTGTAGAGGAAGACAGAGATTGGAATACGTCAAGCAAATAATTGAGGACGTATGTTGCAAGTGCTACTCTGAGATGAAGAGGTTAGCACAGGAAAGGAATTCGTGGCGGGCCGCATCAAACCAGTCAGTAGACTAATGACAAAAAAAAAAGTTATAGGGGACTGATGACCTCAGAAGTTAAGTCCCATAGTGCTCAGAGCCATTTGAACCTTTTTCTTTTTTTGTCTTTTTTTTTTTTTTAATACCCCCTTTCATGTATGGGATATGAAACTGACGGTGATTGAGCAAACTCTCTTGCAACAAGATGTTCGTCAAAACGTTTGCCACCTCCGCATCACACGATGAATGCCTCGATTCGTGTACGTGTTGTACGGTGTTTCTCTGTGCAACACATCCGACTGTGGAAGCGGTAAATGCAATTGCGGATTGTTTGTTGCCGCTGCTGCTGGACTTCCGCCTGCATTATTGCGCGCAGCTGGCAACTCGTGGTTCAGTTTGCCTACCTATTCTTCGACGTCATGCTTCCACTTAGGAAGATCACGTTTTAGCATCGTTTTAATTTGTTCTAATTCTTTTTTTATGTCAATATTCTCGTTGTTGTGCCGAGATAACATTTCAGCAATACAATTTTGAATTACTGTGTGTAATTCAGTTCTAAGTACTTCGTTAACCTGTGAATCCTTTTGAAGCATCCAGTTCATGAATTCGCTATTAATTCCCGTCACTTTGTGCTGCTAAGCACTCGATAACCCGTTTGTCTCTGTCATGCCATCAGGTACTAAGCTCCATTCCGATGCTCACTTTGCAACGATCTGTTGTACAGTATTTTGGAATTTTGACTGCGTGTCTTTTAGTCGCTCACTTCCGAGTTCGACCTCCTTACCGACTCAGATATATCTTTACATGCAAGCTGTAACTCAGAAAACTTATTAGCAACAGTTTCTATCTGCTCTTCAGCTAGCCGACGAAAATCTGCACTTGACTTTTCGTCTAGCCGTTCGCTAATTCGCACAGCTTGGTCATTAGCGAAGGGTTCGAAATCAACATTCATCTGGTGTTGAATTTTGGCGCTTATTTGTTCCTCTGATGCCGCGTGGGATTAGCCGAGCGGTCTAAGGTGCTGCAGTCATAGACTGTGCGGCTGGTCCCGGCGGAGGTTCGAGTCCTCCCTGGGGCATGGGTGTGTGTGTTTGTCCTTAGGATAATTTAGGTTAAGTAGTGTGTACGCTTAGGGACTGATGACGGTAGCAGTTAAGTCCTATAAGATTTCACACACATTTGTACATTTTTTTAATTTTTTTTTTTCCTCTGGTGATCTGAAAATTACTTACAATTTTCGTTCATTTTCTCTAGAATACACACACAAATTTGTACGGTCTCCTCTATCGCAAGGTGTATTAAATTTTCATTCGTTTGCGCGGTTTGTTTTTTCTCAAGTTGTTCGAAATTTTGGTGTAAAGATCTGCTACTCCCTTGCACAGGTCGGCAAAAGGACCAGATACAGGAGTTGATAACTCAGTCTGGGCTTCTAATACTGCCGGCATATTAGCGTCGCTTGCGGCAGTACTTGTAGTCTCTGGTTCGACGCCCGGAATTTGAGATCGTCGGTATTTAATTCCTAACCGCGTACATTCTCCTCGCCTCAACGGTCGGATTCTTTCCTATTTTTCCCATAGTCCATAAGTTGCACATACAAAAATCGTGAACACAAAAATATACTTTCCTAATGTTCAAGTGTGTGTGAATTCCTATGGGACGAAACTGCTGAGGTCATCGGTCCCTAGATTTACACACTACTTAAACTAACTTATGGTAAGATCAACAGACAGACACCTTCATCCTCGAGGGAGGACTCGAACCTCCGGCGGGAGGGGCCGCGCAGTCCGTGACAAGGCGCCTCTAACCTCGCGGCCACTCCGCGCGGCATACTTTCCTACAAACACTTTTCAGACACCCTAAAATCACTTTCAGATGTAACCATTACGTGAATCCACAAGCAAATTCCGCCATCTCGTGGCGCATAACTTTCATACACAAATATCTGAAAGTCGCAGAAAATAATTTTATAAATTTACACAAAAGTAAACGAGTTCAGGTCAATCTATTTTCTAATACGAAGTACAAAATTTGGCCTTCAACAGTTTTGCCTTACCTTACACTTGGCGACTTCTTATCGGGTCATTGCTGTTATTATTTTCCTTTTCTTGGTTCTCTCTCTCAATGTTTCTCAATTGGTGACATTAGTTATGTGTTTCACCCATGTAACAGAAAATACATGTAATTACAAGCATGAAATTGTAACATTTACATACACAATAAAATTTCCTTTACTGTTTATTCCTTGGTAGTCCTCGTCTGAGGTCAGAAATTTAACGTCACCGCCCGTTTACTAGGATTTAATTATTTTACTTGCAATTAATATGGAAAGCAGTTTCGGGTTGTGAACAACTTTTATATTAATATGAAAAACAATGGCGGCAACTTTAAAAGAAACGAGGGCCTCTTTCATTAAATGACTGACTTATTACTGAACTTTTATGAAAGTTAATGCAATTTCTTGTGAAAGTAGTAACGGCCCACAGTTTTGGCTTGCAGAGCAGACCTTTTGATAAAATTCGTTACTGACCGTAAATTTAAATATGTTTCCTTGCGGAAATTGATGTTAAATTGATTATCGCACTTCGTAACATTAGAATGATTGCAGGTTCTATCGTATTTGACTAACAAAAACTACGGCGCATGAAATGACGCACTCATACTATAATAACCAAACGAAATGCTTTCGTATTTAAGAAAACACAAGAAATTATGAATCTGTAAAGGACAAATTTGTAAATGAAATACGATTACATTGTAATTGTACATTTTAAAGAAATAAAATTCAGCTTCCACCATTCCACACAGAAATTTTGATGTCTAATATTTAAAACAAAAACCACTACGTGAAGCGCACGATACTCAAATGCATGCACTTGATAGTCTGATTACTAATAATAGTTCCAGTCGCAAATAATTAAATAACAGCCCAAGAAAGGTCTCCTAAGACCATTTCATCAAATCCGCAGAATTAATTGGGTAGCATGAATCAAGCCAACCAATAGAGACAAGAACAATGGCAAGAGAGTAAAGAGAAAAAAGAAAAGAGCAAAGGAGAAGAGCCTTTTATACCAATTACGCATTGTGTTCTGTGTATGATTATCGGTATATTATTCAGAGGTGCTTTGGATAGTTGCATTACTTTTGGTGAATTTCGTGTAAAAGTTTGTGACGTTATAGCACGCACCAGCTTCTCAAGGCCCTCTACTCTTGTCAGTGCGTAGAACTCGGTCCTTCGTGTCACTCGAGCAGCTGACCGTGCCTCCAGCTTGGCCACAGTGGCGTTCACAGCAGTGACGTGCGCGCCCCATCCGCCCCTTGGTGGAGCCTGTGTGACACAGAGCTCATAGTGACCTCTCTCCGTGCCTCTCTCACTTCCCTCGTGTAAGCAGAGACACAAATTTAATTAGAAAGTAATGTTTTTGTTTTCTGTTCTGTACTGACTACTAAGCGAAGAAGGGAAAGCATAAAGGTGGAAGGAGTATAAGGAGGGCCTATACAAGGGAGATGTACTTAAGGACAATATTATGGAAATAGAAGAGGATGTAGATGAAGATGAAATGGGAGATATTATACTGCGCGAAGAGTTTGACAGAGAACTGAAAGACCTAAGTCGAAACAAGGCGTCGGGAGTAGACAACATTCAATTAGAACTACTGATAGTCTTGGTAGAGCCAGCCCTGACAACACTCTACCATCTGGTGAGCAAGATGTATGAGACAGGCGAAATACCCTCAGACTTCAAGAAGAATGTAATAATTCCAGTCCCAAAGAAATCATGTGTTGACAGATGTGAAAATTATCGAACTACCAGTTTAATAAGTCACAGCTGCAAAATACTAACGGAAATTCTTTACAGACGAATGGAAAAACTGGTAGAAGCCAACCTCCGGGAAGATCAGTTTGGATTCCGTAGAAATGTTGGAACACGTAAGGCAATACTGACCTTACGACTTATCTTAGAAGAAAGATTAAAGAAAGGCAAACCTACAATTCTAGCATTTGTAGACTTAGAGAAAGCTTTTGACAAAGTTGATTGGAGTACTCTCTTTCAAATTCTGAAGGTGGCAGGGGTAAAATACAGGGATCAAAAGGCTATTTACAATTTGTACAGAAACCAGATGCCAGTTATAAGATTCTAGGGGCATGAAAGGGAAGAAGTGGTTTGGAAGGTAGTGAGACAGGGTTGTAGCCTATCCCCGATGTTATTCAATCTGTATATTGAGCAAGCAGTAAAGGAGACGAAAGAAAATATCGGAGTAGGTTTTAAAGTCCATGGAGAAGAAATAAAAACTTTGAGGTTCACCGATTCCATTGTAATTCTGTCAGAGACAGCAAAGGACCTGGAAGAGCAGTTCAGCGGAATGGACAGTGTCTTGAAAGGAGGATATGAGATGAACATCAACAAAGGCAAAACGAGGATGATGGAACGTAGTCAAATTAAAGCGGGCGATGCTGAGGCAGGAAATGAGACACTTCAAATAGTAAATGAGTTTTGCTATTTGAGGAGCAAAATAACTGATGATGGTCGAAGTAAAGAGGATATCAAAACTAGACATAGTTGTCTCACTGGGAATTCCGCGATCGTTCATTAAGTAAAATATAGAGTTTCAGTCTTCGATCGCTATTCTTTATTTTCAATTACCGGTTTCGGGCTAGCTGCCCATCTTCAGATCTGTTAGACAATGTTAAAAATGTAATTAATAAGAGAGATACAATTAGTGAAAAAATATCTTAGTTTACAAAAAGAAATTTTGGAACGTATAAAATGCCAACATACCATATGTTGTAGTTACAGAGTAACTTGTCCGTACAGAACACACAGTTCACTGTCATAAGTAAAGTAAATTTCAATCTGTTAAAACATTATATCGCAGTATTTAAGAGTAACCTGATTGGTAACAGTAAAAAGTGCCCTCTACCTATAACAATTGTGCATCTGTTATTATTTCGCCGTATATATTATTGGCGAATATTCTTTTTAACAAAACAATTTTTAAGGTAATAACAAATGAATAATCTTTTTGAGTGCACCATGAAACGAAAAATTTTTACATTAATTTAAAATTTCTTTATAAAGAAACATAAAATATAATTAAAATGTAGATATCCTTCCGAAAATGTGCGTTTACTCTTCTTTGTTTTTGATTGGTGGTTGAGTGGATTTCCCTACGTCAGAACGTATACAACGCCACGCCGAGTTGTCTTGCGCCGCGCCCAATTCACCTCGCCGCCAGTACGCTGAGGGCCGTTCCGCTGTAGCTGTTTCTTACTGGGGCGTGCTGTTGCATTCAAGAGTAAGCCTAAAACAGGTCTTCAAAAATCTCATAATAATTCCTGTGCATAAAATCACTTTGCTCATTAAGTAGTAGGCCTGGGGTTTTTCTTTGATGTGCGTATATTTCAATCTCTTCGAGCACGTTGAGATAGAGACTTTTTGGAGCTTTATGTAGCACCTCCATTTGTTGATTTATATTACTAACTTCATGTCTACTCTCTTTTACATGTGTTCCAAATGCTGTTCGATTGCTATGACTGCAATGTTCCCTGTATCGAATTTCAAAATTCCGCCCTGTTTGTCCTATATAATAACTGTCACATTCAGCACATTTAATCTTATATACTCCGGAATTATTGTATTTCATTTGTTTCGTCGTTGCTGGTTTATGTCTTAATCTATGTGCCATTTGCCCTTCGTTTTGAAATGCCACTGCGATGTTTTTTGGAAAGCATTTAGCAATTCTGTCCGACACACGCCCTTTGTATGTCAGGGTGACAAACTTCTTCTTAACTTTAATTTTTCTAGAATCGCTACTGATGCCCGCGGATTTGTTTTTGATTTTGTTAAACATACGTGTAACATCTTGTGTCCTGTATCCGTTAGCTGCTGCTACTTGCTTAATAATTCCCAGTTCTGTCTGCAACTCATCTTCCTGTAGTGGCAATCTGAGGGCTCTGTTGCACATTGCATGAAAGTAGGCTCTTTTATGCTGTGCCGGGTGGTGCGACGTCGCTACTATGATGTTGTCGGAGCACGTGTCTTTTCTATAGACGCCGAAAACGTGCCTCCCTCCCTCCTTTCTGACAGTCAAATCTAAATAGTTAATCGCCCCGTTGTTTTCCATTTCTAGTGTGAATTGAATTTTTGGATGCTGCTCGTTTAAAACTTTAGTCATTTCCTCTACGTCTTCTTTTTCCCCTTTGAATAATGAAATAGTGTCGTCATCATACCGTCTGTAATAAATTAACTTCTCCTTAATTTCTGGAAAAGAGCTAAAAACTTTGTTCTCAAAGTCATTCATAAAAATTTCAGCTAAAATGCCTGATAGACTGTTACCCATAGCTAAACCTTCATCTTGAATAAAAACTTTATCGTTAAAGATAAAACTATTAAAACTCAGTGTGAACTCTAGCATATCTACGAGTTTGACGATTTTACCCAAGCTCATTGACTTATTTTTTATCAGGTTTTTCCTTATAATTTGCAAAGTTTCTGGTATTGGTATGTTAGTGTAGAGGTTCACAACGTCTAATGAGGCTAGGACTGCATCCTCTGGGATTGCAATGTCCTTCACTTCGTTCGCGAAATACACACTATTTTTTACGTTGTAAACTTGCTCGTATTTATACGCAGATTTTAACTTACGGTACAAAGCCTTATTCAAGAGCTCATTAACGGCTTCCTTCCCATTGCAAATAACACGCATTGGTTTATTCTCCTTGTGCAATTTTATTTGCGCTCTTGCTTCTGGTGTTCTTGGATTCATCTTTACTAATCTAGCTTTTTCATTTGGAGTGAATAAAAATTGTATTCCTTCTATCCTTGCCTTTAAATCTGTCTGAAACTTCTTTGTTAAATCTTTTTTGATTTCTTTAATTCCATTTTCCTGAAAAAACCGCATTGTCTTATCTATATATTCCTTTTCGTAAATGACAACTGAGGTACTGCCCTTATCTGACTTAATCACGATTGCGTTGTTAGAATCCAGTTTTAAGTTAATTTCTTTCACTAACCTCATCTCACTATATATACCGTTATGTAAAGTTTTCTGGCATTCAATTGCCTCTTTGGCTTTGATGGCGATACATGTCTCCTGGTACTTAGTTAACTTAGCATCCTTACATGCTACCTTAACTTCTGCTATCATTCTCTTGATGTCTCGATCTTGCAAGTTCGTTCGCGGATTATGCTTAAGCCCCTTATCCAAAAGCTTCTGCTCTTCTTTAGAAAAGACAATATTGTTAGGTTAACGGTTCTGTCATAAAACTTATGTACATACTGTATTTTATCTGAATCCCTCTCTGCCTTTGCTATTGCTCTACACAGATTAGTAATTTTGTTATTGTGTCTTTTTATGATTTCGTCCCTATGTACCTGGATTCTTGCTACAATCTCATATTCAGCTTGTGTAAACTGCAGTGGCGACAATAGGTTACCTAACTTCATATGTAAATCGTACATAAGCTTATTGAGTTTGTCTTTCTCGATGTACCCTGATTTGATCTCCTGTCTTATCGATGACTGTTCTGCTCTCTTCTTAACTTTTGTGGCTGAGATACTGCTGTTATTTATCTTTACCCTTGCGTACTTCGGCACAACACCTAATTGCAAACAGTTCTTATTGAAATGTATTTTTAAATTGGCTTTCATTATATTAAGCTTAGCTTTAAAAATGTTTTCACATCTCCCACAGCCTGACTAGGCACAAGTTTATCAAAACTAGAGAGTTGACATGAAGTTAGTAATGTAAATCAACAAATGGAGGTGCTACATAAAGCTCCAAAAAGTCTCTATCTCAACGTGCTCGAAGAGATTGAAATATACGCACATCAAAGAAAAACCCCAGGCCTACTACTTAATGAGCAAAGTGATTTTATGCACAGGAATTATTATGAGATTTTTAAAGACCTGTTTTAGGCTTACTCTTGAATGCAACAGCACGCCCCAGTAAGAAACAGCTACAGCGGAACGGCCCTCAGCGTACTGGCGGCGAGGTGAGTTGGGCGTGGCGCAAGACAACTCGGCGTGGCGTTGTATACGTTCTGACGTAGGGAAATCCACTCAACCACGAATCAAAAACAAAGAAGAGTAAACGCACATTTTCGGAAGGATATCTACATTTTAATTATATTTTATGTTTCTTTATAAAGAAATTTTAAATTAATGCAAAAATTTTTCGTTTCATGGTGCACTCAAAAAGATTATTCATTTGTTATTACCTTAAAAATTGTTTTATTAAAAAGAATATTCGCCAATAATATATACGGCGAAATAATAACAGATGCACAATTGTTATAGGTAGAGGGCACTTTTTACTGTTACCAATCAGGTTACTCTTAAATACTGCGATATAATGTTTTAACAGATTGAAATTTACTTTACTTATGACAGTGAACTGTGTGTTCTGTACGGACAAGTTACTCTGTAACTACAACATATGGTATGTTGGCATTTTATACGTTCCAAAATTTCTTTTTGTAAACTAAGATATTTTTTCACTAATTGTATCTCTCTTATTAATTACATTTTTAACATTGTCTAACAGATCTGAAGATGGGCAGCTAGCCCGAAACCGGTAATTGAAAATAAAGAATAGCGATCGAAGACAAACTCCATATTTTACTTAATGAACGATCGCGGAATTCCCAGTGAGACAACTATGTCTAATTTTGATAAACTTGTGCCTAGTCAGGCTGTGGGAGATGTGAAAACATTATTAAAGCTAAGCTTAATATAATGAAAGCCAATTTAAAAATACATTTCAATAAGAACTGTTTGCAATTAGGTGTTGTGCCGAAGTACGCAAGGGTAAAGATAAATAACAGCAGTATCTCAGCCACAAAAGTTAAGAAGAGAGCAGAACAGTCATCGATAAGACAGGAGATCAAATCAGGGTACATCGAGAAAGACAAACTCAATAAGCTTACGTACGATTTACATATGAAGTTAGGTAACCTATTGTCGCCACTGCAGTTTAGACAAGTTGAATATGAGATTGAAGCAAGAATCCAGGTACATAGGGACGAAATCATAAAAAGACACAATAAGAAAATTACTAATCTGTGTAGAGCAATAGCAAAGGCAGAGAGGGAAACAGATAAAATACAGTATGTACATAAGTTTTATGACAGAACCGTTAACCTAACAGATATTGTCTTTTCTAAAGAAGAGCAGAAGCTTTTGGATAAGGGGCTTAAGCATAATCCGCGAACGAACTTGCAAGATCAAGACATCAAGAGAATGATCGCAGAAGTTAAGGTAGCATGTAGGGATGCTAAGTTAACTAAATACCAGGAGACATAGTAGCGACGTCGCACCACCCGGCACAGCATAAAAGAGCCTACTTTCATGCAATGTGCAACAGAGCCCTCAGATTGCCACTACAGGAAGATGAGTTGCAGACAGAACTGGGAATTATTAAGCAAGTAGCAGCAGCTAACGGATACAGGACACAAGATGTTACACGTATGTTTAACAAAATCAAAAACAAATCCGCGGGCATCAGTAGCGATTCTAGAAAAATTAAAGTTAAGAAGAAGTTTGTCACCCTGACATACAAAGGGCGTGTGTCGGAAAGAATTGCTAAATGCTTTCCAAAAAACATCGCAGTGGCATTTCAGAACGAAGGGCAAATGGCACATAGATTAAGACATAAACCAGCAACGACGAAACAAATGAAATACAATAATTCCGGAGTATATAAGATTAAATGTGCTGAATGTGACAGTTATTATATAGGACAAACAGGGCGGAATTTTGAAATTCGATACAGGGAACATTGCAGTCATAGCAATCGAACAGCATTTGGAACACATGTAAAAGAGAGTAGACATGAAGTTAGTAATATAAATCAACAAATGGAGGTGCTACATAAAGCTCCAAAAAGTCTCTATCTCAACGTGCTCGAAGAGATTGAAATATACGCACATCAAAGAAAAACCCCAGGCCTACTACTTAATGAGCAAATTGATTTTATGCACAGGAATTATTATGAGATTTTTGAAGACCTGTTTTAGGCTTACTCTTGAATGCAACAGCACGCCCCAGTAAGAAACAGCTACAGCGGAATGGCCCTCAGCGTACTGGCGGCGAGGTGAATTGGGTGCGGCGCAAGACAACTCGGCGTGGCGTTGTATACGTTCTGACGTAGGGAAATCCACTCAACCACCAATCAAAAACAAAGAAGAGTAAACGCACATTTTCGGAAGGATATCTACATTTTAATTATATTTTATGTTTCTTTATAAAGAAATTTTAAATTAATGTAAAAATTTTTCGTTTCATGGTGCACTCAAAAAGATTATTCATTTGTTATTACCTTAAAAATTGTTTTGTTAAAAAGAATATTCGCCAATAATATATACGGCGAAATAATAACAGATGCACAATTGTTATAGGTAGAGGGCACTTTTTACTGTTACCAATCAGGTTACTCTTAAATACTGCGATATAATGTTTTAACAGATTGAAATTTACTTTACTTATGACAGTGAACTGTGTGTTCTGTACGGACAAGTTACTCTGTAACTACAACATATGGTATGTTGGCATTTTATACGTTCCAAAATTTCTTTTTGTAAACTAAGATATTTTTTCACTAATTGTATCTCTCTTATTAATTACATTTTTAACATTGTCTAACAGATCTGAAGATGGGCAGCTAGCCCGAAACCGGTAATTGAAAATAAAGAATAGCGATCGAAGACTGAAACTCCATATTTTACTTGAAGTAAAGAGGATATAGAATCTAGATTGGCGACGGGAAGGAAAGCGTTTCTGAAGAAAAGAAATTTGTTAACATCGAGTGTAGATTTGTCAGGACGTCGGGTTGGGTTGTTTGGGGAAGGAGACCAGACAGTGAGGTCATCGGTCTCATCGGATTAGGGAAGGGTGGGGAAGGAAGGCGGCCGTGCCCTTTCAAAGGAACCATTTCGGCATTTGCCTGGAGCGATTTAGGGAAATCACGGAAAACCTAAATCAGGGTGCCCGGACTCGGGATTGAACCGTCGTCCTCCCGAATGCGAGTCCAGTGTCTAACCAATGCGCCACCTCGCTCGGTGTCAGGAAGTCGTTTCTAAAAGTATTTGTATGGAGTGTAGACACGTATGGAAGTAAAAAAATGGACGATAAATAAAAAATGGTTCAAATGGCTCTGAGCACTATGCGACTTAACTTCTGAGGTCATCAGTAGCCTAGAACTTAGAAATAATTAAACCTAACTAACCTAAGGACATCACACAAATCCATGCCCGAGGCAGGATTCGGACGATAAATAGATTGGACAAGAAGAGAATAGAAGCTTTCGAAATGTGGTGCTACAGAAGAATGCTGAAGATTAGATAGGTAGACCACATAACTAATGAGGAGGTATTGAGTAGAATTGGGAAGAAGAGAAATTTGTGTCACATCTTGACTAGAAGAAGGGATCCGTTGGTAGGACATGTTTTGAGTCATCAACGAATCACCAATTTAGTATTGGAGGGCAGCGTGGAGGGTAAAAATCGTAGAGGGAGACCAATACACTAAGCAGATTTAGAAGGATGATGGTTGCAGTAGGTACTGGGAGATGATGAAGCTTGCACAGAATAGAGTAGCATGCAGAACTGCATCAAATCAATCTCTGGACTGAAGACGACAACAACAACAACAACAACAACAACACTGACTACCGGAATTTAATTAGGTAAGTGTCCATAGAAAAGACGGAGTTGTCCAATATATATGATTTCACATTAAATTTAAAATTTGATTCACTGCCTTTCTGATGTTATTGCACAAATAGTCCATGATTTATCTAATTCCATAGTGAGCTCATTTCTGAGCGTCTGAGTGTATTACTTATGTGTAATAAATTGAAAATCTTTTACCTTTTAGTGCTACAGCTGTGGACATCACTATTATTTTCAAACTTTGACATCTATTTATTATGAATCTCATTACTGAAAACGAATATAGTGAAAATGCAGTTAGAATGTCTAGCTCTTTAAAGAGGAGGCTACAAGGTCACTGCAGGTGAACACACATTATTATCGTTGTTCGCTTTTCAGCTATAAATACTTTCTTATGATATGAGTAACATCATATTTATTATTTCATCAGACAGTAATGAGAGGAAAAAATACGAGGTTCTCTGGAAAGTAATTACCGTTTCGTAACTACCGTTTGCCACCGCAGCGCTAGTTCGACAGTTCCGCACATTCGCACTCGTCTCTCTAGTCCGTTGTCTTTCCACCGACACCATTACAGCCTGATTGTGTTGTGTTTACATTTGCTAGCGACCTTTCAAAATGTTTAAGATACTCTCTGAGACTGCTGAGGGTGAAGTGCATTCTGTAATACTGTTCTTGAACGCAAAGAATTTTAAGCTAGCTGAAATTCATCGTCAAATTGTAGAGCCTCATGGTGAAAATGTAATGACTGATGGGATGGTGAGAAAGTGGGTCAGACAATTCAATGATGGACAAATCAGTGTTTAGAAGGAGGCATGGAACAGGCGGCCTTCTGTTATCAATGATGATCTGGTTGAAAATGTGAATGAGATGGTTCGCAATAAGAATGGTTTGTGATGAGTTTCCACAAATTTCAAAAACTGCTTTGTGTGAGATTGTTACAAATCGCTTAAATTTTCACCAATTGTGCTCCCGCTCGGTTCCAAAATGCATGTGGATATCTACAAAAAGAAGCGATTTGGCAGTGCTATGATATCTCTCACCTTGATACAGCAATGCCAGAGATGAATTCTTAAACAGAGTTGTGACCGATGATGAAATCAAAACTACAGACGATGGAGTAGAGGCACTTATGATCGCCCAAAAAATAAAAGTTCAAAACAACGTTACCAGCGTAAAAAATCGTGTTCACTGTGGTATGACACAGACAGGGCATTCTGCTTGTTCAGTTTCTCCCCAGAGCTTAAACCGTCAACGCAGTACGATACTGTGAAACACTGAGAAAAATTCGGCGCGCAATTCAAAACAAAAGGCGTGGAATGTTCACCCAAGGCGCTGTGTTATTTCATGACAGTGCAAGTCCCCATTCCGCTGGTTCACACTAAACTTACTCAACAATTCAGTTGAGAGCAGTTCTATCGCCCGCCTCGCAGCCCCGATGTCACACCTTCTGACTACCACATGTTCTTGAACTTGAAGCGTTATTTTGAAGAAGAGAGCTTTGACAGAGATGACGACGCATAAAACGGTGTCTAGCAGTGTCTTCTCTGACGGCATCTTCGTATCAAAAGGGCACAGAAAATTGGTCTCCTGCTATGACAGATGTTTGAATAATTGTGGCAACTATGTAGACAAATAGTTTAACAAATGCTCTTTCTTGTAAAAATACATTTTGGTTCGAAGAAAATGTTTTATGAGGTTTTTTTTCCAAAAAGGTACTCACTTTCCAGACATGCCTCGTATATTGCTTGTTTCTAAATGTAGAAATTATGCAAAGAGCAAAAATGTTCTAAACTTCGCTGATTAATAACATATTCCTTCCAGTTAAAAAATTTGTCAGCATATATGCTCAAAACCTTAAAGCATTCTACTCAATTCACTGACACACTGACACGTACGATATTAAATACTGGGACTGTGGTATTTATTCTAACGAACCATAATTCTTTGTTATTTTTTAATTAGTAATAATCCATTTACAGAGAACGACTTATCACTTCGTTAAAATGTTCTTTATAATTTTGTTAGTTACTGTCTCTTTAACCAGTTTAACTACATCAGTTTTGTCATCTGGGAAAAGTACCAACACTGCTTGATATATAATTAAGGGAAGGTCATTTACATACATAAGAAACAGGACGGGACACACAATTGAACCCCTTGGGTGTTCCATTCATGTTTCCTGGCCAACAGTGAAATTTTTCCGCCCTTCCACCATCGTGTAGACTATTGAACAAACTTTTAACTTTATTTTTGTTAAATAACTTCGAACTAGTTGCTAGTAACACCATTAATACGATAAAACATTGGACATACCATAAAAAATATTAACTGAGGATATTTGGTTACTTAATGAGTAAATGTACAGTTCTGACTGAAGAAATCTTTCTGTAACTCAGATTGTCAAGTATAAAGTACATTGTATTCTGAATTCTAATTTATCCAGTAATGAAATGATCGTATGCCATTTTTTGGCTGGGAGACCCCATCCGCGGTTGTTCGGTCACCTAGTGCAAGTCTTTATTTGACGCCACTGCGATGAGAATAACGGAGTACACTTGCGTCTCTTTCATGTCTTTGTGTGGTTCACATTCTGGGTTGCAATATGTCAGTGATGTAGGGAATGTTGTTTTCATATGCTATTCACTGTCCTCGTTTTAGTTCTAATTACTAAACCCTCTTTGAATGTAAGTGCGCATGTGTAATTACAGAACACGCTCGGGATGCGCGCCTTCTAGAACAGCTTACTCCACGGAAGACGATATGGCTTACAAGCACGTGGCAGACGGTAGCTCGTTTATGTGCTTCATCAATTCCCGAGTTCAAAATAGGAACAGTCTACTAGTGGCGAACAGAAGCCACCAATTAACGCTCCCTCGACGCTCAACTGGAATTCGTGTAACGTACACTCTGCGCGAAATATAAGTGAGAACTTTGTAGCATTAGTTTTTTCTTCTATTTTATTTCTTCATATTTACGGTGAAAACGGAAACGTAGTAGTGATACGGATGCAGCAGCATAGGGGCTGTGGAGTGAAAAGGCTGGGAGTTTGGGGGGGCATAAGTAAGTTTAGGGAGCCTAATTCCGTCACTGTCCTAATTTCATACCCCTAAGAATTTCCACTTTCCACAGTTGGTAACTAATGTTTAGCTGCGTGCTCATGCGTCACCTCATTCTATTGTCTTGTCAAGAGAGTCTATTGTGCGCAGCGTGTTCAGCTTCCGCAGTACGAGTGAATTCATTGTTTACGCTGAGCTGAGTTAGTCTAGAATTCCAATTAACACCCTGCTGTTCCTATTGCGAACACTAATTTTTGTTCAAATACCGGGCTGTATTTCAGTCGTGTGTTGTATTTTATGACGTGTAATCGCTATAGTCTACAGTTTGGTGTGTGTTACTGTGGCGAACATTGTAATAAACATGGAGAGGTTCATAATTTCGTCCTCCATGAAGTTCCTGTTTTCGTTTCTGGAACGAAATTTGGAACTGTTACTAAGATATTATTTACTTTTTATAAATATTATTTTAGTTTTTTCAGATTGAAAAACGCAAACGGAGAGAATTGGATATGTTGCACGAAATACTTCATTTCGTATCTCAAACCATGATCTACATTTCCTCATGCATATCAATTCACATGTGACACATGTTCAGGAAAGTATTCTTCATTCATGGCCTGTAAGCGATTTATAATAGTTGAAGTGTTTGGAAATGTTATAAAGAAAATGTACATTTAAGTTTATTGTACTTTTGAGAATATTTTTTGAAGACAAAATTCGAAGATTGTTTTTGTATTTCTGCTTTTGCGTCGTTAAAGTCGAATACTGATTAAAGTGTGTTATAATAATTTAACTGTAACTTGGCTAGAAGTGGAGAATAAATTCAGGGATGTGTATAGTAATTTTTATTCCTTTCCATAATCTCTGAGCTTATTGAGGTCCTGACCTACTAAGGTGACGAAATATGGGCCACCTACCTTATTATTGTCCGCCGCTCGTGGTCTCGCGGTAGCGTTCTCGCTTCCCGAGCACGGGGTCCCGGGTTCGATTCCCGGCGGGGTCAGGGATTTTCACCTGCCTCGAGATGACTGGGTGTTTGTGTTGTCCTCATCATTTCATCATCATCCAGGAAAGATTGGGTAATTGTACGGGCGCTGATAACCACGCAGTTGAGCGCCCCACAAACCAAACACCATCATCATCACACCTACCTTATTGTTTTCTAAGTAACAAAGTTTTATTATAAAAACAGAATTGAACTATAGCCACTACTCCATGATACACTAGCATTGTACTTTGTATTACGGTACAACAATAATACACATTAAATATGCTCAATGACTGAAGTTCAGGTAACGAAATAAATAAAAAAAATAAAAAAGCATGGAGCAAAGTTTCGAGCCACCAACCCCAACAAGGAATCTCTACATCTGCATGCATCAACATGGTTACTCTTCAATTCACTCTTAAGTGCGTGGCAGAGGGTTCATCGAACCATTTTCATACTACTTCTCTACCAATCCACTTTCGAATGGCGCGTGGGAAAAAGGAACACCTAAACCTTTCCGTTCGAGCTCTGGTTTCCTCTTATTTTATTGTGATGATTACTTCTCCCTACATAGGTGGGTGTCAAAAAAATATTTTCGTATTCGGAAGAGAAAGTTGGTGATTGAAATTTCGTAAGTCGATCTCGCCTCAAAGAAAACCGCCTTTGTTTCCGTGACTACCACCCTAACTCACGTATCGTATCAGTGACACTCTCACCCCTATTTCGCGATAACACGAAACGAGCTGCCCTTTTTTGCATTTGTTCGATGTCCTCCGTCAATCCTACCTGGTAAGGATCCCACACCGCACAGCAATAGTCCAGCAGAGGACGGACAGGTGTAATGTAGGCTGTCTCTTTAGTGGGTTTGTCGCATCTTCTAAGTGTTCTGCCAACAAAGCGCAGTCTTTATTTCGCCGTCGCCACAATATTACCTATGTGGTCTTTCGAATTTAAGTTGCTCGTAATTGCAATTCCTGGGTATTTAGTCAGACAGCCCTTAGATTCGTGCGATTTATCGTACACCCAAAATTTATCGGATTTTAGTACCCATGTGGTTGACCTTTGTTTAGTGCTAATTGCCGCTTTTCGCACCATACAGAAATTCTCTCACTAGATCATTTTGTAATTGGAATTGATCATCTGATGATTTTACTAGACGGTACATTACAGCGTCATCTGCAAACAATCTAAGAGGGCTGCTCAGATTATCACCCAGGTCATTTATGTAAATCAGGAACAGCAGAGGTCCTACGACACTACCATGCGGAACGCCAGATATCACTTCTGTTCTACTCGATGATTTACCGTCTATCACTACGAACTGTGGCCCCTCTGAGAGGAAATCACAACTCCAGTCACACAACTGAGACGATACTCCATATGCACGCAGTTTGATTAACAGTCGCTTGTGAGAAACGGTATCAAAAGCCTTCTGGAAATCTAGGAATGTGGAATCCATCTGAGATCCCTTGTCGACAGCACTCATTACTTCATGGGAATAAAGAGCTAGCTGCGTTAGACAAGATTTTCTGAATCCTTGTTGGTTATGTATCAATAACTCATTTTCTTCAAGGTGATTCATAATGTTAGAGTACAGTATATTTTCCAAAATCCTACTACAAACTGAGGTGAGTGATATTGGTCTGTTATTCAATGGGTTACTCATATTTCCTTTCTTGATTATTGGTGTGACCTGTGCTACTTTCCAGTTCTTAGGAACAGACCTTTCGTCAAGTGAGCGGTTGTATATGACTGCTAAGAAAGGCGCTATTGTGTCTGCATACTCAGAAGGAAACCTGATAGGTAGGTATACCATCTCGACTGGAAGACTTGCCTTTCTTAAGTGATTTGAGTTGTTTCCTAACACCTAAGAGTTTGTAAAATGAAGTGAATGATACATATTCAATACACCGAGGTGACGAAAGTCATGGGATGGACATATTCACACTATATATATATATATATATATATATATATATATATATATATATATATATATATATATATACAGGGTGTTTCAAAAATGACCGGTATATTTGAAACGGCAATAAAAACTAAACGAGCAGCGATAGAAATACACCGTTTGTTGCAATATGCTTGGGACAACAGTACATTTTCAGGCAGACAAACTTTCGAACTTACAGTAGTTATAATTTTCAACAGCAGATGGCGCTGCGGTCTTGGAAACTCTATAGTACGATATTTTCCACATATCCACCATGCGTAGCAATAATATGGCGTAGTCTCTGAATGAAATTACCCGAAACCTTGGACAATGTGTCTGGCGGAATGGCTTCACATGCAGATGAGATGTACTGCTTCAGCTGTTCAATTGTTTCTGGATTCTGGTGGTACACCTGGTCTTTCAAGTGTCCCCACAGAAAGAAGTCACAGGGGTTCATGTCTGGCGAATAGGGAGGCCAATCCACGCCGCCTCCTGTATGTTTCGGATAGCCCAAAGCAATCACACGATCATCGAAATATTCATTCAGGAAATTAAAGACGTCGGCCGTGCGATGTGGCCGGGCACCATCTTGCATAAACCACGAGGTGTTCGCAGTGTCGTCTAAGGCAGTTTGTACCGCCACAAATTCACGAAGAATGTCCAGATAGCGTGATGCAGTAATCGTTTCGGATCTGAAAAATGGGCCAATGATTCCTTTGGAAGAAATGGCGGCCCAGACCAGTACTTTTTGAGGATGCAGGGACGATGGGACTGCAACATGGGGCTTTTCGGTTCCCCATATGCGCCAGTTCTGTTTATTGAAACCGTCCAGGTAAAAATAAGCTTCGTCAGTAAACCAAATGCTGCCCACATGCATATCGCCGTCATCAATCCTGTGCACTATATGGTTAGCGAATGTCTCTCGTGCAGCAATGGTAGCGGCGCTGAGGGGTTGTCGCGTTTGAATTTTGTATGGATAGAGGTGTAAACACTGGCGCATGAGACGATACGTGGACGTTGGCGTCATTTGGACCACAGCTGCAACATGGCGAACGGAAACCCGAGGCCGCTGTTGGATCACCTGCTGCACTAGCTGCGCATTGCCCTCTGTGGTTGCCGTACGCGGTCGCCCTACCTTTCCAGCACGTTCATCCATCACGTTCCCAGTCCGTTGAAATTTTTCAAACAGATCCTTTATTGTATCGCTTTTCGGTCCTTTGGTTACATTAAACCTCCGTTGAAAACTTCGTCTTGTTGCAACAACACTGTGTTCTAGGCGGTGGAATTCCAACACCAAAAAAATTCTCTGTTCTAAGGAATAAACCATGTTGTCTACAGCACACGTGCACGTTGTGAACAGCACACGCTTACAGCAGAAAGACGACGTACAGAATGGCGCACCCACAGACTACGTTGTCTTCTATATCTTTCACATCACTTGCAGCGCCATCTGTTGTTGAAAATTGTAACTACCGTAATTTCGAAAGTTTGTCCGCCTGAAAATGTACTGTTGTCCCAAGCATATGGCAACAAACGGTGTATTTCTATCGCTGCTCGTTTAATTTTTATTGCTGTTTCAAATATACCGGTCATTTTTGAAACACCCTGTATATATATATATTTTATACCTTTTGTACGTGATAATACTATATATATATATATATATATATATATATATATATATATATGTATATGTATGTATGTATGTATGTAGTATCACGTACACAAGGTATAAAAGAGCAGTGCATTGGTGGAACTATCATTTCTACTCATTTGATTCATGTGAAAAGATTTCCTATGTGAGTATGGCAGCACGACGGGAAAGCGGAATGGTAGTTGGAGACAGAAGCATGGGACATTCTGTTTCGGAAATCATTAGGGAACTCAGTATTCCGAGAACCACCATGTCAAGTGTGTACCAAGAATACAAAATGTGAGGCACTACTTCTCACCACGGACAACAGAGCGGACGACGGCCTTCAGCTGACAACTGACAGCTGTCAGTGTTTACAGACAAGCAACACTGCGTGAAATATCCGCAGGAATTAATGTGGGACGTACGACGGATGTATTCGTTAAGACAGTGCGGCGAAATTTGGCGTTAATGGGCCATGGCTGCAGACGACTGACGGGAGTGCCTTTGCTAACAACACATCGCCAGGACTGATTTTCCTTAGCTCGTTAGAATATCGTTTGGATCCTAGACGACTGGAAAACCTGTTCAGATGAATCCCAATTTACGTTGGTAGCAGCTGGCGGCAAAGTTAGAATGTGGGCCAGATCCCACGAAGCCATGGAATCCGGTTGTCAATAATGCACTGTGCAAGCCGGTGGTGATTCCATAATGTTGGCTCCAAATAGTGTACGCTGTGTTTTCATGGGAAGGACTGGATCCTTTGATCCAATGAAGAGATCATTGACTGGAAATGGTTATATTCGACTACATGGAAACGATTTGCATCTTTCATGGATTTCGCGTTCTGAAACGACAATGGATGACAATGTGCTATGTCACTAGGCCACAACTGTTTGCAGTTGGCCTTAAGAACGTTCTGGACTGAGCCGTGGCGCCATTAAGTTACTAGACTGTTCTCCCTGGCGCCAGTAGCTCAAAGGTAGTATCGACTACCCCTCTTGCGGCCCCATATCCAATATCTGTGATGAAGAGTTGGTATCTGTGGGTTGTGTGCTTAGAAGTTCTTTGCTTGCCGATATACACACAGGTTTGCTGGCCCGACAGGACACCTCCTCCTTTTCGTCGAATGAATCTGGATCCTTTACACCTCCCACAAGCTTGATCCTACCCAACCACTTGTCTCTCCCATCCTCTCCCACCCCAACTCTCCACACCCTTGCCTGAGGTGGCTTCTGCCAACTCCCCCTTCCTGATGATGTCCTCATTCCTTCCATTCACCCCTCCTATCATATCTAAACCTCCCCTTCATTTCCTTCCCCTTTTCCTCCAAGGCTCCCTCTCTCTCCCTTCTCCCCCTCCTTTCTCCCTCTCACCTCCTCGCTCTCAGTTTCCCACTCCCTCCCCCCTCCCTGGGCTTCCCCACATAACCCTACCCTCTCCCCTATGCTCTCCCCTATCCTCTCCCTCCACTCTCCCCTCCCCTCTCCCTTCCTCTTTCCCATTGGATACTTCCACCACCCCTACTTCCCCCCCTGCCTGTCCCCTGCATCCAGTGGCCGCCCCCCCCCCCCCTCCGATCTCGTCTGTGTGTTCAGTGCACCAAATATCATCACAAATGTGCTACAGTGTTCTCTTCACCTTCGTGTGTCAGTGTTCTTCTTCAGTGTGCTCCTCCATTCGCTTGTGAAACAGTTTATCTACGTTTGTGTGCACTGCTGAACTTACTTGTACAACCAGTGCATTCCGCGAACATCCTTATTTCATTTCTTATGTATGTCTCCTGTTTTTACCATTCATGTATGTCTGTTTTTCTGTCTCCATGTTTTCTGTTTTTCTGAGGCTGAAGAGTGGCGCAGATAGGCCGCTGCTGGCCTACCTTTTGTAAGGTATTAAAATAACAATAAAGGGAACAAACCGACGGGAGGAGGCAAAAAATTTGGGCATTGGTGGTAGCATCGCAACAAGAGGTGGTCAAGAGTCCGAGCGACCAAAGCCACGAGGTACGCAAGAAGGTCCTGTGGAGAGTAAAGGTACCGGAGTACTTCACCGGGGTCAGCGTCGACTACAAACAGCAGGCCGACATCCCGTCGGTTGGTGGGCAACATTCGTGTCGGACGACCGCTCGTGGCCTGGCTACCCTCTTCTACCTGGCTTTCATAGGTACCACTCAGTAGCCGCCGCGACGCACCGTGGATCCATGGAACTGCTTGCTAAAAAAGAGGAGTAACTTTCTGTAATCCTAGTGGCGATTTGTCATTGTCTACCTGACCTAATTATTTTATGGTTTGTACCCGACCCTCAGAGTTTCACTCGGTCGGCTCTTTGGTCGTAAATATAGGCCGTAGTATTGTACTAGACACTAATTATCGTTTAAAAATTTGTCCCGATATTATATTGCCTTTCCTTTCTGGTTTATTCCCGATCATTAATGTTCTAGTTAATGAGCTCCTGGTCGCAAATATAGTCGGAACAATTGTACTAAGGCACACGCTGCCGTTAAACAAACGGAAGTCTTGTGGTTAGGTTTAAATGTTAGCCGGCCGTGTGGACGAGCAGTTCTAGGCGCTTCAGTCTGGAACCGTGCGACCGCTACGGTCGCAGGTTCGAATCCTGCCTCGGGCATGGGTGTGTGTGATGCCCTTAGGTTAGTTAGGTTTAAGTAGTTCTAAGTTCTAGGTGACTGATGACCTCAGATGTTAAGTCCCATAGTGCTCAGAGCCATTTGAGCGATTTAAATGTTAACCGGCTCGATTCTTTGGTTGTAATTGCATTAGTTATAATCTGAATAACCTGTTGTAGTAAGCTACGCGTTGCTGTCTTTGAACGACCGGGTCATTATTTGTGTATTTTTAACTGGATCTTGTGGTTCCGCCGAGTGAGTTCTCTTGTAATAAGTGTTCACAAGTAATGTTTTAAGACGTTCCTTTAGAGCGGTATTAATAACTGACAATTAGTTTAACTTTTAAAATAGTAACAGCCAACTGTCATCAGGGCTTTAGTCAAAATAAGATTGTTAAAAGAGACGGGTTGGGGTCCAGTCGCACCTTGGTTGCCGATTGAAATTAAGAGGTTTCTCGCTTTGAAGTAAGCCTTATCATTGTCATAATTGTTTCATAATCTGTTTAACCTTTAAGCATACGTGCGCATCTTAACCCCGAACCTTTCGACATACAGTTTTCAAATTCAAAGTTTCTGTCATCAATGGTGCTTATATAGTTTTCATGTGTTGTAGAAGGGCATTTAATAAGAGAAACTGTGTCCAGCGCGGTAGTAAACACTGCTGTTTCACTTGATAATGGGCGGGCTGCAGGTCTAGTCGTCCTGTAATTATTGCCATATTGTTTGTTGGTTTGATTTCTCTTGCAAAAGCTTATTCATTTCACAAATTTGTTCATGTTGTAAAAACATTATGATTATATATTGTTAAATAAACGGGTTGAGCGAAAAGAAAGTTGTATTGGTGGGTCCTCCCTTCCACATTTTCCTTCATTCCAGTAAGTCCCTCGTCTCATGGACAATTCGAGCGAATGATTTGGCATCCAGATCGCCCAACACGAAGAATTATGGGACCTAATCGAGAGATCAGTTCATGCACAGAATCCTTCACCTGCTTCACTTTCGTAATTATGGATAATTACGAAAGACATCATGGCTCAATATTTCTGCAGGGGACTTCGACTTGTTGAGTCCACGCCACGTTACGTTCCTGCACTACGTCGTGCAAAAGGGCGATATTAGGAGGTATTGGTTGGTTGATTTGGGGGAGGGGAGCAAACAGCGAGATCATCGGACCCATCGGGTTAGGGAAGGATGGGGAAGGAAGTCGGACGTACCCTTTCACAGAAACCATCCCGGCGTTTGGCTGAAGCGATTTAGGTAAATCACGGAAAACCTAAATCAGGGTATCCGGACGTGGGTTTGATTCGTCATCCTCCAGAATGAGAGTCCAAGGTGCTGGGCACTGTGCCATCTCGTTCGGTATCAGAAAGTATTCCATGCCTTTTGTCACGTAGCGGTATAGGCACTGCCGGATGGCACATTCAGTTAATAGATTGTAGCTTTCAGTAAAGCACGCGACTGTTGACTAAACAGGAGTGTGGCACTAAGGGAATCTTATGTAAAGGGCACACAGCAGAAAAGCACAGGCATTGACAGTGCACTCCAATGAAAACAATTCTGCAGGCACCAGGAACTCCTGTGTTAAGTTGGCGCCGTTTTCACTCTTTGGTCCTCCAAACTAACATCCACGGCGCTGCCCCGCTGCTCACACGCCATCAGGACACGCCGCACGCTTCTGCAAGACACCATCCAGTCGCTCCGGCCGCTGCCTCGCGCACACAGGTGGCGCTGGTTGCTGTCCTTCAGATGTCTCCGCCCTAACGTACATTTGAGGCAACTGTTTCAGTACTAAGCCGCCATTTGCAGGGACGAATATGAGTAATGGCCGAGTGAGTTGCCGGGTATGAGAGACTACAACAGAAAAGTGAAGGAAAAAATTAAAGGATTTTGTCTCGCAACTCCTACAGAGCAATCAAGTCTGTCTTAAATCTCCGTCTGCATACACGCTCCGCAAGGCACTGTATGGTGCGAGTTGGAGGCTACTACTGGTCGTCTGATTTCCTTTTCCACTCGCAAACCGAGCGAGGGAAAAATTACAGTCTATGTGCCTCTGAGCGAGGCCTAATGTCTCTAATTTTCGTGAGCCATATGCGAAATGTATGTTGGCGGCAGTAGAATCGTTCTACCGTCAGCCTCAAATGCCGGTTTTCTAAACTTTCTCAGTAGTGCTCCTCGAAACGAACTTCGCCTTTCCTCTACTGACTCCCCAAGCATCTCCGTAAACCTCGCGTGCTGTTCGTAGCTACTGAAAACAAGTCTAACTACTCGCCTCAGAATTTCCTCCATGTCTCTCTTTAATCCGACCTAGTGTGGATCCCAAAAACTCGAACAGTACTCAACAATTGGTCGCACTGTCCTACGTACAATCCCCTTTACAGAAGAACTACACTTTCTTAAAATTCTCCCAATAAACCGTAGTCGACTATTCGGCTTCCCTACTACAATCCTTACATGCCCATTTCATTCCATATCGCTTTGCAACGTTACGCCTAGATATTTAATCGGTGTGACGGTGTTAAGCACCAAACTATTAATACTGTACTCGAACATTATGGGTGGGTGAACACAGGATATTGATCACAGTATCCTTACAGTTGCTAGAAACAGTGATTACACTAACGAAAAGGATAAAAAGTGAGAATTTTTGGATGGGACGAAGGAAGGAAGGAAGGAAGGAAGGAAGGAAGGAAGGAAGGAAGACGGGGGTTAACGTCTTGTCGACCACGAGGTCATTGAGACAGAGCCCAAGACTGGACTGATTCATAAATGGAGAAGGAAATCGCCCAAGCCTTTTCAAACGAATTATCCAGACATTTGCTTGGAACGATTAAGGGAAATCACGGAAAACCTCAATCTGGATGGCCGGACACGGATTTGAATCGTCGTTCTCCCGAATGCGAGTCCAGTGTGCTGATCACTGCGACTCCTCACACGGTGTGAAATTTTGGAAACATGCGGTGCGTCAGTGATTATATTTAAAGATGAACAATCCATATCACACTAAGTTTAGCTTTCACTGGTGAGTACCGGTTTCTTATACACAACCATCATCAAACCAATGTCACGTAAACATGAGAAGTCGGTGTGCTCAACTGTTGTGTTGTTACGAAATGGTATCCGTCACCGACTGCTACATAAAGAGAGAGATAGAACTGCCTATGTTCATGGATGAAAGCAGAGGAAAAAAAAACAGACTAGAAGAAGGCCTCACGAAAAAAGTCGAAAGAAGAAGCTTCGAAAAAAATATTTCCCAAAAGGGGGAGGGGAGGGGGGAGGAAAAAACGAGGGATCAACAAATTTCTATTTTGGCTACAGACAAGAAGACTACTTATGGTATATCCAGCAAGAAAACGTAAAGTGCTTTTGAATAGTTTACAATACATTTAGATCGCATACACTTTGCTAAATACGTTTTTTTGAAAGCTAAAATAAAATGAGCAAGAAACACATCAGAGCATTACAGAAAGACCATACAAAATTAGTTACTGAAAAAAACCAAATACCATCCTGAGATTCGTTGATACAATCCCAAGGAAAAACGCTCTTTCGATCGATAGCTGCGTATTCCTCGTCTATCCGGAGTACTTACCAGATAGGTCTAACAGAGGAGACAAATGTAGGAGACATATAAAGAAGAGCGTTCAGCATGCGCGAGAGCGTAGACGCAACAAGAGAAACATTGTTCATCACGGAGAGCATTATCGGTAAATTTCCGACAGCGGTAGTTCCACGAATAATTAGGCAACATATTATTTCCTCCCATATATGTATTGCGAAACGACCAAGACTGAAAAATCAGAGATATTTGACCTCGTACGAAGGCATGCCCAAAGACATTCTCCCCCTGCACCGTAAGGTGGCTAGCGTTCTACAGACGCCGATATAGAACATGTTTCTTTTCCTAGGATTCCTTCTAACGAAACTATCGAAAACTATATTAGTGTGGACGAAATAACTTCTCTGAATTTCCACGGAACTAACTGTGCCCATGCGTATCTAACTGGCGCCTAACGCTTGCCCAGGCCTGTCACAGTAATGACTTCTGGTGCAAAATTACTAGCGCTGCCCTTGCAGCACATATGGCACTCGGTGTATGTAATAACCTTTTGGTAGCACCCAAATGAATCACTTTCGTGCGACTCCTTTCGCTCAAACATATCCACAAGTCTCACCTGCCCTATGAGTAGCGAATTCCTCACTCCGCCAAGTGTCATTAGACTTTGGCCTGATGATACGTTAGTTTCATACTTGAACAATTTATTCTTTAAAAAGTCCGTTCGAAAAATATGATTTTTCATTACTCTATGAACTTACAAATTTTAGTTAACTATCTGTACGTCTTTCAGCACATTTATTAATGTCTAGTGCACAGATAAAACCCTGTTGTAGAGCTACCACTCAACAGACGTGAATATCATAAAATCAGCTGCGGTGATGATGATGATGTTTGGTTTGTGGGGCGCTCAACTGCGTGGTTATCAGCGCCCGTACAATTTCCCAACCTTTGCTCAGTCCAATTTCGCCACTGTCCTGGATGATGATGAAATGATGAGGACAACACAAACACCCAGCCATCTCGATGCAGGTGAAAATCCCTGACCCCGCCGGGAATCGAACCCGGGACCCCGTGCTCGGGAAGCGAGAACGCTACCGCGAGACCACGAGCGGCGGACAAACTCGGCTGCAAACTGAAGTACATAGACAGTTGGATTGTCACATTGAAATACTCAGTGTAATAGATACAATATGAAATCCCTCAGTGTCTGTCTTAATTTTAAACAATAGTATGGCCTTAAAAATGAAACTTTTTGCCCTCTTTTTAAAAAACAAAATATTATGTAACAACTAAATTCGACAAAAGAATCTAGCCATAAGCAAATAACATTGAATTTCTTGGTAGAATTTAAATATGCTTATTGATCCCTTGACAAGACATCACACAACAATAATTACGCGCTAGTCATCATATATCTGAGCACTATTTGCTTAGTACTTTCACGTCATTTTCAACATTAATATAAATCTTCTACAACCATACAACTATAATGTAGCGTACTCAAGTCTGGAAGATCACTTTTGGCATCTCTGTCAAATGTGATGATGGCCAAAGGAATTCAAATAGATTCGTGAACTATTTAAAGAAAAGTCCAGATACTTTATTCATTCTCTTCTGCACAATCATCAAAGTGCCAGATTACAATAGCTAATAACTGTATTACCTAACTTTGTAAACAGAAACCATTATGTCGGTCAATACGGCTGTTGCTCGTAGATGCGCATTTTCTCTTATATCTCATCCATAATCTCTCTCCTCTCGCCGGCCGAAGTGGCCGTGCGGTTAAAGGCGCTGCAGTCTGGAACCGCAAGACCGCTACGGTCGCAGGTTCGAATCCTGCCTCGGGCATGGATGTTTGTGCTGTCCTTAGGTTAGTTAGGTTTAACTAGTTCTAAGTTCTAGGGGACTAATGACCTCAGCAGTTGAGTCCCATAGTGCTCAGAGCCATTTGAACCATTTTTTTCTCTCTTCTCAGCAGTCACAGGCCCTGTAGACCACGCGCTGCATCAACGATTTGCTTCCACCGCCTTCTATCTCTCGCAGCTTCCCTCCAGCGTGTGGAAATTCCTAATGCCGCGATGTCCTTCTCTATGTCATCTTTTCACCTTGTACGAGGTCGGCCCAATGGTCTTGTTGCCTGGAGAGTTCCTTCAAATGCTTTCTTGGTGATTCTGTTGTTTTCTATTTTAGCCACATGTCCAACCCATTGCAGTCTCCTACTTTTTAATTTCTGGATGATAGTGGGTTGCTTCATTAACTGATAAATTTCATTCTTCTTTCGAATTATCCATACACCATCATCCAACACAGGTACCCAGATCTTTCTCATTACTTTTCTTTCGAAAACATTCAGTTTCTCTCTTTCATTCTTTGTAAGCGTCCACCTTTCTGAACCGTACAGTACAATGGGGCATATGATAGTGTCATTATCCATAATGCACCAATTTAATGAACATTTACAAACACATCTTATTTGTATATGCTATCCACTTACGCAACATGGTGAAAATACTTCCAAGTATTAAAATGGCCCCTAGCACTACAGCGTTATACAATGGCCAGGATTCCAGCTTATTGCCTTGGCTGCTTAATCAGGATTTCGCAGGGACTGTTTGCTTAATTACGACAGAGAGGAATTAAGAAAGAAAGGTCTATGCGCATTATAACACTACAACCTTGGTCTGTTGATTCGGAGGTCATAAAAACCAGTGTTGACGGTTTTGCACTTGATACAAAATGTTCTTAAAGTGAATTTGAGGTGAGAGATTGTCTCCAGTGACGCTGTACTTCATTCTAGTTTCACTTCCCTCTTGTAATGGAAAAGTAATCCACCATTGTTTGCCGGCCGAAGTGGCCGTGCGGTTAAAGGCGCTGCAGTCTGGAACCGCAAGACCGCTACGGTCGCAGGTTCGAATCCTGCCTCGGGCATGGATGTTTGTGATGTCCTTAGGTTAGTTAGGTTTAACTAGTTCTAAGTTCTAGGGGACTAATGACCTCAGCAGTTGAGTCCCATAGTGCTCGGAGCCATTTCCACCATTGTTTGTATTATGTGAGAGTTTTCAAGTACCTCTAGTTGAAATTTTTCCAGGAACGACATGCCTCCGACTGTTGCGTGTGAAGGTGAATAATAACAGTGCTGTGGCGATGAGAAATTCGACGCGAAAAGAGCGAAGGACACAGGAAGGCAGAGGTCGGGCAGTGACTTTGATGGTGGAGCGACAAAAGGCGGCCGCAGGCCACTCAGCAGCTCCTGCCTGCGGGGCGCCAGCTTATTTGCATGAACTTATTAAGCGGCGCCAGCCAAACACTCGCCACGGCGCCACTGTGGCAGCAGAGCAGCCAGTGGCCGCCTGGGAACTGCCACGTTACCTGCTGCGCCGCCAGCTCACGGTCCCTCTCATTAGCTCCTCCCCGAAATTCAGGGCAATACCTAGACTCCAGGCCAAGGATCTTTATTTCCATCCGAATACACCTGTGTTCCTCTCGGTAATAAATTCATCAAGACGCAAAAAACTTGCGAGCGAATAATTTTACTTATTTACTCAGTTCAGAAATACGCAAAGGTGGGGGCACCACTAGAAAAAAAAATTGCGAGCGGTCGTGATGAAGTTTTAATTATCACCTCGAAAAAATAAAGTTCAATAATTACTTGTTCTTTTTTGCTTGAACACGTCTAGAGTCCCGCTACGCACTAAAATCTCCGCGTTGTACAATTTCAGAACGCCGCTAGGAAATATAATAATCGAGACGATAGTGGAAAAACTGAAACTCGACAACGGGTCACTTTTCGACAAGTTGCATGATTTTTTAATCGTGACGGAGGATCACCGACGGCTGGATACCGCTACTGTGAGGTATACTCATTAAAAACCCGCCGAACCTGAAATGTGTCCTCTGTGTCAGGTGAGACCAGATGACTTCTTTAGTCGCTTGTTCGCCATGGGACGGTTTCTAGGTGTATCACTACGAACTCAAGGCAAACGACCAAATAAGCAGTGGAAATTTCATACTCGCCAAAAAAGGCGAAGCTCCAGCCTTTTTACGTAAGATATATTGAGTATCTTTTGGAACTACCGTGAGGTCGTGAAAACAGATTATGTTCGTAAGAGGCGAAGTGTCACACTGGTATACTAACGAAATCTCCTGGTGTGGTTCAAGGATTCTGTCAAGACCAACCCCGAGGGACTCTATCCAACATTGTGTTTTTTAACAACTTACTCTCCCCCCCCCCCCAGCTCACCCTGGACAGGACACACTCACAGCTGTCACTTCTTTGGGTTACCAAATCTTGCCTCACCCCCGTATTCTTCTGACAGTGATTTGTTCCTCTTTCCTTGGATGAATAAACGGCTGCAAGGCTGGTATATTGAGAATGACGACGGAGTAATTTTCGAAGTGGATCGGTTTCTGAACAGTCAAAAGGGCGTTTTCTACAACCAAACTCTACACCAGATCATCTATCGTTAGAAAAAATGTGTCGCATCGGATGGAGAATATGTAGATATAGTCTAATACCAACTTTCATGGTAGCATTTAGATGTTTTGACACGATAATTAAAAGTTCATTCCGTCCACGGTATTTCGCTCTTATCAGCCTTTTGGAAAAATGTAACAGTTCACCTCAACGAACTCCTAAAGGCTATAGCGTCCTGGGAGACAACAAGATAGTTCGAATATGAAATGGCGGTGCCTATGTTATTATGAAATACGATGCATGTACGAACGAGCGGTACTGCAGAAACTACAACACCAAGCAATACAGGAAATATATTCGCAGTTATTAGTATGAACCACCATCGGTTGTGTACTGGAATGACAATAATGGACATTTGTGGCAGACCAGGATTCAAACCTGCATTTCCCGCTTTATGCGATTGGTCGCCTTAACCGTTTCTTTTTTCTTCTTTTTTGTCTCACAATGGCTGAGTGGAGTCCACGTACCAAACGCCATTATCTCAGTTAAAGTCTGTGAAGGTGCTGGGAATCGAACGCGTGTCCTTCTGCACAGGAAACAGCGACGCTAACAGTTATTTCTTTTTTCCCCTCGTTGTCCTACCCGCATTTATCTAAAGGCAGCTGGTGGTTTTTTAATCACACCTACAAAAATTTTACAGTAATTAGAACGTGGAAAATGTACTGTACAATATGAACAAGAAAAATGCATTGTAATTTTTCCTCTTGTGACACAAACATCATCTTTTATTAATTACTTAGTGGGCTTACATGTTACTAACAGCAGTGAACATAATAAAATTACAACATACAACGAAACCTGGGTGACAGCGTTGTATTTTATTAGTAAACAACATAAAACACAACACAGCCAAACTGAGGATATCCTTCAGGTAGTAGAACAGAGGAAACACGACACTCGAAAACATTGAAACACTCACTGCTCACAGCTCTCCACAACCCGGAAACGATTACGTTTTCTCAGAATAGTCTTGCTCAATGGTCCGTTGTAAGATTCAAATCAGTGTTCAACAGAATCAGCTTCTCTTACCCAGTACCACCCATTTACGAAGGATGGCCCTTGAACTCACTGTGTAAGTAATTAGCAAAAGGCTGATAAATCCTGGAATTGATCGTGTTGGCCCTGTAAAAAAATCCAAAAGTCAAGCACATCTTTGGGACTGTCCCGAAAAAGTTAGCACACACAGAAAATCCTCTGATCAGTTCATTGCAAGGGTCTTTGATTGGGGAAGGTAAGTTTTAACGAGGTGAACGAACATTCCAGGTTCGATACAGTGGAGAGGCACTCGACAATAAAAGGCAAGCATTCATCTGGAATAGAAGCCACACATGTGCAGTAGGTCCACATCCCAGGCGATGTTCGTACATGTTGGTCGCACGACACCGCATGCACATAGATCAACTAGAGCAATGTCGTGTACATCTTGTCGGAAACTTTTTGTTGACCACGAGATACCAGATGGCACGGATCTCTGTCGTGAAATATTTTTGGTGAACCGGTCGCCACACCGCAGGCACGCCAGTCCTGGATGCTGACTTTCAACCACAGTCCGAGGGTCATATGTCATCAACAGGCAGTACATATCACGCGCCGCAACTGCCCTGGTGCAGGAGAAATTCGTGTGTACACAACTATAATCGAGGAAGAAGGTTTTGGTGTGGGAGAGCGCAGGTGCGATGTGAGCGAGTGAAATAGGGAACAGGCGGGACTGAGTCACCAATTCGTTAACGAGGACAGTGGTGAAACTGTGTCGATGACGAGTCCACATCTTGCGCATGGTGTTCATGTTAAGGGGTGCTGCAAGCGCTCGAACATCGTCAAGTTCCAGTCCTCCGCTGCGAAGGGGGAGTGTGAGAGCATCGTAGCGTACGTATCTTGACGGGAAGGCCATTACTAACGAAGTAATCGAAGGCTGCCTGGATCCGCTGTGCCAACACTGGAGTCATCGGTAGGATCTGTGCCAAATGAGGTATCCAGGACTTCATATGTGTATTAATGAGGGCGACCCTTTGGACCATTTGACGCCTGTGCAGCGAGTTTGTAAAAGGCATTTATAGTTCAGCGCCGTCAAACGGCGGACGTCTCTCGTAAATACGACACCCAAACACTGTAGCGTATCAGTCGTCCACATCGAGACCACACGGAGCCCTCTGCCGATTACCATGGCACGTGACTCGATCACGTTCATATGAAGATGGTATCTGTTCTTTCGGACATCTCTCCGTAAGATTGTCTGCCGCGAGTAATGAGTGTGTGGACATTAAATTGAGAATGTGGGCCTCACTGGGAGCGTACAAGGGATAAATCCCTCCAGTCGCACGATCCTCTGTGCCCTCGGTGGCTCATATGGATAGAGCGTCTGTCATGTAAGCAGGAGATCCCGGGTTCGAGTCCCAGTCGGGGCACACATTTTCAACTGTCCCTGTTGAAGTACCGGTATATCAACGCCTATCGATAGCTTAGGGACTTGATTCAACTATCTTTTGATCACGTTCGTGTCGCTGTCTGCCGCAAGAACAGGTGTAGGCAAGCAGCGGCCCGCGGGCCGCATGCAGCACGCTAATGGTTTTTGTGCGGCCCATTAAGAAGGTCAGGATACTTACGCAAAAATTCGTACCTTTTCTGAAATGCAAAGTTAACTAATACACGCAAGCATTTTAAAAAGTGCATCGCTTAGCTAACCTCTGCTTCCACAAAGTGGCCCCTGAGCCAAAACTACTGCCCACCTCTGGCATAGAGGAATATTGAGAGGGGATAGCTCAAGTCATACTCAAGGTAAGATGGCAATGTGTCGCTCCACCATACCATTAATCATCACCTTCGACGAGGGAACTATGGAAATGTGCGGCAGGGAAGGCCATACAATCCATCACACAGCCAGGAAAGAAGGCTCAGTTTATCAAACGTGCGATCAAAGTCCACGGAAATCAGGTCACTGCGCAGCCTACAGGCTGACGAAGGGGCGACCACATCTTGATAGTCGCTAAGGATCATCTGGCTATTACTGTCCTCTCCCTTCCCCAAATATGAAATAACTTGGCGAAACACTCGCTTAAGATGCATCGCCAAAATTCTGGTGAAGATACTGAATTCATAGTTGAGGAGTTTGATAAGGCAGTAGTCTTCAATCCGTGGGCCTGCAGCTGCCTTAGGCACCGAAATAATGAGTCCTTCCACGAAAGCCGCCGGTATGAAGACCTTGACTGACAGCACCGTGGGGCCATCAGACCGTTAAATGTCCGGTAGAATTCTAAAGGAAAGCAATCCGGAGTCAGCGATTTATTAACTGACCCATTGGCAAGGGCAACCGCTACTCATCGCTAGTGATCTCCTCCAGAAGGGATGTCGACGCTGATATTTAGATAAGCTAAATAAACTAAAAAGAGTAGCATAACCATTCTTGTATAAAACATAACATTTAGAATGCAAAGATTTACCCTCCCAGGTATTTATTTGTTCTTAGCATTTCAGCGTGTTATCAGAAAGCTAACATAGGCCATACAGTTACATTTTTGTAGATGGTAATAAATGTAGATTATAATTATTTGTTTCTGGTACTGATAAATACCTTTAAAAATGCTAATTCTAAAAAATGCTACTTCTACTATTATTTCCTATCATTACAAAACTATTATTTAAAGAAAGAACTTAACCAACTTCCCGGCTACTAATACTACTTTACTGCTATAGATTCTGGCCTGTTCACGTTCATTTCTTAGGGTGCATCTAAACTATTCATATTTGCTTCCGCTGCTGAATCCGCCCTCAAAATGCCCCGATCAACAGCATTGTCTGCCGAATTCCATGGGCTTTGGGGGGGGGGGGGGGGGGGCACGTTTCCACTTTACAAGCCATTCCATATTTCACTGTAAGATTTTAGAATTCACACTTTCTTGATTACGTGCACCATCGCAATGCAGATTCTTCAAAAACCATTTCATTCCGTGGCCATCAACCTCAGTCGTCTTCTCTCCATCTATAGACTATCTCGCGTAGCCAGGACAGCACCATACTGCAGTGTACTTGAGCGACTTGTGAACTCTTCCTTGGCCTTCTTGGATATCATGGCTGCAGTATCATCCAAGATGCGCTTGGTTGACTTGTTCTTCAGTGATGCCCTGGGATCCAATATCCGTAATGCCTGATGGATATTATCCTTTGTATCTTCGTAGGCTGTGCAGTCCCAAAATGTGTGCTCTCGAGTGCTCACACCGCCGCAGACGCTATTATTATTAATTTGGCTTTTGATTTTGTATAGGAAAATAGGAATGCGGGTAAGCTACTACAAACAGCATAGTGAACGCATTATTGTGGCCAAGATAGATACGAAGCCCACGCCTACTACAGTAGTACAAATTTATATGCCAACTAGCTCTGCAGATGACGAAGAAATTGAAGAAATGTATGATGAAATAAAAGAAATTATTCAGATAGTGAAGGGAGACGAAAATTTAATAGTCATGGGTGACTGGAATTCGAGTGTAGGAAAAGGGAGAGAAGGAAACGTAGTAGGTGAATATGGATTGGGGCTAAGAAATTAAAGAGGAAGCCGCCTGGTAGAATTTTGCACAGAGCACAACTTAATCATAGCTAACACTTGGTTTAAGAATCATGATAGAAGGTTGTATACATGGAAGAACCCTGGAGACACTAAAAGGTATCAGATAGACTATATAATGGTAAGACAGAGATTTAGGAACCAGGTTTTAAATTGTAAGACATTTCCAGGGGCAGATGTGGACTCTGACCACAATCTATTGGTTATGAACTGTAGATTAAAACTGAAGAAACTGCAAAAAGGTGGGAATTTAAGGAGATGGTACCTGAATAAACTGTCTAAACCAGAGGTTGTACAGAGTTTCAGGGAGAGCATAAGGGAACAATTGACAGGGAAGGGGGAAAGAAATACAGTAGAAGAAGAATGGGTAGCTTTGAGGGATGAAGTAGTGAAGGCAGCAGAGGATCAAGTAGGTAAAAAGACGAAGGCTAGTAGAAATCCTTGGGTAACAGAAGAAATATTGAATTTAATTGATGAAAGGAGAAAACATAAAAATGCAGTAAATGAACTAGGCAAAAAAGAATACAAACGTCTCAAAAATGAGATCAACAGGAAGTGCAAAATGGCTAAGCAGGGATGGCTAGAGGACAAATGTAAGGATGTAGAGGCGTATCTCACTAGGGGTAAGATAGATACTGCCTACGGGAAAATTAGAGAGACCTTTGGAGATAAGACAACCACTTGTATGAACATCAAGAGCTCAGATGGAAACCCAGTTCTAAGCAAAGAAGGGGAAGCAGAAAGGTGGAAGGAGTATATAGAGGGTCTATACAAGGGCGATGCACTTGAGGACAATATTATGGAAATGGAAGAGGATGTAGATGAAGATGAAATGGGAGATACGATACTGCTTGAAGAGTTTGACAGACCACTGAAAGACCTGAGTCGAAACAAGGCCCCCGGAGTAGACAACATTCCATTGGAACTACTGACGGCCTTGGGAGAGCCAGTCCTGACAAAACTCTACCATCTGGTGAGCAAGATGTATGAAACAGGCGAAATACCCTCAGACTTCAAGAAGAATATAATAATTCCAATCCCAAAGAAAGCAGGTGTTGACAGATGTGAGAATTATCGAACAATCAGCTTAATAAGCCACAGCTGCAAAATACTAACACGAATTCTTTATAGACGAATGGAAAAACTAGTAGAAGCCGACCTCGGGGAAGATCAGTTTAGATTCCGTAGAAATACTGGAACACGTGAGGCAATACTGACCTTACGACTTATCTTAGAAGAAAGATTAAGGAAAGGCAAACCTACGTTTCTAGCATTTGTAGACTTGGAGAAAGCTTTTGACAATGTTGACTGGAATACTCTCTTTCAAATTCTAAAGGTGGCAGGGGTAAAATACAGGGAACGAAAGGCTATTTACAATTTGTACAGAAACCAGATGGCAGTTATAAGAGTCGAGGGACATGAAAGGGAAGCAGTGGTTGAGAAGGGAGTAAGACAGGGTTGTAGCCTCTCCCCGATGCTATTCAATCTGTATATTGAGCAAGCAGTAAAGGAAACAAAAGAAAAATTCGGAGTAAGTATTAAAATCCATGGAGAAGAAATAAAAACTCTGAGGTTCGCCGATGACATTGTTATTCTGTCAGAGACAGCAAAGGACTTGGAAGAGCAGTTGAATGGAATCGATGGTGTCTTGAAGGGAGGATATAAGATGAACGTTAACAAAAACAAAACGAGGATAATGGAATGTAGTCGAATTAAGTCGGGTGATGTTGAGGTTATTAGATTAGGAAATGAGACACTTAAAGTAGTAAAGGAGTTCAGCTATTTGGGGAGCAAAATAACTGATGATGGTCGAAGTAGAGAGGATATTAAATGTAGACTGGCAATGGCAAGTAAAGCGTTTCTGAAGAAGAGAAACTTGTTAACATCGAGTATAGATTTAAGTGTCAGGAAGTCATTTGTGAAAGTTTTTGTATGGAGTGTAGCCAGTTTAACGAAATCACTACTATTATTTTCGTTCAAGAATAATTATTAATTATTATTTATTATGGTTAGTTTTAGCTACTTAATTTGCCTCTCTTTAACTTCTTCTGTAAGTACGAACTTTGTTGTAGTACCTCTCTCTTATTTACGTGTGGTAATAAAAAATCCACTTTCAATAGAATTACGTACATTTAAAAAAATTACGTGAACTCATATTAACTGATTAAGAATATTTAGTTGAAATTTAAATCCTTTACATCATTCGGCCTTGGCACACATTTTCTAAATGCAGTGGGTTTTTTCTGATAAATATTTACTGAATTCTATCCCGGTGTTAACTATGGAGCACAAGATTATCTCTATTATCAGAAAATGGTTAATTATTGCCAAGCCGACATTTAATTATCACTGATCAAACCTACTTCACTATACTTTTAAGTTATTTGAAAGAACCAAAATTGTTTAATTTCAATGTTAACTAACATTAACTATCCGCCTACGAATGCACAAACGTATAATTAGTTTAAAATTCATCAGTCTCAGGATCACTTTAAAAGAAGAACAATTTCTTAATTCACTGTTAATTGTTATCTATCTGTTCCCGATTTACGGGTTTGGTTGATTTTTCCTTTAGCGGAACAATTTTTCAAATGTGCCGCCGCTGCAAATTGATCGGTCGCGGCACAGCCCAGCAACACCGCTAAAAATGCTGAAAATTCTTTAAAGAAATTTTTATAGATGATATGGGCAAGCTAATTTACATTAATAATACACACTTTTGATAAATTCTGATATATTTAGATCAAACAATAATTCAACTCACATTAATTTTTAGCGCCTCCTCTAATGGCGGCTAAATCTAAACAGAGACAAAAGAAGTCTACCCATTCATAAATCGCTTCGACACAGCTTCCTCTCGCATTCAGCTCTACACAGAGAAGACCAAAGAATACACAATACGTTGTGCTTTTATACTACTGCTGACTATTAACATTTCTTTGTAATTTGACAATATTATTCTCCTCTGGCTAAATTTCACATCTCTGTTATCGCAGATACTGACACATTTCACAATCACATAATAAATATAGAAAAATTACTATCCTAAATACAGAGAGAATATTACTACAAAAAATATTACGATAATAACAAATGTCTTTTACACAAAATTCAATAATATTTTTTGTTCAATAATTACGGTATATACAACTTGCTCAGAGCGGCGTATATAGTACAAATAAACTCTTGTTCATTAATAGCGTGAGTTTGCCAGGGAACGTTACACCATGTATGGAAGTGAAACATGGACGGTAAATAGTTTGGACAAGAAGAGAATAGAAGCTTTCGAAATGTGGTGCTACAGAAGAATGCTGAAGATTAGATGGGTAGATCACATAACTAATGAAGAAGTATTGAACAGGATTGGGGAGAAGAGAAGTTTGTGGGACAACTTGACCAGAAGAAGGGATCGGTTGGTAGGACATGTTCTGAGGCATCAAGGGATCACCAGTTTAGTATTGGAGGGCAGCGTGGAGGGTAAAAATCGTAGGGGGAGACCAAGAGATGAATACACTAAGCAGATTCAGAAGGATGTAGGTTGCAGTAGGTACTGGGAGATGAAGAAGCTTGCACAGGATAGAGTAGCATGGAGAGCTGCATCAAACCAGTCTCAGGACTGAAGACCACAACAACAACAACATAGGTATGTAGCATGTGGGTCATAATCAGTCAGGAAATGCATCAGTCGACTCGATGGCTGAAGAAATATCATTTTTAGTCCCTACCTGAGGTTAGGGAGAAATTTGTGTGTCCTCCTTCCCGTGCCTGAAGAGTCCCACCCATTTTGCCACAGCTGCAATATGCGATCTTGTATTAACTTTTTTTGTACTGGCCTCAGTTTCAAGTACCCTTCGTATTTCAATTGGTTGCCTCTCTTTACCCAATAAAGTGCTCCCCTCCTCCTAATTTCCAAATCCAGTGGGCATATTCCTGAGTTAATAATGATTAATATTGTCTCTTTAACAGTCATTCATTTGAATTAATTTAGCAGTTTGTCACGAACGGTTACACAATATCACAGTCACATACAGTTCAACGGAAGTTTTTTGTGTGTGATTAACAATTCGTTATTATTATTTTATGCGATATACTGCAAGGTCACTTGTCTTAGGATATATCACTAAGTTTTTTTTTATTTTAAATCACTTAGCACAGGATCACTTTTCATAATGTTTCCACTACCTCCGTGTTACAAATTCATCTCTTGCACTTGGCTCTGAGCACTATGGGACTCAACTGCTGAGGTCATTAGTCCCCTAGAACTTAGAACTAGTTAAACCTAACTAACCTAAGGACATCACAAACATCCATGCCCGAGGCAGGATTCGAACCTGCGACCGTAGCGGTCTTACAGTTCCAGACTGCAGCGCCTTTAACCGCACGGCCACTTCGGCCGGCTGAGGCTGCTTAGGTGCACTTGTTAGTGTTCATTTTCTCTTATTAGTTTACGGACATACATAATAAATATTCAATGTTTATCAAAATGGAGTCATTGACACGTTATGCAGTTTATGTAAATATTTTGGAAAAAGTCAATAATGCTGTAGTTGGTGAGCGGTGTGGAGTGATTGTTGAGCGGCGCTCGGCGCGGCGCGTCGGCTCCGTGTAGGTCACCGCCCCCGGTGTTGACAGCTACGGCGCGGAGAGGCGTGTGGCTGTCTGGTCTGCTACGGGCTGCTGCGGCCGCTGCATGGCTGATGTAGCCGGATGCGCGTTGTATATCAGCTCGCCCGTGTGACGTCTTCTTGCAGTGCTCCAGCAAACATGCAACAAGTTCACAAACAGTGTACTATCCTTATGGGCATTTTTCCTGCTGTGGGAAAAAACGCACACAGTTATTGGCAGTTATTATTCAGTAGGCCTTCACTAGTCTGGTTTGCACAATGTTTCGTTGTTACAGTAACACGTTATGGGCACACAATATTTTTCACCATGTCATGACTTGTCATTAGTCACACGCAAGTTTTCACCTTAGGACAAAATGTATCTCTGTAGTCAATGCGCTTTCCTAGCGTCCCTTGACACACAAAGAATTAAAGTTTGACACTAACTTGGTCCACCGTCCGTTATCGGCTCACTGTTCGTGTCGTGCTAGTTCCTTGTCCACTTGCACACACGGCGATGATACAGTTTTTTATTACTTATACACAACAACTTCGTGACGTATTGCTGCAGGTTTAACAGTCACTGTCTGTCTCTGCCACACAATACTGCACTTTTGTTCAAGTTCCTTTATTTTTATTTACAATGTCCGTTGTGCAATTTTTGTAACAGTACATTCGTAACTCTTTACCAAGGTGTGTGATATTTGCGTACATGGTAACAAATATTAAAATTTCGTATTAGTTTGCCCAACAATCATCTATATTCGTGTTCGAGTAGATTTTATTTGTGCATTCCAGCCGGATTCAGGCATATTGTTCAATAACTCCTTTGAAATTATGTCTTACTTCACTTGCAAGTTCCTACGTAACTACAGTGTAGTCTCTGTAGGCTAAAATTGACTTGGACTGTATCAGGCTAGCTCCTTTTTTACTAATTGAATCTGCACATGCTTCAATTGAAGCTTCTTTGTGCGTGACTTTGCGCTACTTAAATTTGCAATAGGTTTGCCTCCCATGGTGCCCTCGGGTCACTACTGGGTGCATTATTCTCTCTGATAACATTGGTTAGATAATAAAGTTCTCAGGGCCTCATATTATTGATATTGTTCTGGGTTCGAATCTGTAAATCTGACAGCTACACATGTATACATATATACACATATATAATAAAAAGATTGTACAAGAAATATTTCAAGTTTGACACACATATAGAATATTATGCAGTACACAAACTAATCATTACTAAAATGTTCCTCCTGACTGATCTCTGTCACAATTTAACACTATAAATAATTGCACTAATCAGGTTATCTGTGCAGACATTTAGAGCATGTTTAAGCTAACATTAATTAAAAGAAGACATAACACAAATATTCATAAACAAAAGAGAAAGTCAATCATATTCTTATAACTAAATACTTCTACACTAGTACATTATCTCTACAGATCACACATCATTAATGTTCATTCATTTACAAAAGAATGCTGTCCACATAGGACTATTAGTCATTTACTGTAGGAATATTTTTACATCCGTACTCTCCATGAGTGGGGATCTGCTAAGAGATAGCTACTATTTCCTTCTTGGACTAAGGAATGGAGTATGAGGCTCGACAGTAGGTTTCGTGAGGCTTCACCTCGATATTGTACTGATATCCCTTAACAATTCCTGGTCGTTCTGAAAACACATCTGCATAGTTAGTTAATAATTGTACCAAATCCTGCTGTTGCATTGAGTTCAAATTTTCGGACTGTGATACTTTGTTCACTAGTGCGTCCACATTTGCTTTTAATTGATCACTTTGTACGTCTGGATAATAGAGATTTTGTCCTTGACAATAATTGTCTAAATGTAGTATCCACTGATTCCTACATTTTATGTTAATAGCATTTCAATTAGGCACAGGTACCTCTTCAGATCTGAGCATGGACAATTCTATCCTCCTCCCAGCGTTCATCAAACTTAATTTTCCCCGAGAAAAGTCGATTACTGCGTCCCTTTCTCTCAAAAAATCTACCCCCGAAATGCAGGCTACCCTTAAACCCTTTACTACCAGGAATGAACACGCTATGGCTTCTTCCCCTATATACATCTCTACCCGCACTTGGAGTTTAATTATTTGTCGCTGTGCACTTATGGCTCCAGTGACTTTACAATTGTTCACAGGAAAAGTCAGCATACGCCTTTCTTTCCCCAGTACTTTGAATAAGTCCATACTCATGACACTGACAGTAGCACCTGTATCTACGATCGCTTGCACATCAATATTGTTAATTTTGATCTCTATTATCGCTTGTACTTTGTCTTTGTGCTCATTTATGCACGTGGATGGTTCAGTTATCAATTCATGTCCCATCTGTACCCCGTCATTATACCTGAGGATACAGATTCCCAATGTTTTGTTCGGTGTCGGGCTGCTCTCACTCCAAACCTCAGCCGACGATGGAGAGCGTATCTCGGCTGAATCTAGTTTGTTGAATTATTACAGGTGGATGGGTGTGGCTGCTCTGTGTCACTGACCTCCACTATGTGTAAGTTGTGTTGCGTCGGCCGCCACGGTTGCGCAATTGGCGCATTTTGTGGTGGCGGTCGGTTATTGTCATATCCTTCACTGTTTGGCCGGTCCGTACTGGGCCTCTGGTTCTGTGGCCAAGTGCGGTTTGCAACATTATAGGTATTAGTGTTCCACGGCCCCCTGGCATTTTTCCATCTACTATTGCTTGGTGGGCCTGTTTCATATCGGTCATCAGACCTCCTTTTCCGGTCATTATTCACCGGCGGACTATTGCCGTTCCGGTCTCTACCTCTATTCCCGTCTTGTACATAATCTTGTCTCCTATTGTTACCTCCGCCGTTTCCATTATTTGGTGGAGGCGTGTTATTTCGACCATTTCTGTAACCGTTTCCGTTACTTGTAACCTGTTCAGAGGCTGCGTTAACATCCTCCTGAATCAGGTCAATTGAGTCCAGAACAGATAAGAAATGTTCCATGTCATTCTCCGGCACGTGTATAAGTTTTTCCTTTACGTGTATCGGCAAGTGTGATTTCAAAAGTCTGATCAAATCCCGGGATGAAATCTGCTCGTCCCAGTAACGGGTCTTATTAATGTACTTCTCAAAATATTTTCGCAAATTGCCTAATCGTGGAGAATACGGCTCTGGATTATATACCTCCTTCCGTAATCTCTCCTGAATACATGTTGACCAATATTTGGCCAAGAATGCCTTTTCAAATTGCTCATATGTATCGCAACTGTCAGCTGCTTCGGTTGCCCATAATGCAGCATCTCCTTGTATGTAAGACATAACGAACTGTATTTTCTGTGTATGACTCCAAACGCTAGGCAAAATGTTTCTAAATCCCTTGATAAACACTACAGGGTGAACAGATTTCTTCTCCGTTGTAAAGATCTGAAACTGTCGGTTTCTAATCAGGCTTTCTTCAATCGCTATTTTGGAATGACATTTATTTGTTACGCTTACATTGGTTGCCTGTTCTGTCTCGCAGTCGCAATTTTTTACTGCTGTATTTATATGCCTACCATTGTTGGACCTGGCTGGCGTGACATACAGCTGTGAATCGTCATGCCGCAAGCTGATTTCTATTTCGGCAAGACGACTGTCAGCGGAATGTCAGTTTGTACCACCTTTTTCAGGTTCTGCACTTCCGCATTTGAGCCCACATCTTTGGCTTCCATCGCGGCGTGCACTTTCTCGTCTATTTCCTTTAAAAATTCGCTTTCCATTTTGTGCACTTGTTCGGACACTTTGTGCTCAATTACTTGATTTGTGTCAATCTCTAATTGTTCCACCCTGTTAGTCAGTACACCGATTTCATCTACGATACTGGCGTTAGCCACTTGGATACTATCTACTCTTTCGCTTAGTTCTTGCACCGTTTTGGGTATGGTTTCATAGTTTTGTCTCAAACTAACTATCTCACTTTGCATAGCTTCCAAAGATTGCATTAACTGCAAGTCTCTCTTATGCAGGCGTTGATCACGCTCTGCTTGTTTAGCATCACGTTCTCTATCACGCTCTGCTTGCATACGTGCAAATTCAGCTACCAATCTCTGGTCACGCACTGCTTGTTCAGCATCACGTTCTCTTTCACGCTCTGCTTGCACACGTACAAATTCAGCTTGAAAATTGAGCATGCGCTCGAACATAACTCTTAATGATTGCACTTCTGACACCTCACCACTCTCTGGTCCGTGTCCAGTGCTTGCGGGTGGCACAGTATTTCCGCTATCAACTGAATCACTGGCTGGCAGTGGCAACATTTCTTGCCCTTCCGCCCCCAGATTCTCACATTGTACTTCCTGAACTACGTCACTAACATTACTTTGTGTCCCACTTTCTAACTCGGTATCACTACTTACTAACTGTTGTTCATTATCCATGTTGATATCTTTCTGACTGCGCAACCTAACCATAGTCAACAAAAGAAACAAAATCTGAACTAAATATCCTAACACTCAGGTTTCACTGACATAATCACACAAGAAATGGTCATTTGTTAAAACACACTTATTATATACTACAGTGACTAACTACTCAAATGTCCTGTTATTTTAAAAGAAAGCACTAACAACAAGCACACCACTAATGATCCGAGAACACTGCACTGAGGCTACTTTACTACCCACAGGACAACTACACTGTAGCTTTACCTTTTGGTGATCTATCTTGGGTGCAGCTGCCCCCTGATATTGTGGTAGGTAATTAATTTTTCGAAATAATGAGCTCTCATCTTCAGCTTGCCTCTGGGTAAATAGTGTTCTCATGCAATAAAATCATATACAGGTATTACCACACAATATTGGTTATGCAATACATACAATACATGGAAAAATTATTAAATGTTCTCCAACAAAGTTCGACTATAATAATTCCCTAGTTATCTCATGGGTATTTAGTGGCCACTGCATATTCGAGCCCCACGTTGGGCGCCAATTTAACGAAATCGCTATTATTTGTTTTCGTTAAAGATGAATAATTATTAATTATTATTTATTATGGTTAGTTTTAGCTACTTAATTTGCCTCTCTTTAACATTCTTCTGTAAGTACGAACTTTGTTGTAGCACCTCTCTCTTATTTACGTGTGGTAATAAAAAATCCACTTTCAATAGAATTACGTACATTTAAAAAAATTACGTGAACTCATATTAACTGATTAAGAATATTTAGTTGAAATTTAAATCCTATACATCATTCGGCCTTGGCACACATTTTCTAAATGCAGTGGGTTTTTTCTGATAAATATTTACTGAATTCTATCCCGGTGTTAACTATGGAGCACAAGATTATCTCTATTATCAGAAAATGGTTAATTATTGCCAAGCCGACATTTAATTATCACTGATCAAACCTACTTCACTATACTTTTAAGTTATTTGAAAGAACCAAAATTGTTTAATTTCAATGTTAACTAACATTAACTATCCGCCTACGAATGCACAAACGTATAATTAGTTTAAAATTCATCAGTCTCAGGATCACTTTAAAAGAAGAACAATTTCTTAATTCACTGTTAATTGTTATCTATCTGTTCCCGATTTACGGGTTTGGTTGATTTTTCCTTTAGCGGAACAATTTTTCAAATGTGCCGCCGCTGCAAATTGATCGGTCGCGGCACAGCCCAGCAACACCGCTAAAAATGCTGAAAATTCTTTAAAGAAATTTTTATAGATGATATGGGCAAGCTAATTTACATTAATAATACACACTTTTGATAAATTCTGATATATTTAGATCAAACAATAATTCAACTCACATTAATTTTTAGCGCCTCCTCTAATGGCGGCTAAATCTAAACAGAGACAAAAGAAGTCTACCCATTCATAAATCGCTTCGACACAGCTTCCTCTCGCATTCAGCTCTACACAGAGAAGACCAAAGAATACACAATACGTTGTGCTTTTATACTACTGCTGACTATTAACATTTCTTTGTAATTTGACAATATTATTCTCCTCTGGCTAAATTTCACATCTCTGTTATCGCAGATACTGACACATTTCACAATCACATAATAAATATAGAAAAATTACTATCCTAAATACAGAGAGAATATTACTACAAAAAATATTACGATAATAACAAATGTCTTTTACACAAAATTCAATAATATTTTTTGTTCAATAAATACGGTATATACAACTTGCTCAGAGCGGCATATATAGTACAAATAAACTCTTGTTCATTAATAGCGTGAGTTTGCCAGGGAACGTTACACCATGTATGGAAGTGAAACATGGACGGTAAATAGTTTGGACAAGCTTTCTAAATGTGGTGCTACAGAAGAATGCTGAAGATTAGATGGGTAGATCACATAACTAATGAAGAAGTATTGAACAGGATTGGGGAGAAGAGAAGTTTGTGGGACAACTTGACCAGAAGAAGGGATCGGTTGGTAGGACATGTTCTGAGGCATCAAGAGATCACCAGTTTAGTATTGGAGGGCAGCGTGGAGGGTAAAAATCGTAGGGGGAGACCAAGAGATGAATACACTAAGCAGATTCAGAAGGATGTAGGTTGCAGTAGGTACTGGGAGATGAAGAAGCTTGCACAGGATAGAGTAGCATGGAGAGCTGCATCAAACCAGTCTCAGGACTGAAGACCACAACAACAACAACATAGGTATGTAGCATGTGGGTCATAATCAGTCAGGAAATGCATCAGTCGACTCGATGGCTGAAGAAATATCATTTTTAGTCCCTACCTGAGGTTAGGGAGAAATTTGTGTGTCCTCCTTCCCGTGCCTGAAGAGTCCCACCCATTTTGCCACAGCTGCAATATGCGATCTTGTATTAACTTTTTTTGTACTGGCCTCAGTTTCAAGTACCCTTCGTATTTCAATTGCTTGCCTCTCTTTACCCAATAAAGTGCTCCCCTCCTCCTAATTTCCAAATCCAGTGGGCATATTCCTGAGTTAATAACAGTGCATCATTTGGGGTCGTGCAGTAGGCGGCCATTAATCTTACTGGCACTTCTCGTTGAACTCTGCAGACAAATTAAGCTGCTTTCACAAACTGAAATCTATGAGCCCAAACGCTCGCGCCATATCCTACGACTGATGCTGATATAGATTTGCAGTATGCCCTGACTTTCAAGGGGAGTCGAAATTCTCTATTTGCCTAGTTACAAAGTTGTTCATCATGTTAATAACTATTCTGCCTGCCTCCTCTACAAAATGTGCTAAGTTACGACATTCGTCAGTGAAAACTACTAGGTACTTCGTTACCGCACTTCTTCTAATAGATACATCGTTTGATTTCGTCTCAAGATTGCTTGCTAGGTTCTCTTTCAACAAGAGATACATGGTTTTTTTCAGGTGTCAGTGACAATTTGACCCTTCATCAGTATGCTTCAAGCTCATGGAGCGCTGCATTACATTTATCTTCTGTCCTTCATCTGGAATCACTGCATACGAATGCGTCTTCAGATCCTACCAGTTCGCTTACTTTATCGCTATCAAGTACATTTCGCAGCTTGGGTTCCAATGATATATCCAAAACCGGCCGCTGTGACCGAGCGGTTCTAGCCGCTTCAGTCCGGAACCGCACTGCTGCTACGGTCGCAGGTTCGAATCTTACTTCGGGAATGGACGTGCGTGATGTCCTTAGGTTAGTTAGGTTTAACTAGTTCTAAGTCTAGGGGACTGATGATTGGTTCAAATGGCTCTGAGCACTATGGGACTTAACTTTTGAGGCCATCATTCCCCTAGAACTTAGAACTACTTAAATCTAACTAACCTAAGGACATCACACACATCCATGCCCGAGGCAGGATTCGAACCTGCGACCGTAGCAGTCGCGCGGTTCCAGACTGTAGCACCTAGAACCGCTCGGCCACCCCGACCGGCGGGACTGATGACCTCAGATGTTAAGTTCCATAGTGATTAGAGCAATTTAAAGCAAATATCAAAACTCTGGACCACACACTGATCCCTACGGACAGCCTTCTGTTAAGTTCTTCGTTACTTCCTTTCCTGGTCACATTAAATATGCGTGTCTCCCGCAGCAGTAGTCTCTCAGGCAGTTGGACACTCCCTAAGGCGAGCAAAGAAAGACAGCCACTACAGGATATCGAGTATTATCGACCATCATCACTAGAGCATACATAAAATCAGTATCTATCGCTAGCGAGATCGCCTTATTAATTGAGTCTTCAGTTGACTTGCCTCTTCTAAACTCGTGCTAGTGAGGGCTTATCCTTTGTAAATGGTTCAAATGGCTGTGAGCACTATGGGACTTAACATCTATGGTCATCAGTCCCCTAGAACTTAGAACTACTTAAACCTAACTAACGTAAGGACATCACACAACACCCAGTCATCACGAGGCAGAGAAAATCCCTGACCCCGCCGGCAATCGAACCCGGGAACCCGGGCGCGGGAAGCGAGAACGCTACAGCACGACCACGAGCTGCGGACTATCCTTTGTAGTAGTCGGCGTTATTGTAATCTTTCCATAACAGTTTTTCAAATATCTTCCCAAAAACAAAAGTCAAATTGCTCTGTAGGACTCTGGTATCATCGGATCCTAGACTTCCCCTTTACCGATAATCGCTACTTCGGAATTCTTCCACGATGCAGGGAGCCTTCCTTGCAAGATACACTCGTTGTACAGTTCACACAAGTAGACATATATTTGATCACATTAGGTTTATATTACTTCGACATGATTCCCATCGCGTACTATAGATTTTTTTCTTTTCCAGCATGAGAATTATTTGCCTAACTTCTTCCTGTGCTAAGGGGTGCACAAGCTCGCTGTTTATATAATCTTCCTATAACATTGTAATCTACGCTGATCATCTAAGTCTTTATTTGGCGTCGGGAAACAGTGTTTCCATTAGCAGGACAGCTGACTATTCCCAGTTTTCCGTTACTATCCCATCATTTCTTTTGAGCGTGGACAAAACTGTTAGTGATCGTATTTCTCTCAGACTGTTTTGTATGGTAACCTCTAGGGATCGATTTCTAACAGTGTTTCCACGAGTCGTTTCTATCCAATAACTCATGTGCTATTCGAGTTACATGCCTGTGATTCATACCAATTTAGGTTTACACTAATAGCTTTCTACAGACACGGCGATCGATAAAATCGGATACAGCGTTTCTATTCTGGAAATTCGTTGCTGGGTGTTACTTGTACAATTTACCGTCAGATACTAAACTTTAAGCTAATAAAGATATTGAAAATATGATTACACCATCAGAATCGTCGTGCAAATAATGGTGATGTACGTGTTTCTTTTTGAGGTATCATGATTCATCTGGCTACTATTAATTTCTCTATGAACTGTGAAATGTCTGCCATTAAGGTTTCATAAAAACCGCCATCTTTGGCATTTCTGGCGCACAGCGTCACCAAGGAATTCCCAGCCACGTTCTCGATGGACCACGCGGTCCGGCCGTGGTGCGGCATCAAGCGCGTGCTGGCGAGCCGCCTCTTGCCGAGCGGCTCGAGCGGTGGCCGCCAATTCTGAGCTTAGAATATTTTCATGGCGCCACGACTCGCCCGTTACCTCACAAGGTCCTGCAGAAAGTTTCACTTCTGTCTCTATGCTGTTCATTTTTGGAACATAACCTACGACCAGCTTAGAGACAGAAGTGACGACACTTTCTGCAAGACCTGACCATCATTTTGTAGGACAATGTTCAAGTACGTACAGTGTAAGCTGTTACTGATTTGTTTCACTGATTGGGCTACTAAGTGCTATACCATCTACTGCACTCCCTTGACTTAAGCCCTCGTGAGTTCAACTCCATTCCTAAACTGAAGGAACTACTTCACGGCATTCGCTTCAGAACTGCAACAAGTTCGTCGGGCAATAGACCGCGCCGCTCGAACTGTCAACACAACTGACACTGCTAGGAGTATCTTACGACTTCCATATCGCTGGCAACAGGTTATACACAATGCTGGTGACTACTCTGAAGGTCATTAAAACTTTGAAACACTTGTGCATTTTGTACGAGCTGTAAATAAATAGTTGGCACTATTAAAGTTACAACCCTCATATGCAGCCTTCGGATTCTTTCATCTTGAGTCACACTGCTCTGGTATAGCTTTCTGGCTCTTCTTGTTTCATATCTTTATCTCTGCAGCGGCTCGATCCAGACGCAAGATACTTCTCTGGAAGGACAACTCCTGATTGTTATCGACGCCCCCTGCATTTTAGTATGTATGGCCACCGTCAGTTCTTGCGCTTTAAGGTCTACACCATTCGTTCGTCGCTGTCTTTTTAAAAGAGCCTGAAAATTGCTTTTGCTGTCAGCCAGAAAGCGATGGAGAACATACTAATCATAATTTCTAGTCTGCAAGTCCACATTCTTCTTGTACTTCCTGAAAGAAATGTTTCTACTCTATGTTTAAACAACGGCATCAGGAACTATGGTTAGAAATGAAAGTTTTGAGTTATAACTGATTGATATATTTGATAAAATTTCACACGCAAAACATATTCCTGATAATAATAATAATGATAATAATAATGATCGAGCGGTTCTAGGCGCTTCAGTCCAGAACCACGTGGCTGCTACGGTCGCAGGTTCGAATCCTGCCTCATGTGATGTCCTGAGCTTAGTTACGTGTAACTAGTTCTAAGTCCAGGGGACTGATGACCTCAGATGTTAAGTCCCATACTACTTAGAGCCATTTGAACCATCTGATGATGATGATAATAATAATAATAATAATAATAATAATAATACTGTCTCTATCATAAATAGCACTGTGAGCAGTTCATATGCGACCTCTACGGTAAGCTATTTTTAATAATCAAAGGTTTGTTCCCCACAAAAGTGGAAAATAGTCTCACTACTTGCCACGCGGTTTGGTTAATGTTATGGGCGGCACACAAACAGTTACTTCCGCGAACTCTAAGCAACCCACGGCGGTGTACAGTTCTCGTGAGTTCACTTCCTGTTTGTTGCTATTTACATATTTTCGGTACAGACTGGCTATGACGTCATCCGAGGCAAGCGTTTGACTGACGCGAACAGTGACAGCTCGCTGGAAGTATGTGTGTCTACTGCAGAGATACAGACGCAGCAGCCGGACGAATTTCCTTAGCTAGGCCTGGAGCAGGCTAAGCACAGTATGCTGTTCCTGCAGTGCCTGTGACCTAACAGAGTGAGGGTCCTAACTGTTGATTTTGGTTTATCCTGAGTTTGCTGGGAAGCGGATCACTCCTGCAGCAGGTCCGGCCAACATGTTGTTGGCCGATGGTGTGGTTTGTTGCTCAGGTCTCTGATGAACCTGTTGCGGGATTCACCCACTTTCTCGTAGAACTTGCATGCTGTGGTCTGGAATCAGTCTCTCAGCAATAGGATGCCGGTGTCTTCATGTAGTTGTTGCGTGGCTCAAGTCCTGGGTAGACGCAGGGCGAGTTTAGGCGCCCTGTTTTGGATTCTTTGCAGGGCAGCTGTCCTGGAGTCTCATTATAGCCATCTCCCTAATCCAAACAATGTCACGACTCCACGAGAGGCGCTTGTCTAGCTTGATGCCTTGATGCCTAGATAAACTGCAGTCTTGGTCCGCGGGATGGGGCCACCCACAATGACGAGTGGCACAAGGTCCAGCGGTATCCCCTCTTAGTGAAGATGACCACCTGGCTCTTGGCAGGATTGAGCTTGAAATACCACTTAGTGAACCAAGCCCCCAGTGTCTCACAGTTGAGTTTCAGACGGCGCCCCATGATGTGAGCTTTCATGCTATGGGTGGACAGGGCAGTGTCATCAGCATAGAGAGCTAGCTTCACCCTGTTCACCTACAGCACATTATCTGTGTAAATGGAGTACAGCAGAGGGCCCGTAACGGACCCCTGAGGAACCCAAGCTCGGACAGGCCAGATAGTGGACGTCCTTTGGTTGCCCACACGTGGAACGAGCGGCCAGAGAGGTATGACTTCAGGAGGACCACGTGCGACGTTAGGATCCCGTGTACAGAGACGTATGCACGAGACCGTCATACCACACGGAGTCAAAGTCCCAGGAGACATCAAGGAATACCGCCCAAGAACTTAGAACTACTTAAACCTAACTAACCTAAGGACATCACACACATCCATGCCCGAGGCAGGATTCGAACCTACCACCGTAGTGGGGGCGCGGTTTCAGACTATAGCGCCTAGAAGCGCTCGGCCACCCCTGCCAGCCGATAGGTGCAACAGGAGCGTGATACCATTACTGCATTCAGTGTCCGAAGTTGTGAAGCGACCACCTCAGCAGAGATTGGGGTGATGACATACTCCTTCCTGTCAACCTGGAAGGCAGGGATTGTTCCTCAGTGAGGCTGATGTGGGCCTCGTCAATTACATCCTCTACTGGCTTGGAAGGTGTCAGCCAATGCACTCACTTTGGCGTCGGGGTTGCTGGTGGACTCCTGGTCGACGAGGAGAAGTGGGATGCATTGTGTGCACCACAGGAAGCTGCACACGACATGCCAGGCACTTTCGTCATCAGGGTTGAGAATGGCGACCAAGTCAGCACATTTCCTGTTCTGGTGAGCCTCCACAACTGCTTTCATCTCGGGTCGCAGTTAGTTTAATCGGCTTTTCATGGCCGATTGACGCTTGAATTGCCACTCAGGGAACAACCGATTTTTTGCAGCAGTATCTGCCAAGATGGGAGGCGGCTGGCAACGGGAGAAGTCCCCTGGCCGTTGTGGCCGACCAGATGTGGCGGCGTCGGCAGCTCGGAGCAGTGCATCACTGAGGAAGGCAAGGGCTGCCTCGGCCCCTTTCTCAGTTGTGTTGGATGCATGCTGGAAGTGGGAGAGCACCTCAGCCTGGTACTGTTGGACATCAACATTCCTGTAGGAGGGATAGCGTACTTGGACCACCCCATCACATCCATGTCAAAGATCACAGGGACGTGATCTGATGACAAAGTTGTTCTCGTCACGGTAGATATAAACTGGTCAGCCCCTTGAGGATGGTGACGTTGAGGACATCAGGCTGCCCATGACTCGGGAAGATAGTTGAGTCGGAAGGGCTCGCGATTATGGTGCCGTTCCACTGTGCAGAATGCAGGAGGCGACGTCCACTGCCACTGGTGAGCCGAGAGTTCCACTGCTTGGGCGTTGATGTTAGTTCTCTGGAGAAGCCCCAGCGGTGGCCGGTAGGCCGCAATGAAGGTGATCTTTCCAGCAGTGGTGTGGACTAGCAGCCTCAGTAGATACACCTGTTGGAGCTGGATAGAGGTCTTGACGTAGACAGCAGTGTCTCCGCCGGAAGTCAATCGATCTGTCCAGTAGCAGCTGCAATTCGCCACTCTGACAGCGATTCCAAGCTTGAGGTGGGTCTCACAGACGAGGAAAATATCAACTGCCTCGTGACAGAGAAATTGCTTGAATTCCCCTTGTTCTGGGAAGAGACTATATGCGTTGAAAACTGATCTTTAGGCCATAGATATGGTCGTTATCCATCTAAAGCGTGTAAACAATGGCGACCTAGAGGGCCGTCGAGACAGCAGAGACCACGGCTGCGAGTTGGAACATGACTGTATTAACGGTTTGCAGTAGAGCGCGAAGCTCGTTTGCAGGAATCCTATTGCTCGGCGCAGCTGCAAGTGTGGAGTCCTCAGCAGCAGGTGTGGCCTGGATGGTCGCTGCAGGGCAGGAGGCTACGCCAGCAAGGATATCGCAGTGTGCTGGGTAGCACAGTCAGCCTGTTGTGGGGCAGGAGTGGCAGGAGGGCGTCCTCCGCGGCATCCGCTATGTTGGGAGGTGGTCTGCTGGACAGTCACCTATGCTTTGGCGACAGACGCGTAGCTGACTCCAGGCTGCACACTGCGTGCCGCCCTGACGCCACGGTTGTGCGTCTTGAACGCAGTGCAGCCCGTCTAGCCACATGGGTTTGACTACAGTTGCAACCCTGCGGTGGGTATCCATTCGTCTTAGAGGATCCCTTGCTCTGGTGTGGCAGACCGGCGTGGTACAGTTCTTGGAAGCATGGTCAAGTCCTTGGCAAGAGAAGCATACCAATCTCTTGCCCTTGGCTCGGAGTGTCTCGACCGAGACGTCGATGTCGGCGATCCTGTCAACACTGAAAATATTGCAGTTGTCACAGACTTCAACCAGCCAGGGGCATGTCCCTGTGTGTCCTTGGAGACTTCATGTGTTCCGCTGTGCAAACCACCGAAGCCCATGTTGATCAGTTCTTGTTTGAGATGGTCAGGTGCCACCTTGGTGGGAAGGTGGCAGAAAACCACCTTTAGTAGCTTCAGGGGCTCAGCATTGTGAGTGAAACAGTGGAGCCCCTGTTGCCAAATGAAAGCCATTAGTGTGTGATGATCTTCAGTTGTGGCAGGGAAGGCCCTCTAGAGGTCCTCACCCTTTGTTTTGAAGCCTGTGATGTTGGCGACATCCTTCACCATCTTGTTGAAGGTCATGTGGTCTTCCTGCCACTGCATGACAATCGGTGGAGGTCAAGGCGGCTTTGGCACCTGTTGACAGTCTTCATTCATGGCGTCAGTAACCATGCCCGGGTCAATCAGGAAGTGGTTCGATGTTGCGACAGGTTGTGGTTGTACTTTTCGAGCTTCTGTGCCCGGGCTGTGTGCTTTCGCTTATGATAGATCTGTGATACCACCATGAGTGTCTGGTCCGAGAGGAGGGACGCCAGGTTTGTCTCCATTATGCCCTGAGTCGTCAGAGCAATTGCTCCTGTTGGGCAGGGACTTCTTGTGTCGTCACAACGAGCTGAGCAAAAACTGGATGGGCAAAGGTCCCTTGACTGACAGAGTCCAACGGGGAAGCCAGTAGGACACTGGCTGCTTGAATAGCCGAGCCTGGGGGCGTAACACCAGTAGGGGCAACCAGCAGGACTCCGACTTCTTGAGTAGCCGGATCTGGTGGCGCATCGCCCTTCGACGCCGCCACTGGCAGGGCAGTGCACTCTTGGGTAAAAACGCCTGGCAGGGTTCCCGGCAGTACTCTGCACTGGCCGGACCTGACAGTGTCTGCAAGTAGAGTTGAAACGCTTTGAGCGCCTTTTCCTCGGCAACGCGGCAAGGATATGCACCGTCATGAGAGAGGCACATCATTACAGCGTACAGCTGAGGCACCGACAGCGGGCAAGCGTCTGTGGTAGAAGGCCGACGCGTCGTCCGTCTCTGAAAGCATAGCCGTCGTAAGTGAGGGGACGGATGGGGCTGCCGACGCAGCTCGCTCAGCTGCCTGAGCATGTCCCGCCGAACAGCGGCCCGCCACACTCTTCGCCCGAGCAGCGCGGTCCTCACGCGCCATACTAACTCGGAATGTGTGTCTACTGCCTCTCTGGCCATATTTGTATAGGCCGCTGCAGACGGCCGAAGATAACATCTGCCGTCATCCGCTCTATGACCAGGTAGCGGCATCTAAATGGCCGCTTTCTCGAAGACATGCTATTTAATAACACTGTCACGAGTCAATTTACAAACTTCGTAATTTTTATTTAAATGGAGTAAACTTGGCTTTAATTACAGAAAAGCTCTAGCTCAACTGCATTTAAACAAGGCCGGCTATAAATTTTAGAACGGAGCCGATAGTAGAACATGACCTCTGAACTACATCTGTAAGCGAGCTTGTATTTATTGTTATTTACATTAAGGTCTAGAAACTTGTGATACCTTTACTATTTAATGGATGTAACCAAGTGCGGTGATCAGAACTCTCTATCATTAATATAATTCCTACTTTATCTACTAAAAATAGGAACGTTTCTGTTCCAAATCTAGTTTTCAGTAGATTACTTGAAAACTATTAGAGGTACATCAATCTGAAGCTTCAAAAGAATTGTCATCTTTCTAAGAATTTTCCTAAAAACGCCGATTTTGACCAAAATATTTCTCCGATCAAGTTGAGACTTGTAACAGTTAATTTTGAGATACATTTGCATGTTCTCACCAATTTTTGGCCTTCTAGCTTTTTTATTTAGCGCCACTTGTTATTTCCTTAGAACAATGTACTTAGCGAAATATATTCATGTGATGACTCTGTGATTTATCAGTTTTAAGATTAATATACTGAAGCATATATTGACAAAGTTTGGAAAAACTACTTTAATTTTTAATTTCATCCTTAGATTATGGTGCAATACTTGTGTGCTACGCACAGGCACGTTATGATGACGTGCGCTAGTAGCAGTGAAGTGGGTTAAGTCCCTGCACAATCGCTTGCCTCCGTTTCTCTCAAATGATACAGCGCTTCTTTCGCCACAATTTACAAGCCACGCACACTATCTCTTTTTTCTTAATTTTATGGTAGTCGTTCCTGATATGCCCTTCTTGCCCATAGCGCCCAATTGTAGCATTGGGCGCAGAGCCTCACTACTAGGTGACACTGAAACGGAACTAAATCCAATATACTGGGTGAATTACGTAAAACTTGCATCAGTGGTGGTTGTTGCAGGATTCTAGTGCGAGTCGTTTACGAGATACCGCATTTTGAAAAGTTTCCACACCGTCAGTCGTTAGTGCCAGTCAAGCTGCGTAACTGCTAGGTACGATATTGTTGTATTTCCTTACAGTATCCCTGTATGTTCCTTGTGTGTACTGAGACTTCATACTCAATTAGTGGTTCAAATGATTCAAATGGCTCTGAGCACTATGGGACTTAACATCTACGGTCATCAGTCCCCTAGAACTTAGAACTACTTAAACCTAACTAACCTACGGACAGCACACAACACCCAGCCATCACGAGGCAGAGAAAATCCCTGACCCCGCTGGGAATCGAACCCGGGAACCCGGGCGTGGGACTCAATTAGTGTTCGACAGTCCAAGCAGTATGGCATGAGTGGACTATGGAATTTACCAAAGCAGAAAAATCTTGCATATATATGGCGTATAGAGAGTGTAGGAAGAATGCAGTTCGTTCTTGTACGGTGTATGCGGCAAAATGTCCCAATAGACGTCAATCATCTCGGGAATTATTTATGAACCTCTTTAACCAGTTACGTGAAAGTGGTGGTACAACACCTAGACAACGTAACAGAAGGAAACAAGTGACGACAGAAGAGTGGGAAATTAATGTCCTTTCTAATGTTACAGTTGATCCGCACGTTAACTACTGTGCATTCGTACCAGAAAATGACATGAGTTAGTCAAGTATCCTATGCATTCTCCATCGACATGGATTCCGTTCCCTTCACCTCTCTCTCCATCAAGATATGCATAGAAACGATTACGAGAAACGTGTTAACTTCTGCATATATGCATTAACACTAGATACTCCAAATTCGTCATGTGTGATGCATGTAGCGATGAAAACACGTTTACCAATCATAGCCAAGTAAACTGCCTAAACGTGCGCTACTGGTCCGTTGACCATCCCCTTTGACTTCGTCAGGTGGAACATCAGCCTAAAAGTGTGGTGTGCGATAGTGAACTAAGGGTCATAGGCCCACTTTTCATAGACGGAACACTGAATGCGCAGAAGTATCGCAAACTCCTAACAGACCTTCTTCCACGGATGCTAGAAGACATTTGTCTCCAGACTAGGAGGAACCTGTGGCACCAGTGTGATGGCTGCCCAGCGCGTAGTTCGAAGTAATACAGCATATCTTCACAAATTGTTTCAAAGTCGTCGGATTGGACCTCAACCTTGACCTGTCTGTTGCCCGGATGTAATGCCCGTAGACTTTTTCTGTGGAGAAAGCTGAAAGACGCTGTCTACAAGGTTGTCCCAACTATATCGATGAAGCTCAACGACGTGTTACTGCAGCCTGCTCAGCCATCTCCCCTGAATGGTAGCACGTACGGTGCAGTCGTTCCATACCAGACCGGAAGCGTGGGTTGACGCTGTCGGTGGCCATTCTGAACACAATCTTTGGTCATCAGTTGTCTTGTTACTGACCAGAATCCACATAACCAGTGCATGCACTTGTGTTGTTCTTTAGCGTCTGCTATCACAGGTATTGTACAAACGTCAGTGCGGTAACTTTACAAGACTACGATATCTCGTAAACGACTCGCATTAGAATTCTGCAACAAGCACCACCGACATTCTAATTTATCCTACTTGTAGTTTGTTTATGTCAGTTTAATGTCTATTTAAAAAAGTTTATGTTTGCACCAAAAACTTTTACACTCTGTTGATTGGCTAACAATACAAGCCCCTAACTACCAATCCATTCTGTGAAAACCGCACCTCAAAAGCATTTTCAATTCCCACAGTATTTGCAGCTCACGTTTTAGGTGATTCTCCTTGGGTACTTTTTGTCACTGGTCCTGTCCTGAATCGTACTATAAAGCCTTCCTTGGCCATTTCAGCTTCAAAGCTTGGAATATGCGTCTGTTAGTGCCTTTGCATCTGTGCCCTTTGGGACGTCAATAAGTATTATTAAAGGTATCTTTTTCTACAGCTGTCCATACATGAGTTCCTCTTGCAACTTTTTGATATTCAGTATCTTCTCCGCGACAGCTTGTGTATCAGTTTCGTGAATAGCTGCGCATGCTTGCACTATGCTTCAGGGCTTCGAACAAGTGCGCTAGTCCCAGATCGAATACGCCCGGTCGATTAGGGATGAACCGGTGTGTTGACCAAGTTGGATGTGATTTATAGGCGGTTTCCCACATTCCACTAAGTATGTACCGATCTGGTCCCCAAGTTCCCCCTCATTTACTCGATTCGCAATTACAAAATGTTGGCACTCTTTCTTCCACCCCAGGGAGGTTAATAGGGTGGTGACAGGAATGGCATCCACCCACCCCCTCAAACTCTCGACCTACCCGGTATCTCCAGATTGCTTGGATGATAGTAAGCAAGGAGGTCGGTTGTGTTACAGCCATTGAGCTATTTAGCCGTGTGCTCGAACCTGCACAAAATGAATGCATCCTATGAGATGTATATTTCGCCGAAACGTAAGGAATTGTGAAATAATAAACAACGTTTGGGCACAAGTAGTGATTTTAAGCCGTTTGAGAAGTAAATATGATCGATTCATCAGTGAAGAAAAATGTATTAGTAACAATTTGTAAATTAATAGTTAGCTGAAATTAATTAGGTTTTAAGAACACTTGTAGACAATTAGTAACCTACGAATGTGTGATACTTTTCGAAACAGTGAGGTACAGGGGATAGGCAAAATAATGTGAACACCTGTACTTACTTGGGAATGGTTTATTAATACGGGGTTGGACCAACATCACCTAGAGAGAAGGTCGCGGCGCGCTCTTGTGACGTCACTCAAAGCAGGCCAGGTTTGGTGTGGCGCTGTGCTGAAAGACTCGAGAATCACGGTCTGTAAATCTTTGTCAAACAGTTTTACAGAATCTTTCCCGTAAAAAAAATTGATTTCTGAAATACTTGTAGCTTTATATGCCAGCTTGATGCTGAAGTGCCCATCATTTCGATAATGGCCATAACTATTGTGGTATTTCACATATGAGTATCAAATTCGAGAACGTTGCAATCAAAAATAGGGGTCGCTATGAATTTGTGTTTGGTACATATTATACATTCTATTGCTGAGTATGAAATACAGATGAGATTTTGAAATTTTCGTGAAACTTCAGGTCAATATCTGCCTCCAATCTTGAAAAAATTGAGCACCTGCTGCAAGTTCACTTCCGATCGCCAGCGCGCACGAATGAAATACTCATAACGCCTCTCATATCTCCTGAACCGCTGGAGATATCGAAACGAGATTTTGGCAAATGATACCACGCAAAGAGGAGCGTACCTTTCCGTATGGTTAAAATACGGAGCTTTATCTATCGCGATATAGCAGAATCTATAGTTTATAATTCCTTTTTTTATTTTTTTACCGGTAATTTAATTGCTTAAGACTTATCAATAGCCAGTGAAAACGTACGAGTGCGGGATGTAAATAATATTGCGATATACATGGTAAAACAGGATACATTTGTGAAAAATACACTGTCATAAACTGCAGTATTAGTCGACCAGGCGACTATTATTTGCACTCACTTGAAAAATTCTGCACTAAAACTGTCTATAATATTAAATTCCTCTCCCTTCAGTATCATAAATAAAATATTGTTTCATTTTGCAGGTTTATATATGCAAGCTTAGTATAAGGTAATATATAAAAGTTAGCATCTAATCCTATGGACAGCTTGAGAATTGTTGCATTCAATTTCTTGTTAATACGCTGCCTGTTTATGTGATAGCTGTTCACAGAGCTCCCATAGGAAAGCTGATTACATTCCCCAAGCAAACAATCACTTTTATATCACCTGTTCTCAGAAACAAAAATAATCATACTTTGTTATTGTAATGTAAATTTTCTTTCCTGTAAAAATACGACAGATTTTGAGCATGTACAGTTGTTGACTTTCTCACAACAGTTGAAAAGAACTTTAGAAGCCTGATTGACAATACTCTTCAGATTAAAGAATTAGCAACATATGTGTAACTCAAATTTTAGATGTCTTCCTGGCCATGATGGCCAGCTGTTCAAAATAATGCTGTAAGCCCTGCAAACAACAGTAGTTTCATCAATAAGACGTATATATACGTTAACAGTGAAAATATGCAAACCTTCAGCAGACATTTGCAGCAGTTGGAATGAGACAATGTATCGAGCTAAAAACGTCAATAATAAATTTAACCTATTTCTAGTTTAATTTGTTCCATTGTTTGAAGCTGTATTTCCCAAGAGAATTTCATGAAGCGTGTACATGCTGTATATGACACGAAGAACTGTATTAAACTTCAGGACAAGGGACACTACAATAGACATTTGCACTTAAGTAACTCCATAGATAGATCAGAAATCACTGCTGGTGCCTACAACAAGTTTAATTCTTCGTAATATGTAGACTAATTACTGTAACATGAGAATTGTAGTCCTCACCATGCTTAAAATAATATAATTATTAACAGTTTATGTTAATGTAGGATGTATAAAACACTCGAAGGAATGAACAATAATTTATTTAAGTCAGACACATGTACATGTGCTTCCTGGAAAAGCTGTTACAAAATCCAGGGCACAACCTGGTTTCATTACAGAAATACATCAGAGTTTCCATCGTAAAAGGCAACAAGCCTTTTCTACGTTCAGTGGAATTACACAGAGTGATTGATTAGTTGTACACATTTGATATATTGTATTTCATGAAAAATGACAGTTGCAAAACGTGTCAGACGCATATGGCATGTTACTTACCAGTATTACTCTCTATAAAATTTAATAATTGTGACTAAGGATGACTTATGTTGCTGACAAATGCAGTAACTCAGACAGAGTAATAGAGCAAGAAACATTTGTTGGAATGGATGCACCATGATATAAAGGTGCCACTGGGATGATGCACTACTGAAGGACATTCAACAAAGTGAAAATGTAGCTAGTCATTGGAAACTAATAAGTAATAGTAATACAGAGTATGACGGCATATAAGAGTAACCTCACATTACAGTTCAATACATGATCCACAACTGAAACAACTCTTTTACATCGTTACTGCACAGCTATGCCACATTTGCTGAAAACCTTGCCATAAGCTACAAGCAGGCCAGTTTCCTTGCAATGAACTAATGTGAAAACAAAATAAATCAGAGGAACTAAATCTGGGATTAGCTAAAGATATACAATATAAATCGAAACTGTAATGATTTTACATTGATTCCAAATTAAACCGAAAGGTGTATGATGTAACGTCCTAGACATTCAAATAAAACGCAGCAACACGACACTCCTTAATGTTTACAAGAATACTCTCCATGTAAATAGGTGGGAAGAAGTTTACCTTAATTACTATATAAACACAATCTTAAGAAAAGAAATTGTAGCACTCTTTCACTTTATTCCTGATGCCTAAATCTTAGAATAAACCGTTTCAATTAAACTGAGTGTATGGAACACTTAATCAGTATTTTAATGCTGTGAAGTGATTTTCTGTAACACAAGATTCTACAGTTACTGGCACAAACTACATTCACCTTGAATTCTAATAAAACAGAGTCTCTTAAAACTAAGAGAGTGACGAACTTGACACTACTATGACAGTTTACTCTAATATGACAGTTCAAGAAAAAATTCACTCAGTGCCAAAGTGTGTGTTTTTATGAAATTTTCTAGCAGATTAAACACAAGTGCGCTCCGAGACTGGCACACAGCCTCACACTGCCAAGGGGTTTTATGAGTAAAGTTTAAAAAACAGTAAAATTAGTAATAAATTAAGGGTCACAGTCTGGATGAAATGCAAATTTGGGAATGGAGACCAACTACTGTGTCTGATATTAAACTATTCCAACTGTGAATTGAATAAGCAACTACTAGAATGTAACTGTTTCTCAGTAAAATAATATAGGCAAAGCAATAACTAATTGTTACCTGTATGCATCAATACTGACAGCCTATATCAAAATTTAGTTGAACAGCTGTTATGAGAAGTAACTACATTAGGAAACACCCTGGTGTCATTCCGATTCAGTAAAATGGGAGCAATCCATTTTTGGCTTTCCCTATGTAGTATTGTAATAAGGTACTGTAAGTTTTATATGTCTGCATCAAAAAGTCATAGCATCTAATTACATACATAGTTATAATGAACTACATGAGGTTTAATACAGAATTACTTTAACACATTTCTTCTTGTTGGGCAGCATAGGCTCAACAAATTGAAAGGAAGATACAAATATTTCTGCACAGACAGCTGGGAAACATAAAGACTTTACGGCGAAAAACTGGCCCAGTTTCAACTTTAGGTCAATATCGAGTGCACAGATGGATGTGTACATAATCTGATAACATTTGACAATGATGAGGTTGAAACTAGTCATTTATGCTGGACAAAGTATTTACTTCAGCTGAATAACCTACATGGAAACAGTTACGACTTTTTGACATTTGGAACTGTCAGAAGCAAATTATCCAAAAACTACAGGGTATATGGAGCAAATGACAATTTGTGTGTTGAAAGTACACACCAGTATGGATTATGGAACCTTCCTCTAATTTCAGTGGACCAAATACAGTTTAACTGAATGAGTGATAATAGAAATTTCCTGTGACTTCTGATAAATGTCCTAGCACGTAAATGGTATGTAAATTAAAATGTGTTAAGCTTCTTAATAGAAGCAGTAAAGGTGTCATTCTTTTTCTTAATGTAGTTGTTTAATAATACATTGGTGGATGCTTTGACTTATAATTTCAGTATTTTGTCTGCCGAATGATCATTACTACAAACAAAGTCTGTTAAGAAGAAACTTTTCTCCTGAACAGCATTTGTGGTTACATTTTGAACAAGCACTCTTTGACTGTTGGATGAAAAAATATTTCTTTTCATTAATGGCAGATATTAATTTCTGTACAGTAATGTAATTATGAATAATAACATTCACATCAGGCTGAGGGTAAAACAGACCATCCCTGTCCAAATATTTGATTAAATTAAGATGATGTTCACCATGCAAGCACATTTCTTTGTCTAAGAGAAGGTATTTGCTGCACTCCTCACACTGCTGTTTCTTCAATACACCACAAACACAGCATCCTGCTAAATATGTTAATATTGGAAGGTATGGTTCTGCTGCCTGAAATCTTCCTCTAAATACATAACAACCATAAACTCAGAGTCTGTTTGTATAGTCTCTTTGTGTCATCATTACAATTAAAGGTGAATCCTTCAGCAACAGGCAGTTTACCAAAGTACTCGAATTCAACATGACTGGTAACATATTCTGCATGCTCATTTTGGCTCCCACCTCAAAAATCTGTCTCACAGATATGAGATTCTGAGAGCCAGCCATTGATTGGTAACTGCTAAACCTTGTTTCCAGAGAATTAGTTTGAATTTTTCCAGGCATAAAATAAGTGAAACCAAACGCTTTAGTACAATACCTTGCCATCTCAATTAAACCATAGGTTGTGTGTGTGTCAGATCTGTATGGGTTTCCTTTGAAATGGTATTATTTTTCAGGCCTAAGTCGTTCCACCTATCGAGCTACACAAGAAACTTTTCCAGAAAAACTAATTTTTCATCATTATTACTTAAAGACAGAGAGCACTGGAAGGGATCATTTAGTCGAACACCTTCGACAACTGCCTTAACATTTACAATTTCCCACCATGTAAGTATAATTTTAATAAATTCTGCAGTTTTCTGGTAATGTAACAAGTTTTTCTGTTCGCCTACTGTTTAAAAGTAGGCTCACATTCTGTTTCTCAAGTGAAGATGGATAAAGAGATTTCAAAGTAAGGCCATAAGAGTGCTTACGCAGACCATTGCATTCAGTCTTATCAAGCTGCCTCAATGCTTCAAAAGAAGCCATTAACACCTGACAAAGTTTGGATGAGGAAGAATAAGACTGCCAGAAGACCTGAAAAATTTGTTCAGATTTTCAAATGTGTGTGAAATCTTATGGGACATAACTGCTAAGGTCATCAGTCCCTAAGCTTACACACTACTTACCCTAAATTATCCTAAGGACAAACACACACACCCATGCCCGAGGGAGGACTCGAACCTCCACCGGGACCAGCCGCACAGGAAAAATTTGTACACATGAGGGGAGATAAAATACAGGATACAACAAAAACAGAAAAGTGAGGATTGATCCTATAGTTTTCCTCACTGCTACATAGCAACTTGTTTACTTAAGAATTGAATTTTTTTCTGTTTTTCTTCATCTACAGAACTGCACATATCATTTAAAATGTCATGTATAAGAAGGCACTGGCATTTTAACGAATTTTCTTTTGCACTAACTAATTCTTTGACTTTGTCTAATACTGGAAACAAATCATTGATATTTGAAAGTTTGTCTGATATTTTCTACTGCCTATCTTCCTTATCTCAGTGTTACTTCGATAAGTGAACAACTGCAACTCATTTCTCACTACAACGGATACAGACACAGATGGAGCAGGTAATACAGTAAGCAATAGAAATAGGACACAGTCACTTCTCCTAACAATGGTCCACTCTCTTGGAATGGTTTCTCTTTATAAGTACTGCAGAAATGGTTTAAAAGTAGAAAATAACTGTTCCAACGTTATTTGCAAACTTTGTAACTTCTTTGGTGATAATACTCAGTAAATGTTTGAAGAGGGCCGAGTAAGCCGAAAACCGGTTAACAATAAAAGTTATATTGTAGAACAAAAGCAAACTGGTGATTTTAATTTATTAGAAAATAACTTCCTCAAATCATACTCTGTTGTTGTTACTATACTATGATTAATTGCTTGTGAAAGATGGCCATTGTCTAATCTAGCTCGCCTTTCCTCTGCACTTTCTCTAGAGCTGGTGGATGGAGTAGACAAATAGCTTGAATATTCAGGTAACACTGTCACTAACAAATGGCAACAATGGGAAAGATGATGAAATGGAATACAGACAAACTGAACATCCCTGACAAAGTAAAAAAATACCAAGTAACACTAAGCAGAAAGTTGAGCAATGAAGAGACCACAGTAGGAGTAGATGAAAGGTGGAAAAGGTTTGAGAAAGCCATTAAGGATGCTGCAGAGGAAATAATAGGCATAAGAAGGAACAGAAGAACCCAGGAGTGGTCTGATGAAGATTTCAGGTCAGCAATAGAGGAAAAGAACAGAGCAAGAACAAAAGTGCTACAGAGAGAAACCAGAAATAATGCGGAACAATATAGAGAATTAAGGAGAAGAGCTAACAGACTGTGCAAGAGAGAGAAGAGAGTGGAATAAGAAGAAATTTCAAGAACTAGAGGAACTAAAAGAACAGAGAGAGTGAAATAAGAAAGTTCTATCATGCCATAGGCAAAATGAAGAATAGATTCCAACCAAAAACAATGGCCTGTTCCAGTAACGATGGGCAAATGATATGGGAGGAAGAACAGATAGTGGGAAGATGGGCAGAGTATTTCAAAGATACACTAAGCACCAGCCTAGAAGATGAAGAGACAGCTGCACAGGAGGGAAGAGTGGAGCTGGAAGTAGACAATGAAACCAATGAGGCAAGGAAGCCAACACTACAAGAGGTCTCCCAGGCTGTGCACAAGTCAAAAAACAATCGAGCCCCTGGGGAAGACAACATAATTGCTGAATTAATAAAAACTGGTGGTGAGGCTGTAATAAAGGAACTGCACACATTAATATCAGATGTATGGGAAACAGAAACTATGCCAGATAATTGGAAAATTGGAATAATAGTCCCTATTTATAAGAAAGGGGACAGAACAGCATGTGAAAACTATAGAGGTGTAACACTCCTAAGTACAGCTTATAAGATCTTCGCAAGTATATTAAACGAAAGGATACGGAAGTGTGCAGAAGGCATACTAGGGGAATACCAGTGTGGCTTTCGACCAGGCAGAGGAACAACTGATCAAATATTTGTGATAAGGCAAATGGTGGAAAAGTTCTATGAATATGTATAGATCTGCATTTCTTATTCATCGATTTCAAACAAGCCTTTGACAGCATAAATCGGCAAGAACTATACAGAGTACTGAAAGAAGTTGGTATATGCGCTAAATTAATAAGACTAATCAGAATGACAATGACAGAGACAAGAGCAAAAGTAAAGGTCGTTAGCAGAACAAGTGAAAGCTTTGACTTTAATAAAGGTGTGAAGCAAGGGGATAGTCTCTCCACTGTCCTATTCAACATAGCCCTGCATAGTGCAGTAAATAAAATCAACAAAAGAGGCACCATATTTATGAAAACTAGACAGATATGTGCATACGCTGATGACATTGCTATAGTAGGAAGAAATACCAATACACTCCTAGAAACGTACTGGACAATGGAAACAGAAGCCTTAAAAATTGGCCTCATGGTAAATGAAAACAAAACAAAATATATGGTAATGTCACAATGTGAGGCCAGAAGAACCCCTAAAAACCTAAAAATCAATGGGAAATGCTTCAATGGAGCCATAATAAAAAATAACAGTATTGGAAAGGCTATAAGGGAAAGAATACAAGCAGGAAACAGAGCTTACTTTGCAAATATGCAGCTTTTCAAAAATAGCCTTGTTACAAGAAAAACTAAACTGCTAATATATAATTCCCTAGTCCGCCCAGTTATTACATACGGCTCAGAGGTATGGACGTTGATAGAACACGATAAAAAGGCTCTAACAGGCATTGAGCGGAAAATACTACGCAAAATCTATGGGCGAATAAGGGAGGAAGAAAGCTGGAGAATACGCTACAATGCCGAATTACAAGAGTTAATACGAGGCAGGGACATAGTAAAATTTGTGAAATCACAGCGATTACGATGGCTAGGACACTTGGAGAGAATGGCAGAGGATAGAATTCCAAAGAAAATGATGAAAGGTATGATCCATTCAGTTAGGCGAAAAGGGAGACATAGAAGAAGATGGATCGATGAGGTAATAATGGATAGCAGCAATATGGGAGTCCGGGGGTGGAAAACAGCAGCAAACAACCGAGAAGTGTGGAGGAAGATTGTTGAAGAAGCCAAGGCTCACCAAGGGCTGTAGAGCTACTGAAGAAGAAGAAGAAGAAGATTCAGGTAACATTGATGGAACAACACCCTCTCTAAGTCTTGGTCTTGAAAGCTTGACGGTAAGCTTTGTGCCTTTCACTTCATCATAACATTCCGTATGCCGGCAGATGTCAGATTCGGTTAAGTGAAGCTCACAAACCTACAACAAAGTAGTGTGAGTCAGTACAGTATATAGCATGATCTAGAGAGGCGTGTCTGTATGTGAAAGTAAAAAACACTGGACACTCATTCATTTTTCACCAATATCTACTTGACAGGTCACACTTTAGTGGAAGTACGTAAATCATTTAGGCCTAACAATAATATAACGTTATCTACAACAACATGCTTATTGCATCTTTTATTAATTAGTACTATAAGCACTAGGAGCATGCTTCAACATGCATCAGTATATGATGGATATATCTATGAACTGCATGAGTTAAAGCAACACTGTGATATTCATGGAACTATAAAAATGAAAGTCCTATTATGGATTAAGTGGCACCAAATTTCAGTGATCTGTTGGATTCTACATGATGTTAACATAGCAATTAATTTGTAATTTTGACTTTAGAGTTTCTTCATTGTCATGGTATATGAGATATCAACAGCTGCAGAATAATATTTCACTGTGGGTGTTGTTATACCAGCACATATTAAAACTGTGTGATTGCAGGTAACGCTGAATGAGGGTCTTGATATAACACAAATTTCATGTTTGGATAGAACAACTGCAGAGAAAACGCATGCCAGACACAAAACAAAGTTGGACAGATGCCAACATAAATGACACACCTCAATAAGAGAGTCATGACCACCCAACTGGAAGTATGTGAAGGAGATATCAACTAAACATTCCGTACCAAGCTCTGCTGTATGAACTAAACGAGACTTGACATGTCAATTAACCAACTGGAAAATTTGAGATACCGGACACATTAAGTAATTGGACGCATTATTAACGAGAATATCGTTATATGAGGCGGTTCAAGTGATACAGGACGCCACTGAAATCTGGTTGTGATGTCACCTATTCTGCATCGTAACCTGAAGTGTAGGTTAGGTTGAAAGATGATTAGGCATTCGCCAACTCACAACCAAATAATCTCGGGGAAAACTAACACATAGAAAACAACATAGATATGTTTCATACAGAGAGATCGCTTTTTAAACATGAAGACAACAGTTTCAACATTCGTTAGCACTCATGCTAATTAATGCGAGAGTGAAAAACACCACCGCCCGCATCTCGTGGTCGTGCGGTAGCGTTCTCGCTTCCCACGCCCGGGTTCCCGGGTTCGATTCCCGGCGGGGTCAGGGATTTTCTCTGCCTCGTGATGGCTGGGTGTTGTGTGCTGTCCTTAGGTTAGTTAGGTTTAAGTAGTTCTAAGTTCTAGGGGACTTATGACCACAGCAGTTGAGTCCCATAGTGCTCAGAGCCATGCCAAAAACACCACCCACTGACAAATAGAGAATAAAACGTATCGGTAATGTGTAACAAAATACAAATTGCAGAGAAATTTAAACACGATAAAATGTAACACGAGCCACAAATTTATATTTCGTTTTCAAAATCATAATAAAGGCACTTGAAAACGAATACTATTTACTGTGAATTTTGCTCACAGTTTTAGTCAAATCAAGCCAAAATTTAAGATATTCCACTAACAAAAAAATAATAAATGTAGTAGGAGATACATGCCTTCGTGTGCGGAGTGGGTTGGAAATTGTCCCGATGAATCGCTGAAAGCCATTTCCGACGCAGATTCGACTCTTTCGGAAAGGAAAACATTACTTTCGGTCCAGTTCCGTAATTCCCAAGACACCCTGGTACACAACATTTATAAATCATGTTCACAGTAGATTCACTAGACGTAAACACTATAATTGCTAGTTTTTAGCACAAATGTAGCACTAGAATCCAACGAACGTGTAGATACACAAACGCTTCTGAACACAAAATGGTGGCCCGCTTGGAGTGACGTCATGACCTGCTATGAATTTCGCGCCGCGGCCTTGTCTCTAGGTGGTGGCGGTCGGACCCGATTTACCCGTAGTACAAGTACAGCTGTTCTTGGAATACTGGCATATAGTGATTGTATAGCCTCCAGCGGAATGTTATGTCACTCTTCGATCAAAACCTCTTCTACACATTTAGTGACGAGAGAGATGGAAATCTGCTCCGGAGTCTGCGCGCCATTACCGCCCACAAGGGTTCGATAATGTTCAATTCCTGAGACTGCGCTGGCCAGGGAGGACGCTGCAGTTCAGTTGGTGCTCCTCATACCACGATAGTGCTGTTCTGGTTGTGTGAATGGGTGCCTTATCGTCCTGAAATATGATATCATTATTGGGAAATAGCATTTGAATCATGGTGTGCACCTGATCACCTAAAGTGTTCACATAATCGTTGGCTGCAACACTGCCCTTGAGATTAATGATGGGACGAGCATAATACCATGATATGACTGCCCAAACCATCACACTTCCATCTCCATGGTCAGCTGTTGGTATCAAGTAATCATGATTGTAGGCTTCTTTCGGGGTTCCCAGACGTAAACCCGTCCCGATGTTGAAAATAACGAAAACGTTGACTCGTCGGATCATATGATGTGTTCCACTGGTCGGCTGTGCAGGATTTATGCTCCTGGAACCTTGTTTTACGCTTCTTTGCGTTGGTTGCCGTCGCTAGTAGTTTCGGTATAGCAGCTCGTCCATGAATATTCTCTTTATGGAATTCTCGGTGGACACTGTCGATAGATACAGGGTCTCGAAGGTGGCTGTTGAGCACTGCAGTTACTTTAGCCGCGGTAGTTTTGTGTTGTTTTGACACAATTCGTGTTAGCGTATGACGATCTGTGTCATTTAAGTTTGATTTGCGCCCAATATTACACGATGATGCCTTTCCATGTTTCGCGTAGGCTGTCATGACTGTTGAAACAGTTGCTCTTGAAACATTCAGTAAGTTGGGTGTCTTGGTTACTGATGCTGCAGCTAATCGGGCCCCCACAAGCTGCTCTCTTTGAAACAGGTCTTTCACTGCACGTCGACTTCCGCCTCTGAAAGGAAATTCGAATTGTGCACTACTCGTAAACAACCTGCACTGACGCCTAGTCCGTACTGAATACGAACAGTCCAACACGACACGTGCCTTATGTGCGTTGTTGACCGTCAAACACAACCATCTCATTACTACCGCTTTCACATTAATTTGAGTAACCCTTGTACATGCAACTCGACAGTTTTTACATCCCCACGTAGTTTCACTCGGTTTCTTACTTTCTGTATATGCTTTGCAAGCTTTTGGTGGATGATTTTTTAGGGGGATGGGATCTATATGTTCGGAAAATAACTCCATGTTGCGGAGGTAGTCTCATTGGTGTGCCTCCGATCGATAGTGGTCCTCGCCTTTTATAAACTTGTGAAGGCACGTTTTGTAATAATTCTTCTGTTAGCCGAAGTCTATACTCGTTGTAATTCTTTTTCATATTGTTTTTGTTGTACAGAATACAACAATTATAAAGTGCCTTATCAAACACGTAAAAAACGATTTTTCGGTGCTCTTTAAAGTATTTCCTCATAACAGGGATTTTTTTCTATTAAAAGATACTTGCCCAACAACATTTATTCCATTTACAACTAAATTTACAGTTTCAGCGAAGAATAGTAATTATAACTTTACTAAGTGCGTCGTTTATTTAGTATCAACTTTGATATGCCATCACAACAGTTTCAGGTAGATTGTAGTGAAGATCTGTTTCCCAACCATATTCTAAAATCACAGCAATAGCCCGACGCTTCGCTCACTGTTCATAAACTTTTGTCGCAAGTCTCACCCTCTCTGTAAGATACGCGTTTGTTAAATTTCATTAACGATTTATCGATCGCGATGTTCTCCCATTACTCGTACTTTCTGGAATTTTTTATTAAAACAGTATATCACAGATGTGACTTCACGTAGTTTATCCATCGTCTCAGTGATCGTTATCTGTAAAATGTAAAAAAATTGGTGATTTGCACAAACTTTTCAGTGGCATAGTATACTTGAATAACGGTGTTTCTAAGATGAATCTTTTTGACCAGAGTTTCTGAATTTGTGGTTTTTGTACTTCACCCATCATTATGCCATAATATTAGTGTTAACAATTTGACTTACTGTCTATTGCAAATATCTCATCAGCAATATGTTGGTATTTCTTTTGAAACAAAAAGTTATTCACAAGATTTCGCAAGTTACGGGCATACAACTCGTAAACAGTAGATGTAACAGTGTGAGCTATTGTGCATACACTGGGACGTAAGCCAACGGCATACCGTTTCAAATGGCTCTGAGCACTATGGGACTTAACATCTGTGGTCATCAGTCCCCTAGAACTTAGAACTACTTAAACCTAACTAACCTAAGGACATCACACACATCCATCCATGCCCGAGGCAGGATTCGAACCTGCGACCGTAGCAGTCCCGCGGTTCCGGACTGAGCACCTAGAACCGCTAGACCACCGCGGCCGGCCGTACCGGAAAACCATCTTCATGCTGAATGCTCACGTTTCCAGTGTTCGAAGGCAATCTTTATTAAGCCGCACACCGAGGAAAATACATAGACATTTTTGGAGCAGGACTGATTAATTCAGTACTTCTCTCCTTCCTTATAACCACAAATACATGTTTCATAACCTTTTGACGTAAAGATAGAGAATGTAAGCTTCATTGATAGCAAACCGGGCTATGGGCAAGATGATGGAAACAGAAAAATTACTGTAGTTAATGGGAATTTTTGCAAATGAACGTCCGTATAATGTACTGTCACGAAATTACGTTTTTTCTGTGTCGTAATTTGTCTACGGCTGCTTATCATAATATTAGATTTTAAGATTACTGCGAGCCTTTTCATTTAATCTCTTGCGTAATTGTTTCATTATATACCGGTTTCACCAAATAGTTTTGGGACTAGCGAAATCAAAATGTACCTCTGCAGTGATTAACTATAAAAGGGCGTAAAAAACGTCTAATATTTTTTATTACACTCTTCACATTTTACATTTAGAAGCTACCATCTCGGCCCGGTTTCATACGGGTAGCACTAATTATCGACGAGAGACGATAATTGTGGTGTACCGTATTTTATTAAATTAAGCTGAAGAAAATACTCCAACCAGCCAAAAGATTTTCTGAAATGATTTTATTGTACCATTAGTAGCTGAAGTTTGTTGATCTCTTTTGCAAACTGATCAATTTCTTCAGTTGTTCCATCAAGTAAGTTAAGTGTGTCATCCATATAGCGCTTGTAATATACACACATCAAAAAAAAATTTTGCATCACCTCGGTTCCGAGAGTTCCGGAACCTGTACGGAAAATTGGAATAGAGATCAACATAAACATCATTTCCGCCCTCTTTATTGCTCATGAAAACCACACATTGCATGTTGTATCACCTTACAGTGAGACCTGCAGAGGTGGTGGTCAAGTTCGCTGTACACACCGGTACCTCTAATACCCAGTAGCACGTCTTCTTGCATTGATGCATGCCTGTATTCGTCGTAACGTACTATCCACAAATACATTAAGGCACTGTTGGTCCAGATTGTCCAACTCCTCAATGGCGATTCGGTGTGATCCCTCAGAGTGGTTGGGAGGGTCACGTCGTCCATAAACAGCCCTTTTCAATCTATCCCAGGCATGTTCGATAGGGTTCATGTCTGGAGAACAAGCTGGCCACTCTAGTCGAGCGATGTCGTTATCCTGAAGGAAGTCATTCACAAGATGTGCACTATGGTGGAACCAACTGTCGTGCATGAAGGCTAATGCTTCGCCAATATGCTGCCGATATGTTTGCGCTATAGGTCGAAGGCTAGCATTCACGTATCGTACGGCGCCTCCCATGACCACCAAAGGCGTACGTCGGCCCCACATAGTGCCACCCCAAAACACCAGGGAACCGCCACCTTGCTGCGCTCGCTGGACAGTGTGTCTAAGGCGTTCAGCCTGATCGGGTTGCCTCCAGACACGTCTCCGACGATTGTCTGGTTGAAGGCATATGCGACACTAATTGGTGAGGAAAACGTGATGCCAAACCTGAGCGGTCTATTCGGCATGTTGTTGGTCCCACACAAAAAGCATTATTCAACATGGTGACTTTGCTGTCAGGGTTCCTCCGAGCCATAATCCGTAGGTAGCGGTCATCCACTGCAGTAGTAGCCCTTGGTGGCCTGAGCGAGGCATGTCATCAAGAATTCCTGTCTCTCTGTATCTCCTCCATGTCCGAACAACATCGCTTTGGTTCACTCCAAAACTCCTGGACCCTTCCCTCTTTGAGAGCCCTTCCTGGTTCAAAACAACATTGCGGAAGCGATCGAATCGCGGTATTAACCGTCTAGCCATGGCTGAACTACAGACAACACGAGCCGTGTACCTCCTTCCTGGTGGAGTCAATGGAATTGATCGGCTGTCGGACCCCCTCCATCTAATAGGCGCTGCTCATGCATTGTTGTTTACATCTTTGGGCCGGTTTAGTGACATCTCTGAACAGTCAGAGGGACTCTGTCTGTGATACAATATCCACAGCGAACGTCTATCTTCCGGAGTGCTGGGAACCAGGGTGATGCAAAATGTTTTTTGATGTGTGTGCAATAAACGCTCCTTTGTATCGATTTCTTGACGTATTGATACCTTACTTCCAAAACCATAATCGAGTAAGAACAGAGAGATCAGGCCTACGTTGTACTGCACCCACATCTCCTGGTTCATCTTTGTCGTCCCGAAGTTGGCGTAAGCTAAGATAGGTCTGCTGTCTTCTGGCGCGGGCGTCATCAAATATCCGCCGCCTTTCTCGACAATAGCGCACCACATGTCCTAGTGGTCCGCAGTGGAAACATACTGGTTGGTTATCCTGCGTCCTCCAGACGTCAGTGTTCCTTGGTGCCCAAACAGCTTCCTCATACGGCATTGTAGGAAGGTAACTCGCCTGGGTCTCGACTTTTTCACCGTTTCAAAAGGAAATGAAAAACAAGAGATTGAGTTCAATGTCTGTCCCACTTCCTCTCTTATGACCTCTTGACGCGTTTCCGTTTTTTGCTCGCCGTGCAATCCAAGTGCCTTCTGACTCTTTCTCTCTCACTATCTGACGAAGAACACTTGTGAAGTCAGTTTCTTCATCACAGACATCGATACGATGTTTGGTAGCCGTTAAAGCTTCTTGCGTGTAATTCTTTTTTGATGCATTGTCTCGATATACTGGCACCATTTTATGAATTCGTCTGCTGTCGAACCTCCTTCAGGAGTAGTGCTTGGTACATGTCCTCAGCAAAACTCTTCACGAGATGTCCAACCTTATCTTCCTCCTTCATTTTAGGGTCCACAATTTTACACAGCTCCAAGACGTCTTTCATGTAGGATGTTGTTGTTTCTCGTGGACGCTGTGCCCTGCACTTTAATTTATCTTCAGCCTTGCGCTTCTATTGTTGTGTGTCGCCGAAATACTTTCACAGTTCCGCCTGGAATACTTCACAGCTTGTGAACTTCTCCTCGTTGTTCTCATACCATTGCTTGGCAGTGCCCTCCAAGTAGAAAAATACGTTAGCGAAACACACGGTGTCGCCCCATTTGTTAAATTTGGCTATACGCTCATATACCTTCAGCTACTTGCTTGGATCTTGGCCATCGTCACCAGAGAACTGGAAGGACGTATCATGTGGTGGCACACAGTTGCTGTCATCGTAACATCCTCTTCTTCTTCTTCTGTCTCCGATAGATTGCGGTCTGCTGAATATGGCTCGAACTCGGGTTTCTCGCCACGTGAACGACGGCTCTGTCGTGGCCTGATAGGAGCCACTGTGTCGTCGATAATATGCGCTATCACAAGTTCCAATACCCAACGTCTCCACCAGAATAATGTCACGTAGAAGAAGGTGTAATTAGATAAATAACGAACACTAACTTCACTTAATGAAGGTTTATTCAACACTTCCACATACAAGAGCGTGGAGCGAACTGCCTCCGGCTAGAACACATACGGTCTATATACAGTTACAGAACATTCCAGTACCGTGATTCTTGGCATTTGTGGATACTTCTATAATGTACTCTAACCGAATATAGAAAGTAATATTTTACAGTCCTGGTGAGTTTAGAACTCACGAGCCTCCATGCTACAGTCTAGTATCAGACAACTACACCACTGGCACTGTGCTACTGAGCTTCTTCTGCGACAATATTTATTTTCAAGACCAGCCTGGGCACTGCTATTCCAAAACCAGCTCGTCAGAATTTTATTTACAGCTGCTTCTAGATGAGGAATCACAAGAGTTCGTGATATGACGCACTGTTGTCTTGCTGCAGTCAGCGGTCGGTTATAGACGTCAGCCCTGGAGTGCGAAGAGGGTGCTGACCTCTGCATGTGAGCTTCGTAGACTCAGCCAGGTTGACGGCACCATCCCAGAAACCAGTAGCAGCGGTGTGGAGTCGCGTTGTCAGCACTCTCGCGAGAAGAGCACAGCCTTAAGCCCCAGACAGGGGGCCGGTTCGCACCTACGACTATCGCCACAGAAGGCAGTCATGTTGGCTGGCACAAATATACAGCAAAGGGCAGTGACGAACCATGGACCCCAGCGTAGGACCAAGTGGCGGTGGCCTGCGGTTCAAGCCTGCAGTAGTAGTGTCTGCACGCACAAGGACTAGTAGAAGCAGGCGCGTGACCCATTACAGGTCAACGACTGTGTTAGTGCACTTTTCAAAGCTGGCTGCAGGTGGTAATAGACACTGGATATCCAAAACGAGCAGTAGTTACGGTTGTTCTACCCACTATTGACTTGCTAAGCCATTACTCCTGGTTACGTAGACCACGGGAGAGATCCAGTGCTGGGCCTGGACGTGTCCAGGTCGAGGTTGCTACTGTCTGCTACTGTACTTGTGCTGTGTCAGTAATATTACAACCCTGGCAGCAGTTACCGAAGACAGATATATGGTAACTTGCCTCGGTTTGAGACCTAACGCCGGCCGGAGTGGCCGTGCGGTTCTAGGCGCTACAGTAGGGAGCCGAGCGACCGCTACGGTCGCAGGTTCGAATGTATTCCTCATAGAGGATGTCACAAGACGTCGAGGGAATAGAGCATTAGTTAAATGGCGGGGGTTTCCTGCAACACAAAACAGCTGGATTGGTGCTGACGCTTTGCTATATGAAGGGATGCACAACCAGCACAGTAGCAAAACATGCAGGATAGGAGACACATTACGGGAGGTGGTGGTATTATTGATGAAATTCCAGTGGGGAGGCACATTATGGTGGATGGTGGTATTATTGATGTAATTCCAGTGGAGCTGCGCATTCCAAAGTTTAAATACTGCAGACCTGGTACAAGGATTCAAAAACATTTGGCTTGGGTTGATAAGGGAGTTGACCTGCTGGTTACGGTTGTTATACCCACTATTGACTTGCTAAGCCATTACTCCTGGTTACGTAGACCACGGGAGAGACCGAGTGCTGGGCCTGGACGTGTGGTAATCCAGGTCGAGGTTGCTACTGTCTGCTACCGTGCTTGTGCTGTGTCAGTAATATTACAACCCTGGCAGCAGTTACCGAAGACAGCTATATGGTAACTTGCCTCGGCTTGAGACCTAACGCCGGTCGGAGTGGCCGTGCGGTTCTAGGCGCTACAGTCGGGAGTCGAGCGACCGCTACGGTCGCAGGTTCGAATCCTGCCTCGGGCATGGATGTTTGTGATGGCCTTAGGTTAGTTAGTTTTAATTAGTTCTAAGTTCTAGGCGACTGATGACCTCAGAAGTTAAGTCGCATAGTGCTCAGAGCCATTTGAACCATTTTTGAGACCTAAGCAGCATCCTCTTGTAGTATCAGCAGAGCTCGCTTGTAGCTTCTTGCAAACGAACACCCTACTAGCTTCTGTTAGCTTCCCCTCTCTGAGGCTTCTTGCATCAACCCATGGTGACATTTTCCGCTAACCCAGCGACAGGTTTACATCTGTAAAGTGAAAAATGGTTCAAATGGCTCTGAGCACTATGGGACTCAACTGCTGTGGTCATAAGTCCCCTAGAACTTAGAACTACTTAAACCTAACTAACCTAAGGACAGCACACAACACCCAGCCATCACGAGGCAGAGAAAATCCCTGACCCCGCCGGGAATTGAACCCGGGAACCCGGGCGTGGGAAGCGAGAACGCTACCGCACGACCACGAGATGCGGGCTGTAAAGTGAAGAGCCGTATTTTAACAACTGGTTCCATTTCAATTATCATCATTAATACTACTACTACTGCTGCTACTATTACTGCTGCTATTTACTGTTTTGTGGCTGGGCGGTTAGTTTGTCTCCTGCGAGAAATAGTCACCACGAATTTTCCTAGTGGAAGCGCTGAAATGGTTTCCACTAAGTCGCATGAGGACGGGTGAGGAGCCAGTGTTCTGAAAAGTAGCACCTGCGCTTCCGAATGCCAAAATCACGATAACAGAGAAGTGTGCAGAACATCTGTGCCTCGAAAATTTGTTTTCCCAATGATATCCTTCTATTGCCTCCCCATGAAACATGGACCTTGCCGTTGGTGGAGAGGCTTGCGTGCCTCCACAACGGAGGGGCATCTGTTGAGAGCCCAGATAAAGGTGTTATTCCCGAAGAGGGGCAGCAGCCTTTGCAGTAGTTGCAGGAGCAACGGTCTGGATGACCGACTGACCTGGCCTTGTAACATCAACCGAAACGGCTTTGTTGTGCTGGTACTGCGAACGGCTGAAAGAAAGGGGAAATTACAGCCGTAATTTTTTCCGAGGGCATGCAGCTTTACTGTGTGGTTAAATGATGATGGTGTCCTCTTGGGTAAAATATTGCGGAGGTAAAATAGTTATCCATTCGGATCTCCGGGCTGGGACTACTCAGGAGGACGTCGTTATCAGGAAAAAGAAAACCTGCGTTCTACGGATCGGAGCGTGGAATGTCAGATCCCTTAATCGGGAAGGTAGGTAAGAAAATTTAAAAACCGAAATGCATAGATTAGAGTTACATATAATGGAAATTAGTGAAGTTCGGTGGCAGGAGGAACAAGGACTTCTGGTCAGTTGAGTACAGGTTTATAAATACAAAATCGAATAGGGGTAATGCAGGAGTAGGTTTAATAAAGAGTAAGAAAATAGGAATGCGGATAAGCTCCACGATCAGCATAGTGAACGCATTATTGTAGTCAAGCTAGACACGAAGCCCATGCCCACCCCAGTAGTACAAGTTTATATGCCAACCAGCTCCGCAGATGAGGAAGAGATTGAAGAAATGTACGATGAGATAAAAGACATTATTCAGGTAGTTAAGGGAGCCGAAAATTTAATAGTTCAAAAAATGGCTCTGAGCACTATGGGACTTAACTTCTGAGGTCATCAGTCCCCTAGAGCGGTCACGCGGGTCCAGACTGTAGCGTCTAAAACCGCTCGGCCACCTCGGCCGGCAAAATTTAATAATCACAGGGGATTGGAATTCATTAGCAGGTGAGACGTGGGACACACGCTAAAGGATACTTCAACTCAATCAAGACAAGGCAATAATTACCAATCAAACACAAACTCTTGCTTGTAATTTCCAAAAGATTTTATTTAACAATGGCATGACAACAGCAAACTACTGCTACCCCAGAATAATATATATAATTGTCCTAGAATTTGAAACATTACTAGAGAGACAAAAATTCTAAGGGCGTCAAAGCCCACGTCAAACAATAAATAATTTTAAAATCCTCTTTACATAAATCTTAAGAACCATATAACCAATAAATAGTTTGCTGATAAAAACTTACATAGGAGCAGGGCCCCTCTTAGGATATAAAAAGAGAAACAACTCACAATTTCTTTTTCTGAATAAGATATTAAAAACCCAGTACAACGAAAGGTATGTTTCAGGTATTTCAAAACTTCAGTGACAAGTAATGGAACATCAGAGGTGTGCGGAAACTACAACATAGATCGAGCCTGAATGAAAGCTGAAAACAACGCTGAAGAAGGAAAGACGGATGCCTCGGTGTCACCAGGATCAAATAATAAAATACTCAAATTCACTGAACTGGAGTCTACTGATAAACACAGCGACCGCGCTATCGGTTACAATTCAAACTGGGGGCCGTCAAGGCGTCGTCCCCCAGTTAAACGACCAACCCTTAAAACATTAGAAAAATTTCAGAACAGGAATACGGCCACAAGGGACCCACAAGCTATTCACATTCAGAATTAACCGCTTTAAATGTCTTCACCACTTTGTCGTTAATAATATGTACAGACAGGCTCATTACTGCCAGAGCAGGAAGTGATAATATACTAAATATATAAGATGCTGATCATAGTGCTAAATCACGTATTCGTAACTTAACTCATAACATAACCCCAGAGACGATTATATATATAGGGTGTTTCACTGAATGTATTTGCCTCTGTAAGTTACGAAGTAACAGGCGACGGAAATATTTATTGCGGTATGCCACCATAAGAAACTTTACACTGTCTGCTGAGCGATGAACATTGTTTGTGTTACTATCCAAAGAGTTACAGCAAAAAGATACAATTTTTTAAATGGAATAATAGTTGTTTCTGTTGTGGATTGGCAAGACAGCCAACCCACTATGAGGAAGCCGAAAGGCACGCGTTTAAGCTCACGCAGGCTGGCGTGAGGTCTGGAACAGGACACGGAAATGAGAGTAGTAAAAAAACGTACGTAGCTGCTGGAATACTTAACTTTAATTCATAATTGGTGAACATCACTCTTGACGGTACATGTTTTACAGCATCAATAGTAACTGGTAATGGCGCCTTGCTAGGTCGTAGCAAATGACATAGCTGAAGGCTATGCTAACTGTCGTTTCGGCAAATGAGAGCGTAATTTGTCAGTGAACCATCGCTAGCAAAGTCAGCTGTACAACTGGGGCGAATGCTAGGAAGTCTCTCCAGACCTGCCGTGTGGCGGCGCTCGGTCTGCAATCACTGATGGTGGCGACACGCGGGCCCGACGTATACTAACGGACCGCGGCCGATTTAAAGGCTACCACCTAGCAAGTGTGGTGTCTGGCGGTGAAACCACAGTTTCTATAATGGACTGGAATTATTAACAACAGCTGTGTATACATAAATTTAAATTACATTCCTATCACTTTAGTTTGGGAGTTACAACCCTTCAAAGTTTGAGTATATACTATACACTGTACATAATGCATGGCTGTGTGGTGGGTGCTGGATCTTCTGGCGGCAGGAGGTTGATTTAAATGAGATGTTCAAATGTGTGTCGATGTTCATGAATGCACATTTAAGTGTAAGGACGTCTTTTCTGAAAGTGTCTCTGTGGAGTGTAGCCGTGTATGGGACTGAAACATTGATGATAAACTGTTTACACAAGAAGAGAATAGAAGCTTTTGGAACAAATGAATGCTGAAGTTTAGATGGGTAAATCATGTAACTAATGACGAGGTACTAAATAGAATTGGGGAGAAGAGAAATTTTTGTTACAGCCTGACTAAACGAACGGACGGATTGGAAGGACACATGCTGAGGCATCAAGGAATCACCAATTTAGTGGTGGAGGGAAGCATGGAGGGTGAAAATGGTAGCGGGAGGTCAACAGATAAATACAATAAGCAGATTCAGAAGCATGTAGGTTGCAGTATTTACTCGGAGAACAGGACAGGGTTGCAGGAAGAGCTGCATCAAACCAGTCGGTGAACTGAAGACCACAAGAACAACAACAACAGCAGCGTTCTATAGGGGAATAATCTAACAGGGGACTACTCCGAAAAACAAGTCCATTGTTTTTTTTTTCTTTCTTACTTTCAGAATACACTGTGTATGCCTCTGTGTCGGATTTTGATTGCTGGTGTAAAACATGCAACGCTGTATTGAGATACACTGGCTCTCGTAAGTCACTCCGCGCGTTGCCGTAGCCGACAGTGTGTTGGGCCGCCGCTAAAACGTGCGCCAGCGCGAGGAGTTGTGAGAAGAGCCATCGCTTACCGCGGCAGACGTATTGCAGGGATGCGCGCCACCGAGGTCGTATATGGCAGTCGTGGGTAATCCGCGCGCATCTGTAGCCACTCGACACGATTAATACGGAGCCGTCCGTCCCCTAAAGACCGCCAGCTGCGCAAGCGGCAGCGCCAGGTGGCTGTTTTGTCAGACTCTGCTCGCGTCTCGCACCCCTGCAGCAGCTAACTGGCAGAGGACCATTCTCTGCGACGAAAGTGCGCGCCGCGTCCTGGCGTTGGGTGCAGAGCTTGTTCTCCACTAAGGTTCCGTAACGTTTCAACAAATATTTCAAAAGTAGTGCGCGAATGGAAAATAAATGTGCAGTTTCATCCTCCCATCCGATTTCAGCTCTTTTCATTTTCTCAGTACTGAGGAATGTATCTGCGTGTACTTCGAACGATAACTGCATAATAACATATTATGGGCAATTTTCACACAAATCAGAGACACTAATGAAGCATTTACTTCGTTTCAGCTCCAGACTTTTTTTAATTTGCAGCGAACTTAATGCTGTCATTTTACGCAATATTTTGAGGTTTTACCTAGCTGTTTCTCTTGTGCCGGATGAGTACCATCCTCGGTCTACCTCTGTGCGCATTCCAACCCAATTACAAACTGGATAAGAAACCAAATGTTCTGCAAGCGGTGGGATTGCACCGTTTCTAAGTAGGCTTTTATGTTGGTAACGCCACGTAGCGCTCTGTATGAAAATCACTGGCTGTGCTGTGTGCAGTCTGAGGCTGGTCAACATTGTTGCAATAGTCGCTATTGTAGCGTTGGGCAGTTGGCTGTTAACAGGGCGTAGCGTTGCGCAGTTGGAGGTGAGCCGCCAGCAGTGGTGGATGTGGGGAGAGAACTGGCGGAATTTTGAGAGCGGATGATCTGGACGTGTGTCTATCAGGCACAGTAAATTTGTAAGACTGGATGTCATGAACTGATATATATATTATGACTTATGAACGCTATTAAGGTAAATACATTGTTTGTTCTCTATCAAAATCTTTCATTTCCTAACTACGCCTACCAGTAGTTAGTGCCTTCAGTATTTAGAATCTTTTATTTAGCTGGCAGTATTGGCGCTCGCTGTATTGCAGTAGTTCGAGTAACGAAGATTTTTGTGAGGTAAGAATTCATGAAAGGTATAGGTTATTGTCAGTCAGGGCCATTATTTTGTAGGGATTACTGAAAGATTGCGTTGCGCTAAAAATATTGTGTGTCAGTTTAGTGATGATCAGAATAAGTAAAGAGAGAAATGTCTGAGTACGTTCAGTTTTGCTCAACTGTTTGAAAATCAAGTAATGTAAGAGGTTTATCAGCACAGTCATTCGTTAATTTTTCTAAGGGAACGTTTCACGTTGTGCTCGAAGCTACGTGTGTTATGATCTAATAACGCCACGTGTTGACGCTGCAATGTTGATTTATTGTAGAATCTTTGTGACTGTATTTCGATGATCTCACTTTTGTATTAGATCGTTATCTACTGATGAAGGAGTCTATTTGACATGAAACAAGATACACTATTAATTACACATGATGCTTTTTGACTGAAGTTGAGACGTTGCAGCTGGCACAATAGTAATTCCAAGTTAACTGCTAGTCAGTCTGAAAGGCTCAATACATAATCAGGTCGATACGTGGAGGCTCCTGTCACGGTTTACGATTTTTATCAATGAGAGCACGCCTCCACATCTAAACATTACACTTCTGCTCTTATTCGGGTCTATTTTTATTTTCCAAAGATTGTACCTTTCAGTCATTTTTCCAACTTGCCTTTAAATACGCATGACTGTGCAATTAATATTTTATCCACTATATGTTGCATAAATGCTGCACGAGACATTGCAGTCATTAGGTTGCAGTTCAATAATTCTATTTTACAGCGCTGTTACATTTTGGGTAAGTATTAGTTTTATTCGTTTGTCAATATTTTGGTTGTTATATCTCTCCTTGATACCCGTTATTTGCTATGGCGTAACACCGAAACGCATAAATAATAAATAAAATGAATAAAATGCTGTGATCAAGACAAACAGAATTATTTTTTATCCACTGTCGTATACTGATATATCACAGGCGTATAGGCCTCTTTCTGTGGCTTGGTGCCCAAGTATGTCATTTGCAACAGAGAATATAATATCAAGACAAAGACATATCACTGAGGTATTCTATACTGTTTATGTTGCTACTGGCCTTATCGTGTTTTTTTTCAGTTAATTTCCTAAAATGTCATAGCACTGGGCCTTATGCGTTAGTCTGCCAAACCAGGTACTTCCGGATGCTTCCTGTAAAAATAGTAAATACAATGGTCTCACATAGCTTTACCCGTCTCCATTCTGAGTGATAGGCCTTAAACCGACAGCGACTTCTCTTAACATCACGCGCTATTGGAAAGTTTCTTGTCTACCTCTCTGCACATTCCTCATGCATCTTTTGATGAAGCGTGCTATCCTCTCCCAGCAACCTCACTCTGAGTCACAGGGGTTTCACCTTCACCTATTTTCTATTAAAATCTTACGATAATAGCCAGAAAAATATTTCCCAATGCAGTACCTGGTTTCGATCATCCAGCGGTCATCATCAGATTGTGAATAGATGGAAGAGACGAAGAGTCGTTATAGGATCTACAAATTTTGTCAAATAACTAACGTAATGATAAAACAAAAAAATCATACCTAATAGCACGAACTGCAAGCGGTGACGTAAAATTTCTATTGAGATTTCAGCCTAATCATAGGCAATAATAGGTACGGGTCAAGGTTCTGCAGTCTGGTCAGCCATGTCTCTATTCGCGAATGGAACAGCAACATCGGCAGAGTTTATAGTTTTATTTATTTGACTAATCTGAAATGATTTTAAGTTATTTTATTTTAATGCCATTTTCAAAGTTTACATTTGAAAAGGAGGTAGGAGGTAGAGTAGGGTGGGGGCAATGGTTCATAGGTACAGGGTTATGTGGATGTATTAAAAAAGGATATTATGGGCTAGCAGTAACAGCTCAAGCTTACATTTTTAATCTTTTTTCAGATGAATTTTCAAAAACAGGTTTCCGAGAATCAATTTTAATGCTGATCTTGTAAATTTTCATTTTTTTCTACAACCTCAGTATTTTTTTATAAAATAATACCTCATATTTCAAAAATTTTAATAACTGAAACACAAATATGAAAATAAAATTACAATCAAGGTCTGCGTTTTTATAATTATTGCTAAATTTAATGCTATAAACCGTTCTCTTAGCAAAGTTATGAGTACCCCGTTATATCTGATTTTTCTCGCAGCCCCTATAGCTTTACTACCGTATTCCTCTTTAACATCTACATAACATCCAAAAATAGTCAGCTTCACATTTTCATTCCATCTTCGCTGCTGACTCTTCTCCATCTCCTTTATGTCGTGGTTCACCTTGCTCTTCACTGCAACATTGCAGTAACAGAGTTGATGGCAGTCTATTCATACCTTTCTCCGACATTCATAGTATTGTAATGGGACATTGGGTTGCCTAATCTAAATGTGTTCTAATTGGTTCTCTTAGCTAACAGGAATTAATTAGACCCCTTCAAAATAATTAATTAAGAATTCAATGGCTAACAAATGAAACAAGTATCACAATTAATTCGGTGTATTACGTTAGAGTGACTCATAAATCATCTGACAAACAATGTTAATTATAAAGCAAAAATTTGTCGCATCTGACTGAAGAGCCTGGGGTAAGATTCTAATAAACGCGTAGAAAAATGAAAGGGTTGTAGTCGCGAAGTTGGACCACTATTTTCGTGATGTCAGAAGGAAAGACAGATAGTACCAGAGAACGGAATGCGTTGCGTCTGTGGCTGGAGTTGGAAACAAAGCGGTCATTCGAATCTGAAGGCAAATCATTAGAGTGGAGCTACAGGTTATTGGAATTGTGTAAAAATGACTGTACTGTCCCCGAGGATCATCTCGCCATTGCGACTCGATTTCACCATACCAGTCTGTAGGCGGAGGCTGAAGCAGCTACAGAATCAATTAGTGACAGCGCGCCAACGAACAGCACATGCAGCTACGTTTCGAGTCAGCCCGAAACCTTTCTTCGTCCCTCAGATCATTTGCTTGGGAATATATCTGGAGGCGACGAAGGTCGGCGGAAACATGACTCCCGCTCGTCAAGCGACGAAGTAGTCAAAGGGTCGGCTGCTGCATGTCTAATCGAATTTGTACCACCGGATTCTTAAAGGAAAACTCATACATCTGGCTTTCGCGTCCTTTACTTCGCTCGTATTGGGCTACGGATACTCTGAGCACCAACCAGTAAAAAGATTCCTTAAAAGATGCAGGTCCCCTTCCCTAAGTTTTTCTTCAGGTCGTTAACCAACTACACGCTTTGTACCACTTAGCTCTGAAAAAAGGCATCTCAGTTTCTCTATCTCTTTCTGTGGCCAATGAAGTGGGACCTCTGCAGCACAACATTGTGTAAACATGTCCTTTTTTTTGCGGTGTCCCAAACTTATCAGATTGTGGGCTCTCACTCCATTTTCTAGATGTTATCTGTGACATCCACTGCATCTCAAAGATGCGGTTTTATTTTCCTGGATCTTAGTAAAAATAGCATTTCTCCTGTTTCCACCTTTGAGTCGTAAAACAATCGCTGCTAGAGGCCTTAAGTCATGGGAGATCATATCTATGCTGCCAGTGGGATGCCAGGTGCCCAGCTGCAGCAGCTCAAAAGGAAAGTCTGGCCACGTGAACGGCACTGAACTGCGGACACTCCGACGCCTTCTTCTGAGAATTCTTCCTGGAGTGGAACCACTACCCTCCTACAGAGCGTCACTACTCACTCAAATGCTGGCGGCTCATTCCAGTGTCTATCCAAAGGGCTTCGTGCTCATATGCTACACCATGCAGATTCCGGTAAAAATTTATTTCAATATAATTAACTATGACAATCACTGGTGCTAATGTGCATTTCTTGTGTTGGTGTTGATTAATTATTCTGATCTAATGGGTCTATATACTCTGATTTTATATCAGTTACAGGACAGTTTTGAAAAAAACTAGGCACATAATAGTATTCCCGAGCATATGATCCTTCATCAGTTTATGGATTTGAGACTATCAATAATTTCAGCAGTCAGTTTTTTGACTGATTAAGGGAAACATCATAGAAAGATACGTAAAGAAGCATTTATATTGTGTAAGACCTCTTACAGACTGCTTAATCAAGCCGAATCTGATATGTAATAGTGACTGCAATATTTGTTTGGCCTACAGTCGGTTAATGCAAGATGTTTAGTCCCAACCACAAAACTCCCAGAGTTGACCAGACCTTTATCCTCCAACGCCCAGCAACCCCATTCATATAAAAAAAAAATCATGGCTTTTTCGTGTACTTAATCTAATAAAATTCCTGTAACTAAAAATAAAATAATTCCATCTTATCTATTGATCTCTTTATTGTCTTCATTTTCGTTTCCAAGTAGGGACAGTCTTTCTAATGAAGAGTAAAAAATTTGTAACACATTCTGTCACTTTATAGTTGGTGTCATTATTGAAAACAACAAATAAGTTGTTTACCAGTATTAAAAAATATATTAACTTGAGGTACTTTGTTGTGGTAGGTAGTGTTCGTTTAGCATGCCTAGCAATTAATTTAAACATTTGTGCTTAACTTTTCTTTCTGTTTTGTTCCTCGATCGTGACCCATGCCACATGAAACTGCATTGTTGATGGACTGTTGCTGAGATTAACGTGTCCTTCCATTACTTCTTTGTTATAATTTTTTATCATCTTAGCTGTCTTAGAAGAGTTCTTGATTTTTACTGTCGCCTAAATAGGAACGATATTAACAGGCAAATTCTTGTCTCTCCTCAATAGTCTACGTCTGTCTATAGCACAAAATTATTGTCTCATTATATATACTCTCAATGTTGATACCGTCGTTTGATGTCCGAAGACAAACGTCAAAAAAATTATAGGGCAAAAGAATAAAATACATGACAAATCAAAACTTACGATTAGTTTCAACATCTTCCATGAAATCATTAACATAAAAAGTGTAGCTGCCCGCTGGGTTGCGCAACCGTTCCAACTCATTCAAAAAACCAGCAGAACCGAGGCAGCAGCGGAAATGTTGCAGCGGTGCAGGCTAACCCTGACTATTCCTTTAGCCACAAAATCACCGTGGAGCAGTACTGGGAATAGCAGTATCACACCGAGACGAGAAGCAAAGCAAGCCGTCAAATCATGTGTATTAAAAAAAAAAAAAAAAAAAGGCGAAGACCCAGCCTTCATCAGGCAAAGTGGTGCTGGGTGTAACCTAACACGAACATACCAACGAAATCTGTAAAAGTGGACGTTTTTTAGGAACACACAGTAACATCAGCATCTCTCCTTGTCACTCCAGAGCAAACAAAAGTGCAGTATTCAGGTATATGGTTAACAAAGTATCCATCTACCAATATCTGAAGTTGAATTTAAACCATAAACGGAAATAACAAAACAAACAGCCATTGAAAATAACTTAAGCAGCTCCACTGTGTGTTTAAACGGTCAATAATGTCGATACGTCCAAAACACAAAAAGACACACATTGGGAACAATACCTACTACATAAGTCCTTAGCAGCAAAATATACCATAAATCAGCAGTAACCACTCACCAACATGAACTAAAAAACCATCTTAATGGCACAAGTGTCAGAATTCTATATATCAACGTAAAGATAAAAAACTACACATAGCTTAAACTATGCTAATATGCAGTCACCAAAGAGAACAGCCTCAGTGCATCCCACCACACATACACTACGACCCACCCACGTCCTCTCTTTCATATTTACCTGGTTTAGGTATTTACATGTTTCATGATCGTTCCTGTTGTGTACGACTTTGTACACAAAGGTAAGCAGAGGTGGGCTACAGCATGGTGCGCGAATTGATGTCGTAGGAAAGCTGGTCAGGACATAAATGATAAGCGACCAAGTTAACACAGTGAACAGAAGATTTACTTTACTTGTATTTCTCCAAGTGAACGAAGACTCATTACAAATAATGCAGTAAGATATAAGTCCAGGTCTCAGCGTCAACAAGGACGAGGCTCTCTCTCAACTAAAGCACGAACGATGGTGTCATAGCCGTGGCTAGGCACCATCTGCGTAGAGTCACTAGCGAAGTTGGTCCAAGTACGAGTGGGCTGTATGGCTGCCGCTGGCCAACCTATATTGCGGTTACATAGGGCGCTTATATTCCAGGCCCGCTGGAAGTTAGACGCAGTGGGCGTGCTCCATTGGGTCCGCTGGATCCTGCACGACAGCTATCAGCTTCTGACAGGAAACTTGCAATTCCGTCGCCAATTGAGATGCCTTGGAGTTGTATCGCTTCCTCACCCCCCCCCCCCATCCCCCCGACATCCTCATTGTTGTCTGTGCGGTGTAGACGAGATAATGACGAAGGGGAGGGAGGGCTGAATACAGATAACAATATAACAGTGAGGAGATGTGAGTCGAAACTGAAGCCGGTGCCGAGCTCCCCATAGGCCCTGTGCCCAGCCAGGAACACCAGCAGAGAGGACACCAGGCACCAGGCAAGGGCACGCGTCCACATCCAGAGGCAGAGCAGCAAACGAATACAGAGGCATCTAAACAACTGCAGAGCGACGCGAGGTGGCACGTGGGACAGCCGCTGGAGAAGGCAGCCATTCCTAGACGATGGTGGCTGTCGAGATGGCGACGACCGCGAAAGGCCGTCGACTACCATCGGCCTGGGACTGGTGCCGATGGTGTGCAGCCCTCAGGAGTCGGATGCAGCGAGGTCTGCTGTGTCCAGGCAGACACAGCATCTGAAAGCACAAGGCCTGAAACAGAATCTTGCAATTAACATGGACGAATTTGATTCTGTTGGCGTCTCAGTAATCTTCCCTGTCCCTGCATTAAAAAGAGAGAACGTCCAACAAGTCACACAATGGTGCCTCGCTCCCAGCACCTCCGTCCACCCTGCAATCTGTAGTTAGTATGATATTTTGCTTGTTTGGCCGGAGTGGGTGCCACCCGCCGTGGCGGGTGCAGCAGCTGAAGCAAGGTGAGATGGTCCTGTCCAATTCTGCTGGCGATAGTCTACCACGTGGCTGGAAGTGCTAGGAAGATAAGAATAGCAACAGAGCTTGATCCTGTGTATAAGTGACATTAGGTTTTTCCATCTGTTGCTTAAATGTTCATACAAAGCATTCAACTTCGCCGATGGACTGCTTGTGGATGTGGTTGATGTCAAATTTGGTGCAAAACTGTTCAAACTCGGCAGCAACAAATTGTTGTCCGTTTTCAGTCACAATCACTTCAGGCAAACCCTCGGCGCAAAAGATCGACTAAAAGCCTGAATTGCGGAACAAGCACTACTAAAGTGTATAGGAACCACGAAAAGAAATTTGCTGAAAGCATCAACGTGTATACTAGTAAGGACCCATGAAATCAACGTGCAAAAGTTGCCAAGATGCTTGGGGTTTTGGCCATTCAAAGAACTGCTGAGGTGGGGCTGACTGATGTTCAGCACGAGCTTGACACTGAGGAGTCAACTGTTCAGTTTGCGCATCCAGACTGTGCCAAGTACAATGATGATGTGCCAGGTGCTTGGTGTGAACGACACCACAGTGACCTTGGTGAAGTAAACAGAGCATGTTAGGCTGGACAGCCTGGGGAACCACAACATGTGACTGATCAGTATCGGTGCGAAGCCAAATATCATCTTGCTGAATGTTCAAATTTGTGTGAAATCTTATAGGACTTAACTGATAAGTCATCAGTTCCTAAGCTTACACATTACTACACCTAAATTACCCTAAGGACAAACACACACACCCATGCCCGAGGGAGGACTCGAACCTCCGCCGGGACCACATCTTGCTGAACAATAAGGGAGTGCCGACGGACAAAGTATCGGCGAACCACAGATCTACGAATCTGTCTGGCTGAATGCGGCCAACCAATGTAGATTTAGTGCAACAAAATCTGCAATTCAGGAACCGCTGCTGTGGCCTGGTCAGTTTTCCGGTGATAAAGGGTAAAGCTAAGCAAAGCATTCGTGTCTTGTATATCAATTTAGCAACAAGAAGCAGAGGACTCATCGAATGCGGAATCGGGGCCAACAGGTGGGAGAGGAAAAGCATCTGCATTGGAGTGCTTAGAAGTGGGCTGATACACAATGTCATATTGGTAAATTGACAAGAGAAGAGCCCACCGTTGCAATTTCTATATAGTGCCAGTTTGAAGTGATAGAGAACGGCTAAACCAAGATTGTAGAGGTTTACAGTCAGTCACCGAGCAAAATTTTCTGCCAAAAGGATACTGGTGAAACTTAGTGAAACTATAGACAAGAGTCTCCTTTTAATTTGCAAATAATTACACTGAACTTTGTTCAACAGCTTCGAAACAAAAGCAATTGACCCATCAGCAGAACCAAATTTATGCAAGAAAACTGCACCAATGCCGTAAGAGGAAGCATCAATAGCCGAGACCTCAGGTTTGGCTGGATTAAAATTAACAAGGCGTCGATCACTAATCGAAGCATCTTTCAGTTTCTAGAAAGCAGACTGACACTCTTGCGACCACACAAAAGAACTTTCTTCCTATGCAACCAGTGCAAAGGAGCGACGAACTGAACGGCGGTAGGAAAACATCGGATGGACGGCATGAGCTTCCCTTCGTGGCGTTTTATTTGTGTCGGCTCGATGGTGATAGTTGTCCCAGTCTGGTTGATATGGAACAGCCTCCGTCGATCGCGACTACTCCGATCTGTAACTGCTATAAACAAACTCCTCGCTTGGTTGATTAGTTTCAGACACTATCTCACTTAGACTGATATCAGCGTATCAATGGAGCAGCACAACGAAATGTGTAGGCAGGCCTTGTTTAAAATTGAAGCACTGGTGTTCGAAGTCTGTCGGTCTTCTTTATTTCGAATCCACAGCGACTGCACCACTCGGTACCGCAACAACTTCCTTGGTCTGAAACAATTAACCAAATATTCTTCGCGTGTTCGCGACAGGCTGATAAGCTTACGCGAACTTGATAGCTATAGTTCTTATGCCAGGTTTGCGAAAGAGTGTTCAGACGCAGATAATAGGATATCTTGAATTATAAAGTCCATCATTCAAGCCAATGCCACATCATAGTTTTGCAAGGATGTTGATTTATTAATTAATATAGCGTTGTCAAGGCGTCGCTACAGTGTTAATTCAACAGCTAATACGAAGTAATTCCAGAGATAAAATACTCTTCAGACAACGTATAGAAAGCGTCGTATTTCGGTGTAAACTTGCTGTTCACTGTTAATAAAATCTCTAAATCACCTTTAACTTCTGTGTTCTCTCAAGAAATAGTTAATTTCACAATTACACAGTAAATTTCCATTAAATGACGTAGCCGACACGAAGCGTTAAGGTTATATGGAGTTTATTTAACTTCGTAATTATTTAAACCTGCACTGAAAACATATCGATCTGTCATTCAGGGTCTTGAATCTATTTGCATCAGCGATTCTGACATTGACAACAGCTTCCGGCAACACGGCGTAACGTAACGTAAGTTCTTCGTGATCGCGTGTAACTCTTCTGCTCAAGGCTAATAATAGAGTTTATGTCGGAGGTTGGTATATTGCTATGTCCTTTGATGTTCGTGACAATCACAGATCACAAAGGCTAAGTACCAGCGTCAATCAGGTATCACACAGTTTACTTTTCTTTCACCTGTAACAACTGCTCCGTTTTCTGGCTACAGCGTAAATGTTATTTTACTTCAGTTCGAAATTCTGACTAGTACGTCAAGTCGATACTGGAAAACTTTTAAAATTTCAGATCTGTTTGAAACAATCTAGTAGCATTGAACAGGCTTACTACTATTGCGACGTCTACAAGATAGACTGAATTAACATCTCCATGGCGGTGTTACAGCCGGACGAAGTGGCCGAGCGGTTCTAGACTCTACAGTCTGGAACCGCACGACTGCTACGGTCGCAGGTTCGAATCCTGCCTCGGGCATGGATGTATGTGATGTCCTTACGTTAGTTGGGTTTAAGTAGTTCTAGGGGACTGATGACCTCAGAAGTTAGTTATAGTGCTCAGAGCCATTTGAACCACTTCCGGTGTTACATTGTAGTCGTAGCGAACTTACAGCTCGATGCGGCTACAACTCTCGTCTTGGATAAATGTTATCTCTGATCTATGTATGGTCTGGGCTTTAACCTTCGTGAAGAATATATTTTGAATTATTTATTTAAAGTTCAGGCTTCGTATCATCTGATAGTCTTTCATTCAGTCCTTTATTTATGATAAACGTTATTAGTTACATAGTATTCCTGTTAGTCAAACTTGCAATAGTGTTAATTTTGTTGTCAGTAGCTCCCGTCAATGTCAGGATAACTAATTTTGCTACCAAAGGGCTTTCAGTACGGGTTCCATATTCGCGGTGTTACACCTTAGACAGACTGAGATAAAAGAGGAGGTCCATGTTTTAGGTATAGCAGAATAGATTCAGCAGATCAGAAAGGAATAGCGCCATCATCTATCATGTATGGATCAAAGTCGGATAGAAAGGAAAACCTTGTCTACAGATCCAGAGGTAGAAAAGAATACGGAAACCAAGAAGAAGATTGTGTGACCAGCCCTAAATTGCTTGGTTTCGCAACAGGTACCCACGCCTAACCCGAAATTGAATATAATGATGTTGATAGGTCCGATCTGTGTAAGTGCAAATATTTCCGTCATCTGTTACCTAAACTGTCTAATAACCTGAAAACATTGAGCTTGTATGTTGAATGCGATCAACTGCAATTACGTCGCCTCATCGGCAGGATACATCTGAGAACTGTTCGTGAAAACATCTTACAACGCATGTGCAATGTAATCCTTGACCAAATTCAGAGTTAAGTGGAAGATATATATTTCCTCATGAAAACACATTGAAAGATCAGACATGTGTGGCACGACAGACTGTATTTGAGCACGGATGACGAAAGAGTGCACAGGTGAACGGCCGGGTGTTAGTGTCCAAGGGGCACAATATTTCGGAAAGCGACCACGTTGCCATCATCAGGTGCGCTGACGAATTGGCCGCCGAGGCTCTGGCGGAATGTATCCCACCACGAACTGACTTCGAGAACAGGTAAAGATACTAATCAATTTTGAAAAAATTGGGCGATCAGCAGCCAATTTAAGCATCAATTCCTCCGGGTGCGGGGGTATAACTATCAGTGACTGTTTCAGGATTCACAGTTTTCTTAAAATCGGCGCACAGCCGGAGTCTGCTTGACGGCTTCTTCAGAATAATGAGAGGGAGCGCCTCTGACTGGCAGTAATAGGTGTTACGAATCCACTGTATTGCAAAGCAACAATTCCTAAGGCACATGTTCCGAAGAGCTTGAGGGATAGGAGAAGTGTTCTTCATTGAAACAAGGGCAAAAAAATTACTGTCTTTGCCTAAGGCCTCTGGAAACAAATCCTAAAATTCTGCACATAATTTAGCAACACTGTCCCGAGGATCAAAGAAAGGAACAGTGTGTACATTGTCCTGAATGCTTTAGCCAAGCAAATGAAAAGAGTTTTCACTGTTCCGAGAGGAAAGCACTGTAGATGCAACAGTCTTCGTGAAATTTTGCAAAGTTGCAGGAAGGCTACAAGTGCGGTAGACAGGAATATATTGGTCATTATATGCCATCAGCGTATGGCGTGATCTGCACATTGTAGATTAGACAACTAGTTTGTAAGCGCTACTTTCGACCAAAGTCACTGAAGCTCCAATATGATGCTACAAACGGACTCATTGTCCAGCAATAGAAAGAGACACGGAAAGTTTGATGTCTTCACAAAGCACTGCAGATTACGTGGTAGCCTTTCCTGAACGGCTATTACACTGTTCTTTTGCACAACCGCCGCGCAGGATTAGCCACGCGGTCTGGG